>NC_133587.1:10375652-10675652 GCF_964106895.1 Numenius arquata | reverse complement strand
AACAGATCAAAAACTCAGCATTTTTCTGAGTCCAGCTTTATACGAGGCCCTGTCCTGCTGCTGGCTCCTGCAGCTCAGAGCTCCAGGTGATGGGAGCTCCTCCAGAGCCCCAGCCCCAGCTCCTGCGAGCCTGGAACGTACAAACAAGCAACCCAGTAAAAACAGGTAAAGCTCAGCATTTCATAACTGCTTCACTGTAGCTCCCTGCTCCAGCGCAGCTCAGTGATGCTATTGTAGCTCCTATGCAATCCCTATATGTTTCCATTGCAATGGAAACATGGGCCCACTGAAATGCCGATGAGCCCCGCATCTGGCCATGGCTCATCATGGGACCATGTGAGCTGAAAATCAAGTGATCTGGAGAATACTGAAGTGCTGGGGGCTGGGGCAAGAAGGCACAAGGCCTCGCTGCAGCGTGGATGCCCAGCACAGGGAAGGGTTAGGGCTGGAGGTAGTACCCATGGGAAGCTGCAGGCCTGGAGAAAGAGAAGCCACCACCCCGAACAGGGTCATGAGCAAAGCACGAGGAGGTGGCCTGGGAGCCCTCTGGGGCCTGGCTGCAGCACACGCAATGGCTGGTGGGGCCGGGTGTGCTCGTGGGTGGCGTGTGGTAAAGGAGAAGAGGAACAGAATGTGAAAAATACAGTGAGGAGAGGCAAGGTAGCATGATGGAGAGCTGTGGGACATGATGGAGAGCCACAGGGAGCGATGGAGAGCCAGGGGAAGTGATGGAGAGCCGCAGGGTGTGACAGAGAGCCAGAAGTGATGGATAACCTGGGAACGTCATGGAGAGCCAGGAGAAGTGATGGAGAGCCATGGAGAGTGATGGAAAGCGATGGGGGTGTGCTGGAGAACCTTGTAACTGTGAGACCTCATCTGCTGGGGCCTCACCCCACACCCTGGCCATGCCCAGGGAACTGAGGTTCCCAGATCACACAGGACTGAACCAACCCATGTGGGCAAGGTGCAGCACGGGCACAGCTGGACCCATCCCAAGGGTAACATCAGGCTGACAGCAGCCCAGGCCAGGGGACCTGTCCGCTGATGCCCATGTGCGTTTGTTGGCATTGGCATCCAGCACAGCCAAGGAGAGCCGTGGTGTGGGGCTGCCCTGGGCTGGTACCCGCTGTGCCACCTGGGGGGCACAGTTACAAGCCTGGTGGGCATCTCCCTGCAGATGGGGTGCCCCGGGCAGTGATGTGCCACCTGATGCCCTGCACCACAGAGGCTGGAGGATGCTGCTCATCCAGGCACTCCACTCCTTGCTGGGAAACCTGCCTGGCATTAACACCAGCCTGGCCCCGGCCCTTGGGGAGAGCGGTGGCGCTGGCAGAGCTGCACCCGCTCCCGCAGCCCAGGCATGCCACCGGCCACCCCCAGCCTGTGCGTTGGGGCTGCGTGTCCTACGGCAGCGCGTCACCTCCTTCCTAAACTGCTTCCACTTCTGCTGCGAACCCTGCAGCAGCCCCTCCACCAGCCGGTCGGACCTCAGCCACGTGCCACCTTCTTCCAGCCAAGCAGAGTGAAAGAGAGAAAATACATATATATGTATATATAGCATATATAAATAATCGGGGACCCTTTTCCTGCCTCCATCTCCTGCCTTTGCAGGTGCCTGAGCTGGCGGGGGCCGGGCAGCGCGGTGGGGCTGGGATGTGGGGCTGGGGGCTCTGCCCGTTCCCAGCCCCGCTTCCCACGAGCGACGCCGGGGCGGCAGCGCGGGCGATGGAAACGCTGTACTCACCATATGGAGCCTCCATCTTAGCGCTTAGCTGGGCGCTTACATTGACCATGTCTCGCCGGCTACTGCTATGGGGACTTGGGGCGAAAACCAGAGGAAGTGGAGGAATAAAAAGAAATCTAAATAAATAAATAAAAATGTCTTTCACTAAGGAACTAGGTGAAGGCAGGAGGGAGCGCAAGAGGCAGGGCGAGGAAACCTGCCTCTCCTGTTATCTTATTGATTCGCTTAATCAGGGCTAATGTGGGTGGAGATGTTAAATAGTAACCAAGCTCTTATGGAAACCAATCTGCAAGGTGCCGTTGCTGTAGCTATAGTAACTGCTGCCAAGCTAGAAACTCAAACATGGCTTTTACTGGACTCTTTTGGGGCTCCTGTTTCCACCCGGTGTCAAGGCTGGGGCAGCCACCAGGCTGGGGTTCACCCCCGGCCATGGCAGGGACAGGGTGGCTGGATCCGTCTCCGCAGCGCCCCAGGTGCTGCCAGTTTTTGTGCCATCGCCCGCCCACGATGGGAAAACCAGGGCTAAGCCTGCCTGCGGGCAAGGGGCTGAGCCTGCCAGTGGGCAAGGGGCCATGGGATGAACCGTGGGGGCTGGCACAGTCAGAGCAGAGCCCGGCCGAGGCACAAGGGGTGAAACACCCTGGCCATGGGTCAGGGCTTGTCCCCACAGTGCAAAGCTGGAGGGTGACTTGGGGATGGGGAGCCACAGGGATGCTGCGGTGGGATGCAGGGTGGTGCCCTGAGTGCGGGACCAGGGGACAGGGTATTTGCAGCTCCCTTCTGTCTCTCTCTGCTCCCCACATTGGGGGGACCCGCAAGGCACCGCAGCTGTTCATGGACACCTGTGCTCCCTCCTGGATGGCAGCACCCAGGTGAGGCGCCGGGCACCGCATGGTCCAGGGTTCACAGATGCGGTCCCCGACCTTGAGGCAGAGCCCCTGTGTTCCTGGTGGCTCCATGGCAGGAGCAGCCCCTGCTCCTGGGGGCTGCAGGGAGGGAAGCAGGGCCGTGTGTTGCTGAGATGATGCCAAATATGTGGGGCATCCAGGGCTGGAGCAGAAAAAGTGATCGTCTGGCAGCACAGGGCCTCCTGTATGTCTCGGGAAAGGGCTGGGTTGGAGAAGGCACTGAGGGGTCCCTTCCAGTCCCAGGACTCCCCAGCACCCCAGCTACTGAAACCCTGCAGCCCTAAGGATACAAAATTAGGGATATCTGCCTCTCTGGATGGGAATGCACATCCCAAGGGAGCGTGCAGCGGGAAGGGGTGAATGGGGAGGGGGCTGCCGGGATGCGGTGGGCTGCAGCGCAGGAATTAGCAGCTGGGGACTCAGACCCAAGGCTGGGAATGTGGGCACCCCTGAGTTTTCTGAGTGCTGAGAGGTCCTGGAGAGGGAGGGGATGTGGATAACAGGGTCCTCAGTAGCATTGGGGGTGAGACAGGGCAGTGGGGTGGCAGAGGGCAGCCTGGAGGGGACAGGGAGCTTGTGGCTCTCCAGCATCATCATCACCAGGTGTCCCAGCAGTGCTGGCTTCTCCCACACGATGGAGCAAAGTACCCAGGCATCTCCTGTGGCCGTGGCCCGTGGCATCACTGAGGGCTTCTGCACCCCTTCGCTGTTTACCCCCAAAACCAGAGCAAAGGCGCCAGCTCGGTGTTACCCCGAGGCGCCAGGCTGCGAGTGAGGGAGGACCAACACGAGCACGGGGGTCTCCAGGCTGCTTTATTGGGGGGCTCAGAGCCAGGAGCTCTGTGGCCAGACGGACTGCCGTGGAGCAGGGGGCACGCTCGGAGCTCCCCACTGGTCCTCCAGCCGCTCGCCAAGAGGGGAACATCTTGGTGTTCACTTACACCAGCCTTAGCACAGGTCGGGGGCAGTGGGGAAAGACCCCCAAGCCCACAGGGCAGGGATCACACCAGCCAGCCCTGCTCCCTCCATGCACCCCCAAACCATCCTTATTTCATTAAACAGGGACCTGAACCAGCCCTATTCCCCCCAAAGTGGGAAGCAGCCGGACAATGCGAGAGGTGTGTTAAAAAAGCAGTTTCCTACTTGGCACTAGGGATGAAGCAGGTTGGACAACCAGGCTGCTGGGGGGGGGGGGGGTCACTGTTATAAATAATTCTGGTTTAGCCCATTCCCACTCCTGGGGGCTTCCTCGCAGGGCTGCAGCCCTAGAACCAGCTGACTTGGTTGGATTTGAGTCCAGTGAAGCACATGTTGTTGGAGCAGCCCCCGCCATATGTGGGGGGGCAGGCTGAGCACGGCCGCCCCACCTTGTATGGTGCTTCTCCCAGCCAATTGCCCCTAAAAAGAGAGGAGGGCATCACCTCTGAGCCCCATCGCCTCGCCACTGGCACCGGAGCGAGGAGGAGGATGGCACAGGGTGGTTGGGGGGGGGGGGACGGGACGACTTCCTGTAACTTACTTGAACTTCAAGTAAGTTCATCACTTACTTGATGGCGTAGTTGCAGACGAGGAGGACGGCGTGCCGCCATGTGCTGCCCCACACCTGCACGTTGGCGCAGGTGCTGAGGGCACAGCCCAGACGGCTGGAGGATGCCCACACCATCTGCACCGGGACAGAGAACAGGCGCTGTCAGTGACTGCCCACCTAGGGGTCCCATGGCCGGTCACCCTGGGACCCCAGCACAGGGCTCCGTCCCACCAGGAGACCACATCCCACCTGCCCTGGATTTCTCAGGCTGGATGCTGTGCCCGTCACGGGCAGTGCTTTGTCACTAGAGGGTGATTTCTCACTGTCCATCTTCTGCCAACAGCCTGTGCTGCCCTGCAAGGGGCTGCCTTGCCAAGCTCACTTAAATGAGCAGCAGGGTCTGGGTCACTTCTCCGATTTACCCAAATTAGTTCCCAAACCTCACCAGTAGCTTACCCTGCACATGGGGAGGTGAAACAGAAGCAGAAGCTCCTTCTAAAGCCTCTCCAGGCTGAATTTCTTCCTTAAAAAAATGTATCACCTTTCCCATTGGCAACCCGGAGCATCCCCGAGCATTCTCATGGACGAACTACACAGGGATGCAGTTGCTCAGGTAAAGGTTGGAGCCATGCAGAGGAGGTAATTAGGGGCTGGCACAGCTTTATCACCGAGCAGGGGAGCAGAGGGAGGTTTTCCACCTTGTGCCAGCCAGGCAGCCAGTGAATGTGCCAGGGGACAGAGGGGCTGCATTCCCAGGGAACCAAACATGGCTGGGTGCTGTAAAGCCACTCCACGACAGAGGAGAGGATTCATCTCGGCAAAAGCACAAAGGGGATTCTTTTTTTCCTCCACCTTTGAGGTCCCAGTGGGGTAATAAAGAGAAAAAAGCCAAAGCAGGGAAAAAAGCTTAGAAAAAATGAAAACCTCCCAGCCAACTGGCCAGAAGGTCCCAGCTGCACTTGAGTGGAGTGTAAGCCCCTGGGACCTCCATGCAAGAAGCCCAATTCCTGCAGGGGGGCCAGGGTGGGAGCGCATCGCCGGCAGCTGCCTGCACCCCTCCAGCAAGCACGCTGCCTGCTGCCAGCCCCACTCCCTGATTTGGAGCCAGCAGCTGCCAGGATTTGATCCTGGATCCCAGCTGCTGCTGGGAGAAGGGATGCTCCCTGCACGGGGCTGGGGAGGGGGGGGTTGTAGCAGCCCGAAGCGCTCTGATCTGCCCTTGGTTTGCAGGTAGGTCCTGGGGGGTTGTGGGGGGCTTTGGTGCTCACCTGTGTGTAGTGGCTGCAGACAGAGCCACTGCATTTGGAGGGGCAGCGGGGGTTGCACTCACGGGGGTGGGGGAAAGAGTAGTGCTGCTTCTCCTGGTGCCACGATTTCACCATGTCCACGACAGAGTGGTACCTGCAAAAGGTGCCCTGCGTAAGGTGGATCACATTCCTGGGTGTGGAAGAGGAGGGGGAGGAACGCTCCACATAGAGGGAATGGGGAAAAGAAGTGGGATGGAGCGGGATCAATGATGTCCTTGTGCAAAGTCCACTCGTGCTCCAGGCCAGAAGACCTGGCCCTCTCTGGAGGCACCTGAGCACTCAGCTGCATGGTGGAGATCCAGGACCCACATCCCCCTGGTCTGTGTGCCCAGCAGAGAGGGGATTGATGCTATGCTCCCCAAATGAGCAGCAGGCACCTCTGGTTTCCCACGTTTACCCTGCTGCAAGAGCTGGACCCTCCTCTCCACCCTGGGGGGTCTTGATGTGCCTCTTGATTGCATCCCAGTCCTCTGCAACCCCAGCTCAGAACCTCTCTGCTCCTCAACCAAGGAGGTGCTGCTGCTCCTCCTCCATCGTCATGGGGTGTGGGGGCTTCCCAGGAACACTCACCTGCCCGAGTGGATGGAGAGGTTCTGCCCCACGTATTTCATCAGCTGGGGGGGGCCGTGGTCCCACAGGCAGCGCGCAGCCCATGCCTCCGCCGCCCTGGCCAGCCGCTCATCCCACACCTGGCCAGGAGGAAAGGAAAAGGGCAGGCAGGGATTTCGGGTGCCCAGAGGAGAGGAGAAACCCGCTGCCTTGGGCTCAGGGGGCATTTCTGAACACCCATGGGTGTCCAAAAAATATGACTCGACATCAGGCTGGGAAAAGCCTGCAGGAAGCAGGGCAGCATGTCCAGGAGCAATGAACCACCTCAGCTGCCCACCACAGCTCCCGGGCACAGAGACTGCCCACTGCCCAGGCAGAGAACGGATGCCCTGAAGCAGTGCAAGCCCTGTGTGTGTGATTCCATCTGGGAATGCGCTCTTTCGGCAGAAGGTGGAGTGGAATTCGGGGGTGAAACCCTGCAGCCCTGTGCCACCACCGCAGCTCGCAGCCATCTCCAGCCTTTCACCGCAGCCCTGGCCGCAGACTAACCGGTGAGGACAGCTGGTTCCTTCATGCATTATTTAAAGGTTCCTCACCCATCCTGAACTGCTTTGGGGAGATGCCCGGGAGTTATTTTGGAAGGCAGGAATTTAGATCAAGCAAAAGCAGTGCAGGATGCTCCTGGGCATGTCTGACCTGCTGTGGTACCCAACAAGCTGGGCTGCCACCGGTATCTCCCAAACCAGCATCCAGGGACCACCCAGCTGCTCTGTCGGAGCTCTGGTCCCCTCCCTGGGAGTAGAGCAGCACGTAGCACCTCCTGCACCAAGGGTCCCACTCTGCCAGCTGAAATCCCTCCTCTTGGTGGCTCCCCATCGCTCCTCCCTTTAGGGCTGGAGCTTAGGAGCTCCAAGCAGGGCAGTGACAACATGGGGAAAGCTCTGCGTCCGGAGGAGGTGCCCAACCCGATGAGGCTGCTCAGTCCCTCTCTGTCTCACTCCTGGATGTTTCTTTTCCCAGGGGCTGACATCCCTGGGCACACTCCTGCACCAGCTCCCAAGGGACCCTGGAGCTTGAGATGGGGCCATCCCTCCTGGCTGAAGTTAGGGGAAATGCTCCCACCTGCATTTTGGCTTTGGACCTGAGTTTTTCATGCTTGTAACCACCTCCCTTCCCCTAATCCTACCTCTGCAGCTCGGCTGGATGGATCCTGCCATGCCACAGCCAACAAGCTCCCAGATGTCCCAGGCACAGGACCAGGAGTGGCATCAGGTGAAAACATCACCCCGTTGGGACTCCAAGCCTTGTGTGCAGAGGCTGCAGGGTCTGCCCTGCACCAGGGATGCGAAATGTCCCTTGGGACAGGAGTGCATCTGCCAACCCAAGGGCAGCACCCTGACATCCCCATGTGTGGGTGCCCTGTCCGCCCCCCCCAGGGTGGGTACCCACATCACGGGTGAGCCCCTTGACCCTATGGCAGCAGCCAAGAGCTGTGGATCCCCAAACACCCTGCCAGAATCCAACTCACCATATACTCCATGTTGGCAGCCGGGGGGGAAACCTGTGACCGCACTTGGTTGTGGTAGTCCAAAATGACGCTCATGTCACGGGGGGAGAGGTATCGCTTCCGACGGCTCCGGGGGACCCCCATGCCCCACAGCAGGCCCTTGGGTCTGCCCCCGGGGGGGGACAGGAGCTCGGTGGCGTTGGGCAGCAGGAAGGAGCTGGACTGCTGTGTGGTCCAGAAGCCCAATGCGGTGAGGTACAGGGGCAAGTGGAGCACGGCCATGCTCACCCAGCCGGCGGGATCGCCTGGCCGCTTCCTGCTCCCGCACGGAGTTAAGCAAGGACAAAACAGATCACCAGTCCCCACTGCCAGAGCGTGGATCTAGGAGAGAAACAACACAGGCACCGCTCAGGTTTGCGGTTCACATGCAAACACCACTTCCCAAAATAAGATGGAAATAAATTTTCCTTTTTTTGTTTTCCTTTTCAAATAATTTTTAAAATTAATCTCTTCAATAACCTCATTTATCACAGCAAATTCCCCAGGACTGGCAGAGAGGTGGCTGGGGAATTGGTTTTCGTGTTATTTCTTTAAAGAAAAACAGACCAAAATCAGTACAAAATCTCCCCCGTTTTTCCACTTATTGCACGTACCTGCCAGGCAGGGGCTAATTAGGAGCATGCTGAGATATTCACTGCAGCCGCCTACCCTGTTACTTCCCAGGCATTTGATGTGTTGAGTAAATCCCCAGCACAAATGGAAATCTCATACACATACAGAAACGCACCACAAGTTTTAAAAGCATCGACGAGAAATCCTAACGATTCTTTATCTCAGGGAAAGAAAAAGAAACCATCGCAAAAAACAGAATAATTAAAAAAAAAAGAGAGAAAAATGCCGGAATATCTCCTCATCTGTCAGCCGATGCACCTCCTAACATCCCTGCCAGCCCTTCCCCGGAGCAGCGGGGAGGATGTTCCCCCGGCTACATACCTTGAGGACTGAGCCAAGAGCAGCCGAGCCCGGTGGCGGTGGCAGCCGGTGGGATTGACCTTTGCGAACAACCTGCTGGGGCAGATGCCGGGGGGAGGTTTAGCCTAGTCCCGCCGGGCAGCCCACCGCGGCATCTGACGCAAAAGCTGCATCTTAACTCTTCCCCCGGGGAATGTCCTGAAGTTTGGAAGGAGCCCCGCTTGGAGATTTATAGGCTGGTGGATGCATCCGCGCGCAGGGGCGCGCACGCAGCACGCTGAGCCCTGCACGGTGCCGGCGGGGGGAAGCCAGCAGAGCCCCGCTCACATCTCCAGCGGGCAGAGGGGCTACTGGTTGGATGCTGCTGGGGGGGCTTCCGGCTGCCTACGGGGAGAGATTCCCAGAATCATCTCTCCCCTGTTCATCCCCCTCCCTGTCCCCAGCTGGGGTCTCGCTGGGAGTGGGGCATAGGGAAGTGAATCCAGGTTGACAAGGGGGTTTTGCCCTGGGAAGGGGCAGCAGGGCTGGCACACACCAGGAGACCCAGCACGACCTGAGCAGATGGCAGAGATGTCCCTTGCCACGGGTGGCTGGGAGGGGACTTTGCATGTCCCTGGGCTAGCAGCTCTCCCCATTAGAAGTGAAGCCACTGGCTGGGTGGGTTCCCCAAGGACTAGGGTTTGCCACAGCCCTGGGGGGGCTCTGCCCCTGTCCCCACCACTGATCTAGGCTGGTGATACCCAGCCAGGGGCATCTCATCAGGGGAAAAGAGCCCTTCCTCTGCGGGCTGTGCTCTGTCCCCAGGGAGGGGAAATGGCTGCAGAAGTCTGAAAGCTGTAGACAATCCTGCAGCATTAAGTGTGTTTCCCTATAACATCCCAGCGGTCACAGTGCCTGGGGCCAGCTGAATTATTGCAGGTCACAAAAATGCAAGCCTGGCAGGCTGGAGGGGCTGCTTACAATGCCCATCACATCTCTTCCTCCTGTCGTGTTCGGAGCCAGAGCAAGCAGCCATGTGTGAGCCGTGGCAGAGCTCACTGCCATCATTGCCCCATGCCACGATGTCCTAGATAAGCAGGGTGCTTGTCCCACACCTTGCCAGGGCACAGGTGGGTTTTGAGCCAGGATTTGTTTTTTTGGGGAGCACAGAGGCAAAACTCCCTCTCCTGAGCTGGTGGGAGGCATGGAGATGGAGGCACAGAGCTGAGACCAGAGCGTACCCAGGAGAAAGCTGGTGCTCAGACAGGGAGACGAGGAGGAGAGGAGGAGGCAGTCCCACAGGAGCAGCCCATTACTCCTTCTCAGGTCCTGTCCTGTCTTGGGACTGATGGCACATCATAGAGCCCAGCTGGCCTCACCCACAGTCCCCAGAACCTGCAGTGTAACAGAAGCCACCCAGGAGCTCAGGGGCGAGCAGACCCAAGTGTGGAGCGGGAATAACACTCAGGTGCTGAGCTGATGTGCTATGGCAATACAGCCTCACCCTGCTCTGAGCCTCTGCTGAAATAGTCCCCCATGTATATTTTTCCTGGCATCTGCTCTCCCGTAAAGCAAGTCAAGATGCTGCGGGCCCCGGGGAGCAGCTGGAGACATGTGCAGGAGAGATATTTCCATCCACTTCCCACCCAACGGGTGGGATGATGATTGTGCCAGCGAGGAGACAGGGAAATCACTGCTGAGGCATCTCCAGCCACTTGGTGTGGAGAGCAGCATCATCCCCTGTGCTGGCAGGGCTGGGCATGCTGTGGGGGCTGTGCCATGCCACGGATGCCAGCACTGGGCACACTGGGGTGTCAGGGTGGCTCCCAGAGCCCACCAGCTTTCCAGGCTGCCTGTTGTAGTGGGTCTAACCAGCTCAGCTTCACCTTCCCAGCACCAGACCACCCCAAAAAACCGGTCACTTCTCCCCAGATGCTGCGCAAAGCGCCATCCCCAGTTTGTTGACACCCTGATTTTATGTTCATCCCTATGCCGAGGCGAGTGCCAGCTCCAGGGGCTGGTGGCAGGAACGTCCTTCGTACCACACCGGGACGGCACACACCAGGGCCGTCTCCCTCCACTCAACCTCAGCCATCAAATCTCTCATTAGTGAGGCTGGTGAAGGCGGTTTCATTCCCAGCGGATTAGAAAGGCAGATGGGGACACGCAGCAGCGATCTCAACTGGGCAGACTGGGGACGTGGTCCGGGCATACTGGGAGGAGCAGCTGCACACCAAGGCAGGAAGGGCACTGGGGCTGTGTTATGGGGAGGGTATTTTTAATGATTTATTATTTCACACAAGACAGAGCCCTGAGCAGTGAATTCTCGTCCAGCCCCATGAACTGCAAGGTTTTGCATTTAAGAATTTTTTTGCATTTTTTTGTTTCCCTGGGGCTCGGGGTGAGGAAACCCCCCGCAACTCCCACTGCCACGCAGCAGCCGAGCCGCAACGAGCCTCTGCGCGGAGACAAGGCGAGGGTTTTGTCTTGGGTGCAGGTTGAAAGCACTGCTTAATCAGCACTCCGCGAGACAATCCAAATTCCAGGAACTGGAAAGGGGTTTGTGTCCTTGCCAGGCGTAATATCCTGCAGCCCAGACTGGCCCGGCTGCCAAAGCACACGGTATCTGCAGCGAGGACCTTGCTGGGAGCCAAGAAGCACACGCATTCAGCTGGATACAGCAGCAAATTCTCATTTTAATGAGCACCGGGGGGAAGAGAAAGAGATAAATCTCTGGGTTCACAGCACTCTCTTGGCAGAGATGCCCACCGATGCTTTTAAGATTGACACACGTAGCAGCTCGCGCCAGAATAAGCTACAACGGGACTTGCAGGATTCCTCTGTCATGTTTGCTTCTCCCATCTGTTGGCTTCGGGCATCCCCCATCGCCCATGTACCAAGGTGGCAGGTGGTGACATGAGCCCACATAGGGCTGAGCAGGGCTTTGCCCTTTGCTGAGGCACGGGATCTGCTGTGGCCCCTGAGCATCCCTATGGCTGGAGGAGGTTGGTGTGTCTTCCCAGGGCAGGAGCCTTCTCTTTACTGGGGTAAAATAAAACAAAACAAAAGCCCTGTTTGAACAAAACTGTTTTCCCAGGTAATGCACAAACTCTGTCACTCTGGTAAAATACCCCCCTCTTATGAACTGGCAGAAAGGCTCGTTTTCCAGCTTTTGCTGAAAGGTGTTCATTTCCCCCAGTCCTGCCCCAAAACACCACCAGCAGCTCCAGCTACCTGGTGCCCACCCTGGCAGGGAAGGAAAGTGGGGCTTTTGATGGCTATTGCATTTCTAGGGCCCTGTAGAGGTCCAACACATCCAGAGTTTGGTTCCTGCTCATGCATTATGAAAGCAGATCTTCCTTCTGACTTAGAGGTCAGAAGATTTGATCTCTGTATATTGCGATGTGAGAAAATTCAGGCACATTTATTTGTGATCTCCCTGAAGTGAAACACCCCGCTGAGCTGTAACCCATCTGAGATCATTCCTGAGGTCTGAGGACTTCGGAGTCATCCTTCTTGCTAATTAGGACCTGCTTCTTGTAAACGTTGAATCCCTTTTTGAACCAAGCTGAGCCGTGGAGGAAGGGATGTGGAAAAGTCAGATCTCATGGTGAAGAGGTGACCTCCCAGGCTGCAGGAACCAGGGGGGTGAATTCTCACCTGCCAGCAGAACTGTACCCTTCTTGGTGCAGGGACACCGTGTTGGGATGGGCTCTTCCAAAGAATTCAGCCTTTCTTCATCAAAATTAAAGAAGTTTGGTAAGTATCGAACCCCTTCTCCCTGATATCTCAGACATTGCAGGAACAGAGCAAGTTTCTCAAAGGAAATTTCACAATTTTAATGAGAAGTAATTAAAATTGTGAATTTGCATCATATGAACCGTTCTTATTATCCACTGTTAAAACCTGGGATGGAGCAGGAAGCCAGGGTGCACTGCATGTTCACCTCACCTTCCCTCGCTGTGTCCACCAGGTCATTTCCACACCCAAGACCTTGCTTTCCTCACGCCAGTGCCGTACAGCCACACCAGGAAAGAGGCAAAACTGAGCACTGGGAGGAAACCTCAGGAGCAAACCCGAAGCAAGATAGCCCAGGTGCATTTGCCAGAGCTTGCAGGATTATTTATGAAGGCTTCGGTTATTCATTTCTACCAGATTTTTTCCTGACCCCAGGCCCATGTGAACCCTGCTGTTGGAAACTCTTTCCTAACCCACTTGGGCAGCAATCCTGTCTCCTGGGCAGCATTTCTGCGGCTCATGGCCAGCTGGAAGAAGCAGCGCAGCCCAGACTGTACACTACCAGCCCTTTGCAGAACATTTCACCTCTGCCGGGGCTGTGATTGCGGGTGGGAGGGGAGGGATGGTAGGAGGGAGGAGCACCTGAGCTGGCCATGGGGAACATCTCACGCTGGGGGTAGGGTACCACGTGTGTCACCCTGAATGTGCAGCCACGGCAGCAGGGACCACAGCGGAGACATCAGCAGGACAGGTTGGAGAGGGCCAAGTCTTCTTCAACCCTTATCTCAACTATGTAAGGTGTCATGGCCTGCCTACAGCAGCAGGCTAACACAGTGGCAGCACCTGCCTTTTAAAGCCTTGCCCATAATCTGGGGTTTGGAGCATAGCCATTAATTAACATGAGATGCTTCACTATGCTCTCCTGCTCTTTCCAATCACAAAGACATTGAACACCTCTCTGATTTGCAGGACTGTTTGCAATCCATGGATGTTGCTGTAAAATCCATCCATGGGATTGTTCCTGTGCCAGGGGCAGGCTCCTCCATCGGCAGGGGCAGTCAGTTGCAATCTCTGCGGCTGAGCCCACGGTCCTGGAGATTTTCATACAATGCCCAGCACCTGCCTCTGCATTAGGTGCGATGTCCTCTCATAACCCACTGTTTCCGCTTGCATATTCGCTAGGACATGAGAAAAACTAAAAATAAAGGCGAAAAAAAAAAAAACAAACCCCTTTCTCATTTTATACATAGTGATGCTGTGGGGAGGCAGCAGTCAGGAGCACAGGAAGGAGCCTTCACGTGTGGGTCCGACCACCCAGGCTGGGCTTGACAAGGCAGCACAGAGCAGCCTTGCCCACAGCCTGACTACCCCAACCCACTAGGCAAAGGCCACCTGGGCGTTGGCCCAGCTCTATGAGTTGTGATTTGCTCCTTTTACTGGTGCAACTGGTCAGGCCCTGATAGGAGCCCGACCCTGGGAGGCTTTAGTGCCAGCAGCAACCGTGGCTGAAAATGCAGCAGGGCTAATGCCTTCGTGGTGCAAAGTAAAAACCACTTGCTTTGGAGTATTAACTAAGGTGTCCCTCAAGGTTAATGGGATCCTACATGATCTCCTTGGTCAATAGGTGGGTACCAGCCCCCCTCCCCCTCCCTCCATCCCCATGGCACCTTCGGAGCTGTGGTCCCCACCAGCTGCCCGCGACTGCCTGTGAGGAAGCTGCAAAGGCCACTGGTTCCAGCCAGCACCAAGATATAATTGGAGCCTTTGAAAGGCGAGAAATTTTTCCGCCGGCTCTGGAAATAAATGTCTCTGAAGTTGAGTGCGGCGGACGGTAGTTTCTTGCAAAGGTATTTTTTACAGTAACTGGGCTAAGTTTAGAAATCTACTTAACAAATAGCACGAAAGCTCCCCTCAGCACAATTCAGAAGATAGTTAATTTGCTGTTTGCTAACGATTTGGTTTTTAGCCCAGTGCTGTGGGTGCGTGGTGGTCTCACTGCACTATGCCAACGAGAGAAGAATCTAACAGATCAATGGAAAGACGGGTCCATCACACCATGAGTCAGCCAAGACCGAGATAGACCCAAACCTGGGAGCCAAACATCAGCTGTGACCTCCTCACCAGCCCAGGCTGGGTACCAGGACCCCCATACCCTACAGCAGCCCTGTGCCCACCACCCCACCGCCCCCATCCCCACTGCACCCCCCAGCTCACCCACAGGGGTGCAGCCTGCACCCAGCTCTGCCCACAGACACATGCCAGAGTCAACAGCCCTGGAAATATGATGATGGTGGGTGGTTTTTTTACTGTGCTTATCACCTGCTCTCCTCATGGCTGGCTTTCAGGCTCAGTGGTGGGAAAACCATCGGTCCCACCCAGGGGTCCGGTGGGAGCTCCCCATCCCATGGGGCAAAACCAGCCTGCACAAAAAACATCATCTAGGGTGAGCTGAGATCGTTTCTTTCCTCAGCATCTGACACAGTAAGTGCTACCTGTGTAATGGCTGGGAAATGCTGCAACTCCGGCAAAGGGCTGGACCAGCTGCTGGTCGGGGGCTAGCGGATCACAGCCCTGAAAGCCCAGACCCAGCAAAGTGAAGTCAGGACACCCTGGCAGCCTTACTGTGTAATTTTCTTGCTTGGACGGGTGTGTGCCGCAGCTTGACTGCAGCCCCTGTGTGTTCAGTCCGTTCTCTTTTTTTTCCAAGACCAAAATTAAGATAGAAACTGAGCACCTGGCACCGGTTCACAGGCGGGTTTGTCATGGCTGCACAGGGAGGTCTTGTTCCCGTTGCTCCTCTTCTCGGGGGTGGCCCTGGTGCTCACGTGCCCCACTGTGGCACCGGCAAACACCCCCCAACCATCCCCACCAGTGCACGGTTCACTCTCTCCAGCTGCAAAACGTTTTTTTCTGCAGAAAAATGTTGCTGCTGTTTGTTTGTTTGGCTCAGATTAAATAACATTAGGGCTAAAAGAGCTGCTGCTTTTCCTCCCCAGCTCTGAAGGAAGAGAGTGATGCTTACAGTGGTTTATCATCCCTTGGGATGTTGGGACAGGGTCTCCTGAAGGTGTTGCTTCTCCCCAGGGTCTGCCTAGGGGATGTCCAGCAGGAGGAGGACATGCCTCAGGTGGGTGGTGATCACCCAAAGCCTGGCCAGTTTTAAAAGAAGACACTGGTGAGCACAGGAAGGTGGTGCAGGGGGAAAGACAAGCTGATCACGTCTACCAGAGGGCTTTGAGGGTTGCCGATGACCAGCACCGCCTCAGAGCTGGCCCTGTCCCTCCAGGTGAGCAGGGCAGGACTACGCAGGATTTCTTCAACATCTGCCTATTTCTGCTATTGAAGCTGAAATGAGCCTCAGATATTTTTGGTCACTTTTAAAACTCTCACTGTACCTGCCCATCTTGGGGCTTCCTGGCTTCTGCCCACAGAATGGGAGCATCTTAATGGACACTTTGCATTTTCACCCCTCCACCCTCCTGTAAAGATTTATTGTGAATCTTTGCCAAATCTCCCTTTTCTTGCAGGACTTCCAAGCTTTCCCACGTTCAGATGGCTGGATCCAAGCCACCAGATTTCTGTCTGCCTAGACATGAAATTTCTCAGGTTCAACCATGGAAGCTCAGATGTTTGCAAGAGCCATTTTGCTCAAAGCTGGACAAAGTCTGGAAAAGCAGAAAATGAGAATCTTGGGATGCTCTTTTCTGCTTTATTTCCTTCGCCTTCATCCAAGGACAACCATGCTGCCCTGTAAACACAGCTTGTGCGGCCCCTGCTGTGGCACACCAGGCAGGGCTTGCAGAGGCCATAGACATACCATCACTGCTGCCTTGTGCCAGACTTACCAAGGCGTCATCTGCTCCTCCTCTGTCTTGGTCTCCACATTTATTACAGGAAAGTGTGCATGTTGGGGGCCTGCATGCACTCAACTATCCAAAAAGCAACCTCCCGAGGCTGAGCCAAGCACGTATGTGAGGTATAAAGGAACAGAAATCAAGAGCTCTGACTCCACAAGTGTTTGCCGGGTGATTTAAAGAAAGGAGCTCCCTGGGCTCAGCCTGTGCCAGACGATGAGAGAAGCAGCTGCAGTCCCCAAACTCACTTAGACACCCTGTCTGCCACAAGTGATAAATTTTGTTGTTCCAAGAACATAAAAGCCTGTGAGGAACTGTGCAGCTGGAGGTCCTGGCGAGACATGTCATGTTGGTGGCACGTCATCTCGGTGGAGCTGTGCTGTGCTGCAGAAGCTGGGAGAGGGTCAGGTTGGGAGATGGGCCATGGTTTGGGGATGCAGAAGAGCCAAAGGTGGCAAGGAGCACAGCGATGCCTCCTTCCCATGCTGGCCCATCCTGCAGGGTTTTGAAGTGGAAAACAAGCAGCAAACAGCACACCTTCATTATAGATAATCTGTGCCCAGAGAAAAAGAGAAGCCATGCTAGCAGTGCAGAGCCCGTAACAAATCTTCCATTGTTCAATTGAAAGGGACTGTCCTCTGCCATCAGCTGCCTGCCCATGACCCACCTTGCCCATGACCTGGTACAAGCGTCGGTCCTCACTGGTGCATGTGCTTGGGGGATCGTTACCCCTCTGGGTGTGAAAGCAGAGTTTGTGTTGTTTCATGCTGAGATGTATTTCCCTGCCTCCTGACAGGCTGGGTCACTGGCCACAGTGGCCACAACAAGGGTTACTTGCAGATCCTGCCCTGTGCAAGCTTAATGTCAACAAGAAGCCTGCCTGTGATGGGTGTACACGGGGGTGACCCTCCCAGCAGGACATGACTCCCTGATGTGCATGTGCTTTGATCTGCCAGGGATAAATGAGAGTATTTAAAATATACTGGGAAAAAAACCATACATATCTAGGAAGATATAGAAAGGAATCAGATTCCAATCAAAGCCTTGGAAGGTCCAAACCCGTGATCTGCAGTTTAACTGAACGAACCCAAAACGGGAGTGATTCTCTTCACATCTCTCTCAGCGTGGAGATGCGCATCCCCCCAGGGTCTTTTGTCCTCCGACCAGGGGACGTGCTGACATGTGAGTCCCTGAATACCCTGGAACTAGGACACCTCGTCTGAAGGTAACTATCTGGTCTGAGGATGCTCTGAGTGCTGGCAGCTCCGCTGAGCCCACACTCCCCAGTGCCTGCCCTTTGACGTACAGGAGGGAGCTGGAACAGGGGATTCCTGCTGCTTATCAGCAGCTCTGTCTATCTCTCAGGGACACAGAGCTCTGACAGTGGCTTGTGCTGACATATCCCTGCTAGCCTGATGATGCCCATGTGCCAGGAGCAATGGGGAGGAAACACCAGTGGAGCTGGGCACACACCAGTGCCTGGAACATATGCCCCACAGGGACCTGGCCTTGTGGTGGCTGATAAGGACCACAGCTGATAAGGTTCATGCTGTCTCATCCTCCCCGCTGCCGCTGGAGAAATTTAACTATCCTGCACGGGCAAGCCTGGCATAATCCATCCTTCATCCTGCTAGTGGTGTGCCGGTGCCAGCTCCCACAGAGGCACCTGGCAGGTCGGCGCTCGGTGCTCGGTGAAGGGAAGGAGGGAGCCCATCTGCCCCGCGGCCGGCGTCTCGCAGGACAGCAAACACTGAGCTCACCGAGACAGCTGTTGCCTTTGGCACATCCCTCTCCCCGCTCTGCTTCCCCGGCAGACACAGAGCACGGTTTCACCCCAGCGTCCCGTCTGCTGCCCATGTGTTGCTGTCGAGCCGAGCCCCCCAGGGTGATCGGGCCCCCCCGCACCAGGCTTTCCCTGCCTTGAAACCAGGGGAGGCAAGAATTGTGTGGGAGCACTGCATCCCTGGAGCCAGGATGGGGGCACCCCCGGAGCCTCCCCGAGCATCTTCCCAGGGCGCGTCCCAGAGCCAAGGGGAGAGACACCCTCAGGGGCTGCACACAGTTCCCAGATGGAACCTGTTACAGCCCCTGCGCTTCCTTTTGGGCTTGTCAACATCCAGCTGTGGGTTCCTGGCTGAGAACAAGGGAGGGTGGCATTGCCCCCGGGGCCACGTCCAAGCAGGGGGGTGCTGGGTCAGGTTGGGGCTGAGGAACAAGCCTAGCCCCTTCCTTCTGCATCCTTCTCATCTGGTGCTCAGCTGTTTCTAGTTTTTCCTTTCCCTTTTTCTTATTTAAGCTGGTATTTTCACGCTGTGCTGATAAGAGAGGGGAAGCCTGGGAGCGCTGCTGGGTGGTTTGATGGCTGGGGCAAGCTGCTGGGTGTCCCCCTCGCCCCCTCCTCTGGCTGCTGCAGCAGACACCTGGGACAGAGTGGCCCAGCAAAGCCCTCTTTCCAAAATCAACACCTTGGACACGTGTAAATGGGTTGGGGTGATGTCGGAAACTAGAACTTGATAAATTCATGGAGGTGTTATATGATATGTCTTCTGGCATGGGTGGCTCACCGTGTCCACCATTAAACCTGCAAGAGCAGGTCAGAGATACAATGAGCTCTCAGCCCCTGTGAACAGCTGATGCCCATCTGGAGTAACTGCTGATGATGATGATCTGGAGTAACTGGGATGAATGCAGTGGTTATAAAGCTAAAGTAGCAGTGCTGGGAGTGGGATTGGTCCTCTCCCTTTCTCCTCAGGCAAGAACAGGACCTTCCTCTTCTGCCTGCTCCAGTGGTGGAAAGGATGAGACGTCTCTGTGAGTTCACAGACCATGTTTAGAGGAAAACCTCCAGGTCTCCTCGCCGCAGTGTTTTGTGTCTACCCGCCTCCCAAAGTGGTTCAGTAAATCAACAAGGCTCCCCTCTGTGCCTGTCAAAACCCCTCCAGCCGTCTCGTATAGATGACCATTGAGGTGATGAAGAAGGTTAATTGACTCTGATAAATATTTACCTATTTCTCTGGGTTTACAGAAACCTCGCTCCAGCCGCAGCTTTGAAGTGGAGTTCAAAGCCCCAGGAACACCAATGTCTCGGGGAGACGGAACTCCCCCCAGCATGCAAAAACGGTTCTCTGCAAGGAGAGGGCCCGCATCCCCCATCCTCCTTGGAGAACACCCAACACAGCGATGGCATCTTCCACCATCTCACAGGGTCCTGCTCATTGCCCCACACCAGGGTAAGATCTGCTTTTGCCAATTGTTTGAAACCTACATTAAATAAACAGCCCAAAGAAAGGTCTTTTCCCAGCAAAGTGGCAGAATATGCTTCTTATGTATTTTTTTTCCCTAACCTATGAATGGTGTCAACAGAGATTGGGCTGAGTTGCACATCTGTGGTGGGCTCATATTTAAATAAATAGCTTGTTTGAACTGTACAAATAAATACTGGTGAAAAGAATCCTGTTTCTTTAAGTGAAGCTGGTAAATGCTCTGATTTAGTTCAAGCACTAGGATTTGGCTTTAATTTTATTTTTCACCAAACTTACAGCTAGGAGAAAGGGGGGGGGAAAAAAAAAAAAAAAAGCTGTTTATTCTCAGAACAGGTAGAGTCCAGGCAGCAGGAGCACAACCTTCATCACCCACCTCCTTCTCAGGCTGTTGGTGACCCATCCCACGCACTGTTGACCACCCTCCGTACCTTCCTCCCACCATGGTAAGGAGCAGACCAGACTGCTGTATTTTGGGAGATGCTCCATTCCTGGCAGACAGGGATGTGCTTCCTCTTCGAGAGCTGAGAGCAGCCAGTCTGGCCCACTTTGTGTTGGGAAACTGGGCCAGACCATAATGGACCAGTAATAGCCCTGCTAATCTCTTGTGCTTGACAGTGAACTCTCGTTAGCTGCCTTAGAAGCTCCCTAACAAACACTTCAGTCTTAATTTGCCGTTTGGGAGCATTTAATCCTAATGTCAGATCTCCTCCTACACCTGGTGGGACCACAGGTACAGACAGCAAAGCAAGTGCTCCCAAACTCCTGCAGAAGCTGAAGGGAAGAGTCCTGGGTGGGAAAAATGGTGATGATGAACCAGAGCCCAAAGCTCTGGCACCAATACAGCTCTGGGCTTCTCCTTGAGGCAAACTCATATCTTCACTGCCCTGATCCCAGGGGTGGCTGACCTGGGCGCTGCTCAGAGCTCGTCATGCTGACACGTCCCCTCACCTCGCTGTCTCTCTGCTCTTCTTGTCTTTCAGATGCCACCGATGGCTGATGACCTCACTGACAAACTCCGTGGCCTCGGGCATCCTTGTTTCTTCTGAGGAAGGCTGAGATGTGGGGCAGCCCCGCAGTGAAAGAGCGCAGCGAGGAGAGCGGGAGGCGTTCAGCTCGCTGGACACAGCAAATACATAGGTAAAAAACTGACCAAATCAATTGCAAAAGAAAAATAATTATTCTATTAATTTAAGCTTCCAAATTAAGACTGTGACCATCTTGAGTGTACACTGGCTATTCAGCATACCCTTTGAACAGCTTCTGTAATTATTATTTTTCATCTACAGAGCATTTCAATACTCATTATGGTCAAGACAAATTCCTATCACATTTCCAGTCAATACTTATAATTAACCAAGCCAGTAAAGCACAGATTAAATATTATGTATGTTTTTTTGTTTTACATTTAATATTTGTAATTCTATATTTGACTGAAATAGCCACAGCTTATGTTATGTTGCTGGTTGTACCAGTTATACAGTCAAGAAACCAGAACTATTAACTGTGGTCCCTGTAGCTAATCAGCACAAAGTCACTTCCAAATTTTACACCTGAATATATGACTCTGATTCTTTCCTGCAAACATACAAGCTAAAAATGCACCAGTACAGTTTGAAAAGTTCATATTTCTGAATGTGAATGAGTATGCACAGACCATTTCCTTCCCATATTTAATCAGTTCCAATAAACAGCAGTTTCTTCATCTAAAAAACAGGCAATATTTTTGTACAGTAGCTCAAGGGCCACCCAGCAAAGTTTTCCATGGAAATTTTTGTGAGATTTGCATGGTGTTTAATCTGTGATTGATAATCATTATAGAAAGGGAATAAATAGCACACTTTTAGCACATGGCTAACAGAAAGGTTAATTGGACTGCTGCCCACAGACCACTGCCCACTCAGCCTGCAGCGAAAAACCTACCCAGCAGCTACCCCTGAAAAGGAACACAGCAAGAATGGAATTAATTCAGATACGCAGGTGTTGGGGGGTGAGGGTTTTCTTTGGCAAACACAGAAGGCGCACATTATATGCTGTGCACAAAAAGGGGAATATTTCAGCAAGGAGCTGCAGACACAGCCACCACAGCTGCTCGAGGAAGTCAGGCAATTATAGATAAACATGACTAATTAAGACCATTTTATGCCCAAGCGCATGTATACTTAATCACATGAATTATACTTTTTCATGTGTAATCTCATCCCCACTTCATCTGTTAATGGGCTGTTTAATTTGTATTGTAGTAAGAGTAACTATTTTACATCATTGTGAATTCTGATTATTTTTAAGCTCTTCAGACCGTTATCGTATCTCTCTGCAACCTCGCAATTATCTCTGAAAGAAATTAAGGAAGGAGAACAGAATCTCTCCCATATCCCGCTCAGAGTACGGGGGTGCAGAGGTGGAGGCACTTGCCTACGGCTGGAGAGGGTGTTTGTCGGAGCCAGACATTAAACCCAGCTCCTCAGAGCCCATGCTCATCACAAGACCATCCTCTCCTGTAAATTAAAACCTGTCATTAGTCTGCTCTGCTGCAATCTGGCCGTGTGGAACAAGAAATGTAAATATTTTGTAGCAGTAGGTATTAATTTGTAGCATTAATAAAGTTTGCACCGCTGAAAACTGAATTGGTTCTTTATTACGCTTTGCCCAGTATCCCAAAATATTTTGATCTCTGGATATAACCACCAAATATGCTGAAAATTCCCTGCAGCTCAGATCATACCCTTCCTATTCATTTGAGGGGAGTTGGAGGGGAAATGTGTGACCTGCAGAGGTTTTTCAGGCCAGGCTCTGCGATGGTGCAGTCTGTACAAATTCCTCTGGGGTTAATTTCCGCATCTTTTTCTAAAACTCTTGGGGTTTCAGGACTGGGAAAGACCTTTCCCGTTGGTTTGGGCAGCCACACAGGTGGTAGTGATTTACCATCATCTCTCGACTCAGCATCTCTGCTGTAAATAACGCAGCATCCACCCACGGAAGCAAGACTTACCCTTGGTTCTGCCCAAACCCATGACCAGGGCTCATCAGAAGAGCATCCCTCCCCATCAGAGACAGGCAGCAAATGTCTAGCCCAGTCTGAAGGGAAGGCTGCATTTCAAAGGCATCTCAGACACAAAGGAACAAAGCACAGTATTGTTTCTTTCCTTATATTTTTTTCAAGCTGACAGTGAATAGAGAAGGCTGCAGAGCTGAAAGCACCGGGGTTGATGGACAGTGCCTCAGAAAAGGGCCAAAACTATCTTGAACTCCAAGCTTAAGCTTCTATTAGGCAAAGAAAATACAGCACAAATTATGCTTATGTAGCACCTCTCATGCAAACATCCCAGGACACTCCACAATCAAACTCAAACACAATCAATCATGGAGATGTGAGCAGCGTTTCCCAAGGAAAACAGAGAGCAGGGGAGGCTCAGCAAGAATGAGCGGCATGGCCACCACCAGCACCTGGCTTCCAAAGGGAAGGGCTGGGGGCTGACGAGAGCTCCCCCGGGCAGGGAATGGTGGGTAAGCAGATGCCAGCAGGTGTGGGAATGACTGTGAGGCAGGGGGACAAGCTGGGAAGAGAGGAGGTCTCAAATGGGACTCTGATGGTAGGGTGACTCGGCCCCACAAGTGTGCGGTCACAGGCTGGTGGCTCTGCTGGTCCTGCCGGGCAGTGTGCTGGGGGGGCACCCACCATCTCCTCCTCGAGCATGTAAGAACCCACCCTAGCCCAAGCTCAGGTCAGAAAAGAACCATTGCTTGTGTTTTGTTAAAAAACATGGGTAGATTTTCTCTCCTCCTCCAGGCATCCTCCCTTGGCTGCAACAGAGAGCAGCAGACCCAGAAATCTGACCAAAAAACGAAGATTCCTATTTAGCACAGCCAAGAGACTCAGTTTGACTGAGCTGAGGATTCAGTTCAAACTTCTTGGTCCTGCTCCACAGCAAACCTCCAAAGCTTTGCCATCTTATTCTTCAGTGTCAGGAGGTTCCCTTGCTGGGGCTTTAGCAAAGGGCTGAAGAACTAAACACCAGTAGCTAATTCTTCAAATGGTTTTAAAGCATAATCAACTTTCCAGTAGCGATCTTGCCTTCTTCTAACACGCAATGTTTTTGAGTGTGTTCAGCAGGAAGAACTTGTGCATAGGGTCTCATGACACACGTGAGACTGTGACACCACTGCAGCATATTCGGATACAACATCATTTTCTCAGCATCTCAGTGACAGCAGGTCATGGTGCAGCACCATGAGCCTGAGCAAAATGCTGCCGTCTTGCAAGAAGGTCTGAATTTCTCTACAGCTATTTTTAAGCACCCAAATTAGGTGCACAGTTGCCCTAGGCTCCTGGCTAGGGTTGCTAGGGTTGTCTTTCTACTGGCTGAATACTGAGGCTGGGGTGACTCTGTTTCCAGATGAGGATCCTCAGTTCTGCAGAAGGTATCACAGACACAGAATCACAGAATGGTCGGGGTTGGAAGGAACTTTCAGAGATCATCTAGCCCAACCCCCCTGCCAAAGCAGGGTCACCCAGAGCAGGCTGGACAGAAACACATCCAGGAGGGGTTTGAATATCTCCAGAGAAGGAGACTTCACCACCTCTCTGGGCAGCCTCTTCAAGTGCTCTGGCACCCTCAAAGTAAAGAAGTTTTTCCTCATGTTCAGATGGAATTTCCTGTGTTTTACTTTGTGCCCCTTGTCCTGTCGCTGGGCACCACTGCAAAGAGTCTGGCCACATCCTCTTGACACTTTATCCTTTAGATATTGACAAGCATTTATTAGGTCCCCTCTCAGTCTTCTCCAGGGTAAACAAACTCAGGCCTCCCAGACTTTCCTCATCAGAGAGGTGCTCCAGTCCCCTGATCACCTTCGTAACCACCACTGGAGGGCTATTCATACCATAGTCTCACATCAGCAAGACAGAGTTCTTTGCAATCAAAGTGATTAACAGATGATTAACAGAATCACTGCAATAAGATAAATTAATTTTCTAAGCAACTGAAATGATTCAAAATAATTAACAACTCAGAGTGTCATTGTTCTTACTTCAATGAGTAGTCAAATACCCGACACAACATGAGCTCTATGACCAGGAAAAGTTTTCCCCAATCCTGCTGCAGCTCAGGAGTGAGGATGCTCTTCCCAGGAGTGTTGGGTCTTACTTCAGACCTCAGCTCGGGCGGCTGGGATCTCCACATCGCTTGTCCAAATAAGTGCCCTAAGCTCCAGGTGACTGGGCATGCCGGGACACGGCTCACCAGCCACCCTTCAGCTCTAAAAGGGGTTCTACAGACCCCAATCAATCTATCCCTGCATACTTCACAGGCAAAATGTGATTTCCCAATGAAAGTGAAACAATTTGTTGGGGGCCTTGGTTTATATTAAACCACCAAAAAAAAAAAATAAATAAAATCCCAAACGATTTTTAAAATCAAATAGTCTGGAAGATTTCATCTTGAATCAGGCAGTGACTTGGTGAGGTTAAGGAAAAAGATATGAAGAAAGG
Organism: Numenius arquata; assembly: GCF_964106895.1. Taxonomy (NCBI): domain Eukaryota; kingdom Metazoa; phylum Chordata; class Aves; order Charadriiformes; family Scolopacidae; genus Numenius; species Numenius arquata. Next base: position 10,650,818 of record NC_133587.1, on the reverse strand, counting down.
GAAGGACCGCCACATCTGCTATACTGGACAAATTAATGAACTTTAGTGTGGTTTAGACCTGTTGCAGCTTGACCAGGTGTCTGTGAGAGCTCTTTGGGAACCTTCTGCAACCCCCTAGAAGAAATCTTATTCCCCGTTTATGAATAAAAACTTTTTCTGCAGTTTTAAAAGACCTAAATTCTGCTTCTGTGATTCTTTATAGAAGAACAGCGATCAGCTCCTCAGAAGGACTGTTGGCCTTGGCCGGTGCACATGGCAGCAAATACATGGCCCGAAAGCAGAGATTTACTCTAGATCTGCAGGACACCTGGACCCGGCTGAGCTGTGCTCACTGCCGTTGCGAGAATCCACAATTTACAGAGATAATCCTCAGACATTTCAAGCTGGGCTGAAGATAGACACATTTCCAGCCCGTGCCATCAACTCCATTCATCCGGAGCAGGTGCCAAGCTTGTGAAATCCTCCCGCCGTGTGGTAGACACCACCGCACGCTTCATTAGCCGCCAGCCCAGCCGCTGGCCACCTCCAGCTCGCCGGCACTGCAAACAGTCTGGGGCTCCCAGCCCCACACCTGGGAAGCGGAGGAGGCGAGGTTTCAAAGGCGGAGGGGTGGAGAGGGGGGAATTTAGGGAGACAATGCTGGGCTCTGTGAAACCTTCTCCCAGCCCCTCTCATCCCTACTCGTTTGAGTGAACGCAGCTGCCCGTCTTTTTTAATTCAGGGGGACAACACCGTGGCTGGGAGTGCTAGACGTGGCCGTGGCGGTCTTATTAAAACCAACATCTAATAAAACGCCAGATGCCATTTACCCCAGATAACCTCCATCGCTGACACTCTCCGTATCTACTGCAGCCACTTTGATGTATCCTTCTGCTCTTTGAGCCCAGATGCTGTCCCAGCTTCACTGGCCATGTCTGCAAACCGGCTTTGAAACACGCTCTGGCAAGAAGCACTTTCCCATCCCATCTCAGATAGGGTCTGCTCTTTTTTTTCCCTCCTCCTCTCACATGTTTCTTATGGAGGCTGTTGGGATGAATAAAGGCTCTTTGTTCATTCAGCCATTTCTCTGCTCGCTGGGGCTTTTTTTTTTATTATTTTTTTAAAAATTAAGCTGAAATGACAGTGGCAGCAGTTCAACAGATGAAATAGGTCTGAAATACCACAGTGACGGCCAGTGCTTGGACACCACTTTCAGCTATAACAGTCACAGAATCACGGAATACCAGATTGGAAGGGACCTCAGGGGTCAAACATGGACAGTGAAAAGGGGCAGAAGCATTAAGGGCACCAGAAACACTTTCTCCCTCTCTCTTGAGCTTCAGGAAAAAAATAAAAATTTCTACTGAGTGAGGAAATTCTTACATTTTCTCTTGACTTCAATGGTAAGACCCTTTCAGGGGAGCTAGCACCTTCCTCTAGAAGTTGTGGATACTCATTTATAGGAGGAGAGAAAACAGCCTCTAAGTTGCGCCAGGGGAGGTTTATGATGGACATCAGGGAATACTTGTTCACCAAAAGGGTTGTCCACTACCGGACCAGGCTGCCCAGGGTAGTGGTGGGGTCGCCATCCCTGGAGGGATTTAACAGCCATGTGGACGTGGTGCTGAGGGACGTGGCATCATGGTGACTTGGCAGTGCTGGGTTAACGGCTGGGCTCCACCATCTCAAAGGTCTTTTCCAACCCAGATTCTGTGGTGTGAACACCAAAAACCATGAGTCCCTCAAGGGTCCCTGCCCAGGCGCCGCAGGCAGCCTGCCCACCGGGTGAGGGACGCAACACGTCCCGTCGTGACAGCGGGAAAGGCAACTTCTTGAGCACACATCTTGCCCCGCTGGCACCGACACAAGACTGGGGGGGCCTTCCCAGTGCGGGACACAGGGCTCTCCTATGGATCCTATACCGTAATGGGGCTCTCTTATGGATCCCATACCACAAATGGGCTCCCCTATGGATCCCATACCATAATGCATCTCCCCCTACAGATCCCATACCGTAACAGGGCTCCCCTATGGATCCCATACTGCAATGGGGCTCTTTTATGGATCCCAACCCGCAAATGGGCTCCGCTATGGACCCCATACCGTAACAGGGCACCCCTTTGGATCCCATGCTGTAATGGGGTTCCCGCGTGGAACCCATACTGTAATGGGGCTCCTGCATGGACCCCATACCGTAACGGGGCTCCCCTATGGATCCTATACTGCAATGGGGCTCTCTTATGGATCCCATCTGGCAAATGGGCTCCCCTATGGACCCCATACCGTAACAGGGCACCCCTTTGGATCCCATGTTGTAATGGGGCTCCCGCATGGATCCCATACTGTCATGGGGCACCCCCTTAGGTCCCATACAATAACGGGGCTCCCGTCTGGATCCCATACCGTAAGGGAGCTCCCCTATGGACCCCATACCCTAACAGGGCTCCCCTACGGATCCCATACCGCAACGGGCCCCCGCATGTATCCCACACCGTCCTGCAGGGGGCGCCCTCCCTCCCGCCACCGCCGCGCGGCAGTACGCATGCGCGCACACACACCCCCGCCGCAGTTCCCAGGCTGGCGGGCGCCGCCAGGGGGCGCGCGGGCCGTGCGTGGGAGGGCGGGGCCGGCGTGTGACGCGGTACGGCGGCCGCGCGGGCGGGGCGGCGGCGGCGGCGGCGATGGAGCGGCTGGAGCGGAGCGGCCGCTGGCTGCGGGCCGGGCTGGCTGGCGGGCGAGTGAGCCGCAGGCTGCCCTGGCTGCTGCTGGCCATCGTCCTCCTCGGGTCCGCCCTTAAGTACGGCGACCTGGTGCCCGAGACGCCCATGCAGAACAAGCGCAACCCGCTCAACGTGTGAGGAGGGCCTGGGGGGCCGGGGAGGCCTGCGCCGTGGCGGGGGGGGGAGGGCGGGAAAGGCCGGCTGGGCTGCGCTGCTTAGGGGGGCGAAATGGTGGTTTCTGTTAGATTCCTGGTTTTAAGGCCTGCAATACCCTACAGGACCGTAAGCTTTCAGAACAACTGGAATTTCTTGCTCAGTTTTTATGGGGAGAGGAAAAGAAGGGGGTTTTTTCCCCCTTTAGCTCCGAGGTTATTCCTCAGGTTTGAATAAACTGATAGTTACTGCATTCATCTAAAAGCAAGCTGAAGAAAATAAGTGTTTTAGCATCTTTTCTAAAAGCAGAGTTAGTGCTGCCCTTTTCTGGTACTTAGGCAGTGATTTAACTGGTTTAGTCATTCTTCAAAGCTAGACTTGAGCATGATTTTGAATGGCAATGAGGAAGGTGATGACCTGGGCCGGTGTACGTGTGCTTTACCTGCTACAGACCAGAAAGTAAAGCTAAGATTGCTGTTTTCCCTTGTGACTTGGGGAGTTTTGTACTTTATTGATTCACGTTTGTCATTTGGTGATATGTGGCGGAGGAGCTGCTTTTAGTGTGATTGCAAAGGATTGTCAGGAGCACTGAGAGAGTAAAATTGATCTTACAGTAAAAACATACTGCAGTTCAATTCTCCCTTTTTAGATAGAGGAAGGTTATCTGTGATGACAGTTCCTGAAGCAGTTTTTCTCCCCACAAATGACTTGCCTGCTGCTTTGCCAGCAGCAATGATGTTAGCAGCTTTTTTTTGCTTTTTACTGGCTCAATAAAATGAGGATTTAATTTTCAATTACTATTCCATGGTAGCAGCTGTAGTTGCCACACAGATGCCCCTTCTACTGTAAAATGGAGAGTAAAGGAGGTACTCCTCTAAATCCTGGGCAAAGCTGTGATAGTTTTTGTTAGGGTCTTAAGATACTGAACTCTCTTCTACTTGGTTTTGTCTTAGGTGCTGAGGAGTCTTTTTTTCAAACTGGGATGTGGGTAAAGAGGGGGCTGCACAGTTCCCCTCTTCCACCAGCGGATAGGTGGTGCAAGCTGCTTTGGAAGATACTAAGGGGAGAAAGAAGATCATAGACTACGGTCTCCTTAGCTCCTTAGTAAATTCACTTGTACCTGCTCCACATTAAGATTTGAAAAGAGGACTAGTTACGCTCCTCCTAGCCATCTCCTGCTAAACAGGATATCAGCACATCATCAGGTGGTTCTCAAGATTTTACAAGCATCAGAGCAAAAATTTTCAAGGCAGAGAGTGAATTTAGAAGTGGAAGGATTTGTCTTTGCCAAAGGAAAGCTCTTATCAACTGAAGGGACATAACAGATAAGGTGATAACGGAGGAAAAGTTCCGCAGGCTGATTAGGGGAAAGAGTCAGCCCTTCTCCTGCCTGTCTTATTCAGTATTAAGAGGTTGAGGTGGTGAAGCAAAAATAATTGAGATGGAGGAGAAGAGTCAGAGAAAGGGTTACTGTGATCAGGGTGGCAAGCTAAAAATACGTTCTTTGCAGCTGCATTCTATGTAGGGCAGAGTTGAGCGGGTTTGTAGGGTAAAAGCGATTGCAAAACTGAGCTGCAAGTCTGAACAAGGGCTCTGGGTCCGAGGGAACGCTGCCTGGGAAACAGTGGAAGTACCTGGTTGAGGGAGTATTTGGGTGTTGGGCCTGAGAGAAAAAGTGGGGAGAGGTATGTAAGATTTTAGCTATGCTTTACTTTGAAGGGAGGGCACAAGTGTCTGATTTAGGCAGCTCTAAGCACTGACCTTGAAAACCTACTTCTTCAAGCACCACCACTTACCTCAGCTCCTGCGAAGTTTCACACATGGATGTTTCTCTTTTGGCTTTTCTCTGGCAGATATTTTGTCAAGGTGGCTTGGGCATGGACATTCTGGCTTCTGCTGCCCTTCATCGCAGTCACCACCTACCAGTTTGCCAAGAGCAAGTTCCTCTATGGTGCCACGAAGAGCATTTTGATGGTGCTGCAGCGTCTCAGTGCACTTGCAGTGGGCACTGCCATCTGGTATGTCTGCACTGGACTCTTCGTGTATATTGAGAATCTCACCGGCACATGCTCTACCTCGGGTAAACTCAGCGAGCCTCGCCGGCTGTATGCCACCAAGCAGGAGTGCCACCAGAACCATGGGATCTGGAATGGTTTTGATATCTCAGGGCACTGTTTTCTGCTCTCGTACTGCGCTCTCATGATTATGGAGGAGGTGGCTGTGCTGGAAGGCTTGTCCATAGACCAGAACTCTAAGCTGCATGCTGTGATCAACGGCCTGTTTGTTTCCTTGTGTTTCCTCACCATGATCTGGGTGTTCATGTTTCTCTGCACTGCCGTCTATTTCCATGACTTCAGTCAAAAGCTTCTCGGTGTGCTGATAGGTCTGTCAGCTTGGTACGGGACATACAGATTTTGGTACTTGAAACCCTTTTCTCCGGGACTACCTCTTCCAAATATACCTTTGAGTTCAAAGAAATACAGTTATAGCAGATAAAATAAGTGTTAAAATGTTTGGATTTTGCTTTCAGTACTGGAGTAGTTGACTGTAGGAATGGTTACTGCATTTCCACTGTAAAGAACAAGGTGATGGGCTGGAGGAAACCAAATCTCTACTAGCTGATGAATGGCAGGTGGTAACGAGCTGCTTCCTTGGGAGAAAAAAAAAAATTGGTATTGGAAGAGGTCTGCTCTTGTTTAGGAGCTTCTGACTGGTGTTCTCAGCAAAGAAATCAGAAGTTGGATCTGTTTCTGTTACTAATAAATGGAAGAGCAGATCCAAGGCTGACAGAGGCCTTTGCTCTTTAAGAGCTTGACTGATCTCAAATTAATTCTCTCTCTTTTTGGTTTATTTATGTCAAAATATCATCAACGATCCAAATTTCATACTACTTTATTTTTTTTAATACTCCTGTTTGTATTGCCTTACAGGAAAGCTCTAATAATATAGTGCTGCCAAGTACTGCCAAGTACCAGTACTCATTAAAGCAGTATATAACTGTTGTGAAACTGGAACATCTCATATTATCAAGTGTTAAATACATTAACTTGCCACAAATGGTTCTTAGCTGTCTGCATCTTCTGCAACAGAGAGTAAATCTGAGATTAAATGTCTTAAGGAAACTTCAAGTGACTTTAAATTCATGCTTACCTTTAAAGAGGAAACTCTTGAAAAGCAGCCTTAACTTTCTCCTTGTGTGAAGTATCTGTAATAATATTTTGTCATTTTATTCTTGACACAAAAAAACCCAAACTCGTTCCAATTTTGCTAAAAAGTCTAATATGAGAATTGGGGGTTTAATTTTTTTTTTTAAATCTTATGAGTTGCACACTTTGCAACGACGAGTACTCTGTGATCTGTTTCTTCTAGAAGAACAATGATATTCTGGTGTTATGAACAAGTTAGCTTCACCTGCTGTTTCCCAAATAGTCTGCTTGGTAATGAACGAAACACGTTGTTTATCCTAAGAGCTGCAAAGCAGTGTGCTTGAAGCAATATTTATTGCTTATCCAGCAATATCAGTAAGCTACTTAATTTTGATTGCGCATAAAGCTGTGGCCACTTTTGATGTGGCTGGAAACCCACTACTGAATAAAACACTACTGTTGTATAATGAATAGGTATGAAGTGGGATGGGTTTACTCATCATATCAATCAACCATTTAGCGTTGTTTTTATCTTGGAAAGCTTTTATTATTTCATAAAAACATATTCATGACCCAATTGCACAAAATTTGTTTGACAGTTGTAGTGGTGAGCGAGACTGCCAACAAGGTCTGTGGGCAAGGCTGTAGGTCATGTCTGCTGATCTGACCGGGCTTGATCTGGCTGTAGTGTTTGACTCCAAGGTGATTATTTTGCTGAATATACGGTATGATGCACCACGGTCTAATCTCGGCACATTTCTGTTTGCCATCTCAACAGCTCTCTTCCAGCGAGAGCGCGGTAGCATTTGCAATAAATACAGCAGTGTTAATTCCACACTTGTGGTCTGCCTCTGAGGAGAGTTGAATTCACTTGGATTTCCACTGAATTCAGCGGCAGGTGGGAGTTTTTGTGCGTCCTTAGAAAGTACAAATCTTGCAGAAAGAAGCTGTTTCTGGAGGTTATGTATTTTCTGTCAAGCTCCTCCTTTTGTTTTTGCATTGAATTGCCTTTTAAGGCAATTTAATTGCCTGGCTCTTTGGAAAATTTGCACTGATTAACTCATATTGGGTTTAACTAAATTTGTTTAAACAATGCAAATTCATTTGCAGACGTTCTTTTGATGAAATGTAAGCCTGCTCCAAATAGAGTTAAGCTAGACCGCAAGTCACTTTCACCATGAAAAAGGATTATACACCCAGAAGGTTTTCTGATTCATTTCATTAGATTTAAGTTTCTATTTTAGGTTATCTTTATGTAACTTTGCTGTATAGAAAGGGCCTTGGAACAGGAAATGCTATTTATTAAAACCAACTGACTTGCTGAAATTATCTTCAGTTTCAGAAATGTTTTGTGCAATCACTATATCGATATTTCTGTCCACTTCTAACCAATATCATACAAACTTTTTATTATGGAAATAATACGGGATATGGTTATTCTCAAAACTTTTATTTAAACAATGAAAGAAATACATTTGAAAACTTTATCGGTGTTTGTGTCTTTGAGAATCTGTTTCTGATGTCTGTAAAGATACTGCCACTGTTCTTCATTTCCCTGAATGATCCAGCCTCACGGTGTTTTTGTGACTCATAGATGGGTGATCAAACTGACATTGATAATTCTGCAGTATTTGAATGGGTTAATATAGCACAGGCTCTCAAAAGTACGGTGTGCAAAAAGGAAAAAAAAAAACCAGACCAAAAAAAGCCATGCCTGATAAAAACAAGTTTCCTAATGTGTGCCTGTTACACCAGGCAGTTCATTACATGGACAGCTGGTTATTGTAGCAAAGTGAAAGCCTAATCCATTGAAATCTGTGGAAGAATTCTGGTGGGGTGTAATACTGCTTAGGAGTTTGGAAATCTTGGCATCTAAATCTTTCTCAGTACCCAGAGCCCTTGTTCCAACTGCCGGCTTAGAAGGTTCACTTGGGCTCTGAACCTTTTCTTTGCTCTTTTTTACTCTATTTCGGAGTAAGTCTTTGCTTCCTTGTACTTTAACTGGAAATTTAAAGGTTGCAAATTTTCTGTTCACACATTTGCCTTCACCTTTATCCGATCTCCTTCCTTCTCCCAAATACACTTTTATCATTAAAATAAAAATGCAGCCTCTCTACAACAGATTTGCAGCCAAGAGAAACAGTGCTGCAAGTAGCTGGATTTGATGTCCCCTGCCAAAGGCACGGATCAGCTGTCAACAGGTAATAATTTGTTTCAAATTTTTTTTAAGAAGTGAAACATTTTAAAGACAAATTTTCACATTTTGTAGTGAATTCCAAAAGACAGCAACTGTAATAGTGATAAACACTTGGTCTCTCTTTTTTTTTTTTTTTTTTGGCTTTTCTGCATTAAAGTATTCCTCTTGTTCCTGCAGAGCTGTCCTTCCCTGTCTGTAGAACTACTTAGGGAGTTTTTTGTCTCCAACATCTTACTGGCATGTTACTTATTTCAACATAGGTTTGCTAATTTTTCCTTGCCTGTCTTTGCCCAGCCTGTTCTGCGAGCTCGGTATCACAGTACTTTCACAGAAGCAGCATTTGGCCTGACCAATGTGGGTGAGATAGTTCTTGGTGCCTTAAACATTTTCCTCTGCTGGGGCCAGCAAGGAAGAGAGTCCCAGCTAGAACACAGTGGGAAGATCAGCAGGATTAGGATTCATTTCACTCTTCGCTTACCTGGGACCCTTTCAAATGTTTGCCTCACCGGAGGCAAGATAAGGCAAACAGGAAAGTTTAGATCTTTCGTAAGAGCCAGCTGAACGCTTCAGGCCTTAAAGATTTCTGAGACCAGGGTTGGATTCTTCCTCAAAGCCTTTGTTCAAAGCAAACTTGCTCCATGAACGCTTCACTGGTGCTAAATGGTATTCTTGGTTTGCCAATTTATTTGTGTGTACTGAAACTTGGGTCACGGAACGGCTGCAAAAAATAAAATCCTGCTTTCTTGGCAAAGTGAGAAATACCCAGTTATTGCCTTATGTTGCACTTTAATGGAAAAAACTGTAGGTGCTCCTGTGATGTATTAAATGCTTTGGAAAATCAGGCTGTTGTTGTGAACACAAGTCTATGCTCACTTGCCTTAGTGAAATAGTATCTGTTTTTTCCAGGGTAGCTTAAAGCAGATCCCTGTAGCTTCTCTGCAGTCGGCCTTTTCCAGCTCTTTCCCTTTGATCAGCCGGTGTTTATCTCCGTTCACTCAGAAACCTGTTTCAGGGATTATTTCTTTTCATAGCTTCATCTGGCTTCCTGGAGCGCAGATTAATAATAAATGCTCTTTACCACTGCTAGATGCATGCTTTCTCTGGGTTTTGTCTACCCTTATTTTAAGTGTTTTGCCAAAGCTAAAGATGAAAGTAATTAATACTAGCAAAAAAGGCTGTTGTGACTCTCAACTCTTAATTAACTGTTGTTAAAAGGAGTTGGTCTGTCACTGTAATGGTGTTCACCTGGAAAAAAAGCACAGGCTTAATTCACTGGAGCAGAACTGTGCCTGATGTGCCTGAACTCGTGGGAGGAAGGAGACGGTAACGTGACAGTGCCACTCGGTGCGTTGGGAGAGTTAACGTGATGGTGCCACTTGGTGCATCGGCAGAGGCAGCTTTGCCCTTTTCTCAGGGAGCACACACTGCATTTCCATAAAGAGTACCTTCACTCAGATGTTTAGTAGGAAATTGTTAATTCATTTGAACGTGAGAAGGGTACCTTAGTGCTTAAACTATATAATGAGAACATAGAGGTTGCGAGTTGGGAAGGCAGAAATAGAAATGACTATCAGGATCGAGTGCAGTCCCTGAAATTTCAGGCAATTACAGAATCACAGAATTTTCAGAGTTGGAAGGGACCTCTAGAGATCATCTAGTCCAACTCTCCTGCTAAAGCAGGATTGCCCAGAGCACATCACTCAGGACTGCATCAAGGCGGATCTTGAAAATCTCCAGAGAAGGGGACTCCACGACCTCCCTGGGCAGCCTGTTCCAGTGCCCTGTCACCCTCACCAGAAAGTTTTGCCTCGTATTTAAATGGAGCTTCCTATGTTCCAGATTGTGCCCATTGCCCCTCGTCCTGTCACTGGGAACCACTGAAAACAGTCCAGCTCCATCATCCTTCAACCCACCCTTTAGGTACTTGTAAACATAAATAAGGTCTCCGGTCTTATTATGTAGTAATATTTCATCTGAAAGTTTGTTTATTTTTAAACTACCCTCTGTCCATCACAAAACACAGGCAACACCATGTGCCTTGTAACAAGCTGAGTAACTTCCCTGTAAAGCATTGGAATTATAATATGGCACAGCAAATAAACAGTAGGGGAAGAGCTTCACCAGCCTTTCGGGAGAGCTGAGTATCCAGGGGAAGAAGCACTGGGGAAATCATGCTTTTCCTGCCAGCAGTAGGAGATGTACAGTTGTAGTGTGTATCTCTCCAGTGGAATAAGGCTGAGGAAAAGAAAGCGTGGAACAAAAGTAAATACAAATGATGATTGGTTTTTTTGCCTCCCATCTCCGAAGCCTTTTCCCATGTCCAGTCTGCGTTCATTTTACAGTTTGAGGTCACGTATTCCCTCAGTCACGCAACTTAATGCATTTAATCTGTGGGAAGCGTTGTTGATGTCAGAGCAATAACTAGGCATATCCTCAGTGTAAATGTCAGCTCTCTTTGGAAATCTCTTCCCCGAGTCCTGTGCTGCGGAGCCTTCCCTCTCTCCTGGGGACCGGGAGCAGAGCAGTGTTGAGGGGTTACACACGGCGTGATTGTCTCAGTGACAGCTGGAACAGCGTGACTCAGGGCCGGAGACAATTCAGCTGAATAGGTTGCGGCTCAAAATAGTTGACTCTGATGGAGAAAGCCATGCAAAATTAATTGAAAATAAAGATGATGCTAAGCCCTCAGAGCCTATTAGCCTTATATCCAAATGTGTGAGTTGTTGCACCCAAGCCCAGCAGGACTGTGCCGGTTCAGAGTGGCACTGGGGGCTGCCCTCTGTGTTTTGCAGATGATGGAAGCGAGCAGAGATTTAATATGTGCTTGATAGAGTGTCATTCTAGACCACTGCTCTTCCCAGCACTGTGCGCTGTTGCTCCAGCTCTGCTGCAGCCTGACCTGCCTGAATTGGTTTTTAGAAGAATAGGAGTGATAGAGGTTTGAGTTTTTTAAGACTTTTTGGGTTTGGGTTGATTGTCATGATTTGAAAGTTAAGAGAAAAATTATGCCAGGGTGTTGTTTTGTTTTATTTTGTTTTCTGGGGATTTGTTTTTCGCTTGTGGCCAAGAATCCTCCCTGTTGCTGTTCTGTAGTGGTTGGTTCCAAGGGCACGGAATGGAAAGATAGTGCTTTTGGTAAGCAAAAATAGAAGAGTGTTCCAGGAGGCTTGCAGCAGAGTAGCATGACCTTGTGATGTAAAGAGCATGTGCAAAACAGCGCTTAACTATGCAGAGTACTTAATTCTATGTCAAGAAGTGCCTGCAGCATTATAAAGCACCCTCAAACCTGGTTACACTCTGTTCTGATTGCAAAGTAGCTTTATTTGGATAACTCTCCCGGAGCTAAAAAGGATTTAGGTCACAGGAGAGATGAAGTTCTGGTAGGAAAGGGCTGTCGAGACATGAGGCAGTAGAAGTAGGGGGTTGAAGGGTGTTATTTTTACCAAAAAGCTTCCGAAGTTGTCATTGGTCTGTGCTGTTAGGAGCTTTTTAGCAAGGCTGTGGCTCCTTCGTTTCTTAGCAGTTCTTTCTCAGCAGGTGGAAATAGGAGGTGCAGAGCTTCACAACCCCTGGGCTCCCCACAGCAGAAACCTCTATGGAAATGGTCATGTATCCCTGGCTGTGGGGCAGGAGGGTGAACTCAGGGGGGTCCAGGAGAGAGGAAAGGGGTAGGACGGTAGAGAGGGGTAAAGAAAAAAAGAAGCTGAAAGAAAAAAAGTAGATCATTGTGCAGAGGAGAAAGACCAAAAAAAAAAAAAAAAAAAGGAAAAAAACCCCCACTATTATGAGCTCCTGAGGAGTGGGTAAGGGTTGGCACTTTGCTCATCGATGCTCTTCAGCATCAAAGTTGCGTGGAAGCAGAAATAATCCGCTTTGGCAGTGGCCTCCGCCGTCTGCAGGTAGAGCCTCGGCTGGCAGCGCGCAGGGTGCTGCAGCCCTGCTCGCCTTCGCTGCAGCCGCAGCGATAGACACCCGTGTTCTGACAAAGCAATCACTCTTCTGAATTATTTATGGCGTATGTGGTATTCTTCCTTTCACTGGGAGGCGTTTAAAGCAGACTTGTTTTCTCTCTGTTTAATCCTTCAGAGGAAAGCGTGTAAAATGGAGAGTAAAAGATGATGATAGTAAATATGTCATTTGGAAATCAGCAGGAGGGGGAAAATAAGGAATTTGTTTGTCGTGAATGTGCTTTATCTGAGAATGCAAGTTCTAGTGGTTTTTTTCACTACTGTTTAAAAATCTTAGGTTCGGTATTAGAAACAGCTCGGTCTGAAACCTCTCTGACTTCTCACTGAGGCCGTGCTTTAGGGGTATGAAATCCATCCCTGTTCTCAACAGGCTTATGTGGGGGATGTTTCCATTCCCATTCACACCTGTGGGTTTGAACTTTTCTCTGGGCGCAGCCTGCTGAACATGGCCTGGGGACTTTATTCTGCTCCACCAAGGCAGAAGCGGCTTTTCTACAGACTTGTGTAGTAACAGCAGCTTTGCTGGTGTCATGAATAGATGTGAAATTACCCTCTTCTCCTCCGCTCTGCCACAGATAACTGCAGGTGTGGAGTTGGTTCTTGGGCTGTGCATTATTTCCTGGATCTGTGGTTATTTAGTTTTTAATCCCATATTATCATATTTTATATTATCCCTGGCCATCTCAAACACAATTATTGTATTATACCATATTATTTTAATCCCACATATCTGTTAGGAGCCTGAGGGTTTAGTTACTGTCATTGCCTGCATTGTGGATCCAGTTGGGATGGTTTTGGCTTTGATCTTGGTGACATCAGTAAACACCACCAAACACAACCTGATGTTAAATATTTTCACAAGCTTCAATGTTTTTTGTTTGCAGTTCTCAGGTGGGGAAGTCCTTCATTTATTTTCACAGCAGAAAGAGAGTTTTCCCTCGCTTGAAGGAGCAGCTCTTACACCATCCCCCTTTCCTCCTTAGCCATGATACTGAAATTGCAGCTGGGTGGCAAGGATGGTTTTTTCATTCAGAAACGGAGCAAGACTCGGCAATTAATTTCTGAGAGGGCCACGGGATGGTCACTAGGTGTTCTTAGACAGCCCCTTGATCTCGATTTCTTTGGCAACTTGTGACATACTGGCTCTTGTCGTGTTCCCTGTCCTCTGGCAAGCTTGATTTTGAAATCCTTTATTCTGCATGGAGAGGTCTTCTCCATCCCTTGACAAGCAAAGGAGAAGGCTGCCAGCCAGCTGCAAGACTGACATGTACAATTTCCATTTTTATAATTGAATCTTTTGAGCAAAACCTATAGGAGAAAAAATATTTCAGAAGCTGTAATTCTACAAATCTGACCATTGGGAGCCTATTAAACAGGAAGCTGGGAGGGAGGAGGGAGTGACTGCTCCTTGTGAGCTTGCTTGGTGTCATGAAGCTCCATCTCAGAGGTGCTCAGAAGAGCTTGGACTTGACAAGTAGCCCCTGATTTTCTCCCCTCTGATAATTAAAAATTCCGCATTTCAGCACAGATACAGATTTTAAGGCCCTGAGGTGCCTAAAAGTACATTTGCCTCTAAAACACAAAGATTTTGAAGGATAAAAATCTGCTGGGGTAAATTGGTACCTATAGGGTAAAGCCTAAGAAGGACCCTGACTGGGGTGGGATCGGGTACACAGAAGGATTTGGTGCAAGACATAGCAGGAGCCATTCCCTCTGTTTGGTGCGGCCAAGTCAGTGCTTCAGTGACAGCAGCTGGTACAGAACCGCTCAGCAGCAAATCCTAAGGTGTCCCAGAGCAGATGTTTGCTCCAAATAGTATCTATCTCTGGAGGTGCCTCACCTTCCAGCCTTACCCCTTGGCTGCCGCTGTCACCCCGCACCTTGCTGACAGCAAACCTTAAAGTCCTAGAGTGAGAAAACAGATTTTTGCTATCATTTTCATATAGTTCTGTGTACAGACTGTGGCTTGGGCAGCGAGCATGGGGCCAGTGCCTGGCTGATGGCAGCGTAGTGTGGTGGTCTCCCCTTTTAAATGGAACTAGAGCAGAAAAAGTGGGATTAGGCTCAGATCAGCTAGAGCAAAAGCAACTTTTTATGACAGCCTGTAATCACCACAGGGCTGCTTCTAGTAACTCGCTAATCTGGATCGATCGGGGTGGTGACATTCATCTCCCGGTTCGTTTCAGCACGCTCTTGAACATCAATCCAGCCCCTGCCTGTCACGGTAATTGTCTTTTATCGCTCTCGCAGATTGCTTTTCCCTGGAGCAAAGTCCCGGTATTTTTTCATTACCACGGCAGGGAAACAAGGCTCAGTGACAGGGAGGGGCACTGTCTTTGCTGATTTTTTTTCTTTTTTTTTTTTTTTAATTTGGTCCAAAACAAAGACATGTTAGTCCCAGCTGAGAACCTGTTCAAAACTCATCACTGCGGCATCTGTGGCTTCCCACAAAGTGACACAACTGACAGCTCTCACATGATGGTCCAAGCTGACCCACGCTTTGTTCCAGCTGCTGCCTCTGTCTGGCTTCCTTATCACAGTTGCCTTTTAACAGCGTGCTCCGAAGCAAATCAAACACCTGTTTTCTCCAGTGTTTAGAGTTCTGATTTGCTTCATGATTTTAAATTTATTCTTTGGTTTAAAAACAAAAACAAAAACAAAAAAAAACCAAAAAAAACCAACCAAGGAGCAAAGTAACCATCAGTAGCCTTGCTAAGCAGCTTCCTTCTGCCTCATTCTCGGGCTGAAATCCCAGGAACTGAGTATTCGCTCTGCTTCTCTCCGGGTTTCCTGGCTTTGTACCCCCATTAATATTCCTTTCTACAGAAAAGGAAAGGAATCATCAGCTTTTGGAGATCACCAGGGAACGTGCGTGACGACAGACAAAGGTAAAAGGATGAAATCCTGGTAGGGATTTCATGTCAGTGTATCTTTATAAGTTCTTTGGGGGAGTTTAGTATCAGCTGATGGACCAGGTGAACCATGGGTCATTGTGTGTGTTCCTACACCTTTCAGGTTCAGCGAAAGGGAGGAGCTCAGGGGATGCTCTTGCCTCCCTCTTCAAAAAGAAGCAAAATAACTGTTTCTTCCCTAAGCCATTGATACCGCGAAGCAAATATCTAACTGTATTTGGGGGAGCATGTGTCTGTAACGTTTCACTCGGCAGCTCGGCTGCACGGGCAGGTGGTGGATTTGGGTTCTCGCACACCAGTTTGGAGCGCGGCCCTAACCACTGAGGGTAACACACCGCCTGTGCAGCTACACAGGTCATTGTATTCCAGCAGTATGTCAGACCAGCCTACACAATTGTGACAAGCACAGCATAAATTTGTGCATTGTCTAATCTCTGTGCGCTCATCCCTTGTAATTCCTGCTAAACATTGACAATTCCGTGGCTGCCCGGTTGGATCAAGAACCAAAGCTCCTGGGAAATCTTGCTGCTTTCAAATACATAAAGCTAATTTTTGAGTTGGAGGCAAATGCAATTCGTATAGCTTCAGCCACGCTTGGCATACATTCCCGAAATGCATCCGGAGCCTAGAAATGGAGCACAACTCACTAGGGAGCACCGGAGCACCTGGAAAACCAGCCAGAGGAGGTCCTAGGAGGCTGAGCACTTACAGAAATGAGTACCTTGGAAGAGGAATACATATTGTTTCCATGCAAGTTTTATACCAACACAATACATGAGAAAAACCACCTGCCCATCCCTCTGCCCATGGGCATGCTTTGCAATAAGCCTAGAAGGGTGTTGAACACATTTAGAAATGTGAAGCCGTTTCTCCTCCCATATGGTTTATTGAGGATCTCAGTTTTCAAAGCATGAGTAGCAGTGAGGCCCGTTATTCTTTCCAACATGCAAAAGGCACAAGAAAGTCATCAACGTGATTCTGTGCAAAGTGTCTCTAAGAAAACACACAGCGAGGAAATGATGGAAAAGAGCCCCCGATGGAAGAGAAAGCCAAAGTGCCTTCAGGAAGGTGCTGAAAAGTTCTGAAAATGGTCGTACTTTTTCAGAGTCCAGATATGCTCAGTCGGTGAAAGAGGCTTTGCAAATCCATGAAAGAAAACTCAGAGAGACAGAGCCAAGAGGCTTAAAACAATAATCTCCTTCATGTGCCAAAATTCAGGATGGAAGTCAAAATGATTTATCTCAGGCAAAAAGTGCGGCAGTTAAAGACAGACATTAAATTCTTAAAAAAAAAAGCCCACCAAAACTCGACGTAGAAAGTGGATACATTCTAAGAGCAGCTCAATAAAAAATATTCCTTTTAATGAAAATAATTTAAAAAATGGATACTTGAAGAACACAAATCCACCTTGACTGTGACCAGCTACTGCACCCTGCTCCCAGGAAAGCCTCCCAGCGCGACACAATGCCTTCCAGGAGAAGGAAGTCCGCGCTACCTGCATGTGTGAAATGCGGCCGGTGAACAATTTGGAAACACAAACGTACAGGACCGAGTATCCGAGTCCCATTAGTTAACCTGGGCGTCGGGAAACTTCCCGGGGTTCCTGTCTCTCCCCACTGGAGCTGACTGGTGCCGGAGGCGGCGTCACTTCCCGGTGGGCACGGCTGAGCCCATGAACCCCTGAGCCTCTCGCTGGAGTTGAATACTTAAACCTAAAAAAGGCATTTACAAGTTGACGCTTTTTTGTTGTTGTTGTTGTCTTATTTCCTTGCAGTATACGTTTCTACTTCTAGACTATGGAATGTTACATTAAACAATATAATTATTCATTACCTTGCTTCAAATTTCATTACAGTTACTGAGGCTTCATCATAATTTCACACAGCACAGAGACACCGAACTAAACACCAAGCAGCCAGCACTAGATGTATTTTTTCTTTAAGTACCAATAAGCAAAATATCCCATTCCTCCCAGAGATCCCATCAGGAAGGAGGCTCCAAGGAAGGAGGGAGGTTTCCGCTTGACCAGCCTGAAGGCATTGGGCACCACTGCGGAGAGGAGCGTGGTGTGTATATCTCCCAAAACTTTCCTGAAGGCGAAGCGTTTTTGTATCCTGTCGAAGAAGGACTGTAGGTTAGGTCTGCTGCCATCTTCCCAGTATTTCTTAGAGAGTCCCAGAAACTTGAGGCGGTGCAGGGTCGCTCCTAGCAAGACATCGGCCAAAGTAAAGACGCATCCGCAGAGCCAGAGTTCACACTTCTGCCCTGGAGAGAGAGAAGCGAGAGAAGAGGTTGGGTAAGAAGAAACCCTTGGGTGGGCACCTAAAGACTTGATCAAAAGATCCACGAAGGCTGGAGCATTTGCATTAGACCTGGGGTGATTTTTCTCAGCTCTCTGATGTCCCAAGAGATCAGACCCCATCTACCAGGCTACATGATGGGGGATATGTGGGGCCACCAAGGTGGGAGTATGAAGTGATCTTTTATAGCCCACATGAAGATACAAGTCACTGTCTGCAAAATGGCTCTCTTGCCTCTCTTCCAAGTCAAGAGCAGCAGGAGATGGCATCCACCTGTAGCCAGGAAGTCCCTGGAAAAGGGCCCTTGGCCTCCCTTGAAGGAAGATGTGGTGTGGTGACCCCTTATGCTGTGTCAGTGCTTGGCCTTGGCTGCACGGGGAGCTTTTTCAGGAGTGTCATGTTAACTTGTCCTATTTTAGGGATATGACAAATCCTCAGGAATCAAAACCATTTGCTGGCCTGGCCTGGCCGCTTTCCCTGTGGTCTATTGGGGAGGTCCTGCCTCTGTCCCCTCTCCTGGAGCTCTGGGACACCAAAACCGGCAGCACATTTGTGCCAAGAGCCAGGTTTTTGGGAGAGGCAGAGCTCAGTACGAATGCTGGGTGTGAGGACAGGCACCAAAGTGTTGATGGCCCCTGCTAAGGGGTGACCCAGGAAATGACCTCACCAGAGAGATGTGTATGAATAAACCAAGCTGCTGTTAGGCTAGAAGAAGCAGACTCAGCCCAGGATAGTGTTAAATGCTCCCCGGATGCCCTTTCAATGCTAAGGAGAAGGGCTGAGGTTGACCTAAGATAGATGAAGGGAGGTGCAGGTAAGGAAGAACAGCAGAAGGGGCACAAAACCTGGCCCCAACCAGCCTGAGCCCCTGGCTTCGTGCCAAATCCTTAATTTTGGGGCTCTTCCACTGTCCTGTGGCTGTTATATCTGGGAGGGAGAGAGCGGCATTGCTATTGCACCCCCATGCAGGCACTGGTGCTCCCTGCAGGGCAGGCCAGGGGAATCACTGGTAATTAGCAGCCCTCATTTGTAGCCGCTTGGCAGCCTGCCTGATCCTGCTAGAGGCACAGCCCAAGTGGACAGATTGCCTGTGCCTAATTAGTCAATAAATGTTTTCGGTGGCTAATGAATTGTGGGGGTGCTGCAGCTAGAGCCTCCTGGGTGCTGTGGCGACCCTGAGGATGCTCAAGCTCAGATGTAAGGGAAGCGGGGCCAAAGTCACTGCCTCGCTCCAGGGCACTGCTGTAGGTGAAGGAGAAAGTACAGGTGAGGATGGCGACTTCGGGAGAGAGCTGTGATCCAGCCCTACTCCTCCTGGCTCTGGGCTTGTGCCTGCTGCTGAGGTCTGGACCCGGCTGTGGGCTACCCCAGGGCAGAAGCATGAGCGAGGGCAACTCATCCCCTTTGCATCCACAGCGGCCCCAGCTCGGATCAGCCTTTCCCTAGCCCTGTGTGCCTGTGTCCAGGGGGTCTCCCTGTGCTCCTGCAGCATCTCCCACCCTCCTCCTGCCCGCCCTGCCCTGCCTGCATTGCTGCGCTTCGGGCCGGCAGCCGGGGCTGCGTGGGAGGAGAGCTGCTGCACTGCGGCTCCTGGGAGGCTGCCAAAGGGCTGGTGCTTGTGCCCACTGCTGAGATCCTGGCCTGGCCACGGCCACGGCAGGGTGACTTCAGGGTCCCAGAGTAGAGGGCAGGAGCAGCACGCAAGGACCGAAAGCAGCGGAGCGCCTGGGTGCCCGCAGCAGCCACCCCTCTGCTCCAGGCACCTGGGATGTCCTCTGAGGGCACCTCATTAGGCTGAGTTCTGCTGAGCTACCCCAGCTCCCAGATCAGTTAATGAAGGTGTTCGTTGGAAGCAATTAGGGTCATGCAGGATGCCGCTGTGAATCCATCAGGGCTCTCAGAAAATCCCCAACCCTACTGACCTTGGCACCTCCAAGGGTGGCCCTAAGCGTGACGCACGGCTCCCCGCGGCCGAGGCCGGCCCCGAAGGCAGGGGCAGCTGTGGGGCCATCCCCTAATTAACTGTGTCTGAGCTCTGCTCTGGACCTGGCACCGTGGCTCTGGCGGCTACCAGCCGTCTTGGGGCTGGGGTTATGAACCCTGCCGGCAGCGGGGATGGGAGGATGACGGCGTCATCCTAGGGTGATGGCAGGACAAGCAATGCCCAGCTGTGCCCATGCATCCCTGTCTGCCAGGGAGCCGGGGTGGCTCTGGGCAGGCACCCAGCAGCGTGTATTTGATGTCAGGGATGGCTGGTGTTGCACCCTCCCACCCGCTGGTGTTTGACGCAGGTCCTGCAAAGGCTCCCACCCCTCCAGGGCCCCTGAAGTTCCCATCAGATTTCCCTGTCCACGCTCCGCAGGGATGTGCCGCAGCCCCGGGAATGGGAGGGTTGGCTGTGGGACACGTCCCCAGCCCTGCGCTTTTGTCAATTGGTGCTTCTCATGGTGCATGACCCTGGGGCCAGTCTGCTCCTTTCTGACCCAACTACTGGTAGCCCCTCACTGGGGCAGAGGGGACCGGCCACTACCCTGTGATGGCTTTGGAGCTCTCACAGAGCAGCCGTGAAGACAGGAGTCCTGCTGTCCCCTGTGACAAGGGCTGCGGGGGCTCCCTCGAGCCGGGGTGGCTTGCCAGAGGTTAGTAAGACCATGGCTGCAACAACATTGGTGCCCCCAAAAACAGGAGGCCGGCAGCCCCAACCCCCTCAGTGGTTGCCCAACGGGGGATGTTCATCAGGTGCAAAGCCATCGGCTGTTTCTGGTGTTGCACCTCAGTCTCATGTGGAAAAATACCCCATAAACCCAGCCCAGTGCCTACCTTGGTACTCCAGTTTCCTCTTCTCCAGCTCGGCCTCGATCTGGTCTAGCACCATCGCTAGTTCACCGAGGATCTTCTTCAGGTAGTTCACGTTGTCGTGCTCCAGGATCTTGGCCTGGTGGAGAGCAGGGTTAGGAGCGGGGATGGATGGGCACATGGATGGACAGACACGTGCCCCTGCAACCATGCAGGGACATGAGACACCAGGTGCCCATGGCAGATCCATGGCTCATGACTACCCGCCGCGAAAGATGTGTGTGGCTTTGACCCACTTACCATGAGCTTCTTCTGCTTGGAGAGGTAGGGCTCTGATAGCTGTGGCTCCTCTTCATGGTCCAGCTTCATCAGGTCCATGCTGGCATTAGCTAAATGTCCTGGGGGGAGACAGACGGAGAGGATGGGGGGGCTGTGTTTGGCAAGGATAGGGATGACCTTGTGTCTGGTAGCAAAGCACCTTGTCCTGCATGCAAAATAGTGTTGTGGCACCAAGAAAAACGACCCAGAGAACTAAAATGGGCCAAATCCATGGATTGCTGCCACCGTGCCGCCATAGGGGCTGGTGACCGGGGCATCACACACCCTCCTTTTCAGCCCTCCCATCCGCTCATGGCAGGGCAGCGCTGGCTGCGGGGTACAGCAGATCCCCCTCCCTGGCCTTGGTGAGTCCCAGCTCTGTGGGTTTCAAGGGGGGTCTGAGCTCTTCATTTCTTCTGCTGGATTAGTATTAGACCTGCCAGCAGGTCTCTGTCTCTACCTGTCTCTTACTCTTTTAAGAACATCCCTGTTCCCTAAGAACATCCAGCCCCAGCAGGTCAATCCCGTGGGATGTCTGAGCCGGTTGTGGGTGTGTGTACGGAGCAGCCTGGCAGGGAGCAGCACAGGACAGGATGCTCCCTCCACAATGAAGATATCCCACCCCAGCTCGGTGTCTAGGGATGCAATCCATCAGTGTGGAGCCCACTGCAAGCACAGGAGAGATGCCCAGCTTCCTCCCTCCCAGGGCACAGGGAGCATGCAAAGGGCTTTGTGCAAGGGAGCTGATGGAGGGAAAGGCGCAGAATAAACGGAAGAAGAGAATATGAGATGCAGAGTAACACCTTAGGGACGACATAAATCACCCGAAGCTGGGCTAATCTCTGCCTGCCGGGGACCATCTGTCTCTCTCTCCTTGTTCCCTCCAACAAGGGCTTGGCTCTGCCGATGTGCGGGAGGTGCCAGGGCTGGCCGGGGCTATATGCTGCTACAAAATGGTGAAACTCCCTCTTTTCTACCGTGAACCTCAAAGCTTGTGCTCACTAAGGCTCCCAGCTAAGGCTCTCCTGGGGCTGCAACTTGGAGGGAAGCCTGGATTTCACCCCGGTTTCATTCTCCTATTCCCCTTGGGAAAGCCTGGCCCTTGGTTCACCCTCTCCTTGGGACACAACTAGGTGGATTTGTCTTGGCACCCACTGCAACAGGGCAGCCTTTTTAGGTGTAGGTCATGTGCTGGGCAGGAAGGGCATGGCTGGCACTGGGGCACCCCACGGACCTGACCACTGCCCCTCCTTTGCTGCCATTGGGGAAAAATGCCACCAGTGAGGAGGTTTGGACTGTGAGATATTTTTAAGGACCTCGGCAGAACGCTGGGGCAATGATGCGAGGCAGGCAGCTCTGAAGGCATCACAGCAGCACCCTTTGGGGAGGGCACGGGCTCTGGGGGTAGAGGTGATGCTTGGTGACATGGGGAAAGCCGCCTGTGCAGTGTGCCAGCACAGGTAGGGCAGACCATGAGGTATAGCTCAACAACAACCTATTTCTCTTTGTGCGTGAGAGTACCCTGTTTTGGAGAGACCATCTGTGACACAGAGAGCTGAAGGGACGGGGGGAATCGTGTTTGCTACAGGTGCTGCTTGGGGTCAGAGCCTAAGGGAGGGGAGAGATGTGGGGCATGCTTGTGCCCTCCTAACAAGGTCACGTTTCTGGTGAGGGACTCTCTCCAGGAGCGATCCTTGCCATTGAGTTATATTAAGCATCGTCAATGTTTCATGAGCACTTGAAGGTCAGGTACAGAGTCTTATGCCGATTCATCCACTGCCTGCAACTCCATCTGGCTGTAGTCACCCACCTTTGCCCTTAAAGCTATGGGAGAGAGAGGGGATGTGTGAGACAGGGAGCAAATTCATGTGCCCTAGAAAAAGCTGGATGAGAAGCCCATGGGAGCTCAGACACCTCCAGGGCTAGGAAGCCTCTATAGGGTGCCTGCAGCCCCCAAATTAGCTGTGCTTTGCTGTTTCCCAGCTCTGTCTCTGCATGTGTTGGTGGAAAGGGGAGACGAGCAAGTGCAGCATGGCCGGCCGGGCTGAGGAGCCCAACTGAGTCTAAAGGAAGGTCGGGGGAGCCATCCCACCGGCACCGGCCCTGGCCAGCGCTGCTGGAGAGGCAACTTACTGCGGATCTCAGCGGTCGCGTACTTTGGGATCATGGAGTCGGTGGTGAGCTCGGGGTGCAGGATGCAGCCGTGGGTGTAGGCGTCCATGGGGAGTGAGTCCAGCAGCTCCCGGTACTGCAGCACCCGGGCGTGCAGCAGGCTGCCTGGCTCGGGGATCAGCTGCGTGACGTTTTCTGCCAGGGCAAAGGGGATGGCTGTTAGTGGGACACTCATTAGTGGCTCGTCAGCCAGTGTGCAGTCCTGGATTGAGCTACCTCTGAGCAGGGACTCAAAATCGTACTCCCCGCTCGGCTCTGGCCCCTCCCCACTGCCCAACCCATCCCAGAACGTGGCCAACCCATGTCCGGAGATGGGCAAACCTGCAGGAACACTGGGACGTGTACGTGTGTCATTACCCAGCCCTGCAGCCCCCATGTCCCCAGGAGCTCGGGAGAGCAAGCCCTTTGCCTCTGCAGCCTCTGGATTTGTATGCTGTGGTTTCACAGGGCAATAAAATCTTCCCATTCTACAGAAAAAAGCTAAAACACAGGGATTTGAGTTTGGGATGTCCCCAGTTATGCACTCATTACACCAGTGGCAACAAGGTACCAAATTTTCTTGGGCTTCCTTGAAAATCCCATTCAAAATGGGTAATCAGGGAGCTGGTGACCAAAGGAGCCCAGCACATGTTCCCTCTGCCCTCAGCCGGTGCCTCAGCTGCAGGAGCATCCCGTGCCCTGGCCAGCTCAGCACCTCCCGCACCTTGTTGGGTTTTATTCCCCTTTTGCGGGTGGCAGTTTGTACCCTGCTCTTTTTATTACGCTTTCAGCTCGAAATACACAACAGATGACACCACAAGGAGTGAAATGTTGCTCTTGTCTCCCCCAAGAATATTAGGTCCGCTTTTTTTTATGGGATCATAAATGTTTATGGCGTTTGCAGATAGCAGTTAATCGGCAGTGAGTAAATTTACCACCAGGACTCAGTACACTCGCTTGCCCACACTGTCCTCAGTGCAGGGCTCACTGTGTGCTGGTGTCTCGGGCTGAGTTAAGGCACATCGGCAGAAGGACTTTGGCAGACATGGCCCTTAATGGCCCGAAATGACAGTTCTGCCCAGCCCTGATGCCAGTGGCAGGAGCAAGGCTGTGGGCACAGCCCAGCGATGCCCACCCAGCAGAGGCACAGCTTGCCCTGCCCTGGACCAAGCAGCATCGCTCCTGCTGGCACTTGCGGCTGGACAGGAGCCAGGGAGATTTTGGCAGCTCTGGTGTTGCAAACCATCCAGCAGCTCCGATTCAGGGCTGTCTCTGCTCGTAGGCTCCATAAAGTTGTTCTGACCGACGGGCATCAGTGTTGCTGTCCCCTGAGCGAGGGGAGGTGTTGGTAGCTCCTCCCTTCCCATGGGCTGTTAGCTGCCTGCCCTGCCTGGGTTCCAGCTCTCCAAGCGGGGATTTTCCATCCGAGAAAAGCAACTGGCTGAATGAAATTAGAATAACCGACCTATAGCCTGCATCCTCCTTCCACAGGGCTCCCAGCCAGGAGCTGACAGGCTGGTGCCGAGGTGGGAAACCAGCACATCCAGAGCGACTGCCCCATCCAGCAGCGAGATGGAGCGACCACAATGAAATAGTGGTGTGCTGGCTGCCAGCCTGCGTCCTTCAGAGCATCCCAGGGAGGTTTTCTGGTGGGACAGCACTCACTTTGCCTTTGCACACCACAGTAGACCTGTATGTATGGGCTGCTGTTGCATATCATAGAATCATAGAATGGTTTGGGTTGGAAGGGACCTTAAAGATCATCTAGTTCCAGCCCCCCTGCCATAGGTAGGGACATCTCCCACTAGACCAGGTTGCTCAAAGCCCTGTCTAACCTGGCCTTGAACACCTGCAGGGATGGGATATCCACAACTTCTCTGGGCAACCTGTTCCAGTGTCTCAGACTAATGAATTTCTTCCTACTATCTAATCTATATCTACCCTCTTTCAGTTTAAAACCTTTACCCCTTATCCTATCACTACACTCCCTGATCAAGAGTCCCCCCCATATAGTCAGCCACTGATGGGCTGTGCAAAAGTGGCCCAAGGGGAGGCTCAGAAGGATGGGGCTGGGGGTGCAGCCCTTGGAGGATCCTCTTGCCCAGGCTCTGAGATGCATTGCCACCAGCCAACCCATCATGGTTTCTTGCCATTGCTGGGCCATGCCCCAGTGAGACGCACCCCCAAAGGTGGCTTATGGGCACTGTTCACTGCTTTTTTGGGGGAGGAAAGGAAAACATTGCTCATCACACCACCTTTTACTGATAGCAGTCCCTCAGGGCGTGTGTAGGCAACTGAGGAAAACATAATTCAGTGAAAACACCTTCTTATAAATGCATTTTCAAGCTCTGCACATTTCTGCAAGGTGGGCGATTCCCCTTCGGACCAACACCACAGCATCCTGGTAAGGCTTTTGTCAGCTGGCGTTGGTGGGTGATGGTTCGGGGCAGAGCACGCAGCAGAGAGTGATGCTCCGGGCCCTCTCCATTTCTCAGTGACAAGGTAAGAAATTGTACCTGGCTGGAAAATCTCAATGACAGGAGTTTCCCAGCGCACAGGCAGCACTGTGTCCCCCTCCCGCCAGGACAGCCTGTTGTCACATATGCCGGACCACCTGCCCTTCGCAGAGACCGGGTGAAGCTGCTGCACGGTGTGAGGACCACGGAGCGATGCTCCCCATTGCCTCTTGGTCCTGGGGCTGCCACCGGGCGGGAGAATGGCTGCTGTTCCCTGGGACCTGCTGCCGGCATGGGCTCCTCCTGCCTGGTCCCATCCCTGCTGCCCCACCAGCGAGCGAGCTTCGTCCCTCTGCTAAATAGCACCACCGCGGCGGGGCCGGGAGAGGACAGCAGCTGAGCTGGCAAGATGCCCTTGCTTCGGGAGCTATTTTGAGATGTTTTTGATGTCTCTGTTGCAAGGGGAATGGATGCTGGGGCGAGCGTCGTGACGGCACAGCCTGAGCTCCCTGCCTCAGCTTTGAAGCCTCCCCGGCGGAGCGTCCCAGCCTGACAGCCCGCAGGGCTGGGGAAATGAGGGCAAAGGGACGCGAGATGCTTGGGAGAGGCTGCTTGCCGCAGTGGCCCTGCAAATAGCCACTTTTGACCACCATCTCAGCAATCAGGTGTGCCGGGCTCAGCCAGCCGCTGACCCCAGCCCTGCTCCAAGGGGAATGTGAGCTTCCACCTCCTGGCTGTCCCTTCCTCTAGGCTTGTGTCACATCATCCTCCCAAGGTCCCCAGCACTGCTGGCTTTGTTTGACTTTAAAGAGGCAGTTTTCTCAGAGGCACAATGGCACCGGGCATGGCAGGGTCCCCTGCCCATGGCTGGTGACACAGGGCTCATGCAGCAGCACCCGGCTCAAACCCACCTTCTCTCAGTGGGATCACTGGTGAGGAGTTACTGTGGTTTTTATACTGTTACCTGAGGCTAAAGTACAAAGGTGGCCAAACCCAGAAGCATTCCCATGGGCTGTGCCCCAGCCACAGCTCTGGTGAGATGCCACCACACACTACGGGGACAGGGGGAAACAGTCCGGTTTGGGAGTGTGGTCTCCAAGGCAGAAAAATGGGGAACTCGGCTACACCCCCGTCCTCCTGAGTGCTCCAGCAGCACTTCCAAGGGACATATGGAGATTTCTGCTGTGAAAGTTTGGGGAGGGCTGGTGGCTCGCAGCTCTTCCGGGGTAAAGATTAAACTTTCTAGGCAAAAGGGGATGCATTTGGCAAACGGCATCCGGATTAGACCCCAGTTCCCCCCCGAGATGCAGCCCACCCTCTCCTTACCTCCCGTGAAGTTCTTCTCCATGTAGTCAATGATCTGGTTGTAATCACTGATGATGTTATCTCTGTGGATGATGACAGGGACCTCTTCCCCCAGGTTAAGCCGCATGAACCAGGGCTCCTTGTGCTCCATCAGGGGCATGCTGACATCCCGCTCCTCACAGGGCAGCCCCTTCTCCGCGATGACCAGCCGTACCTGGGGCAAGAGGACAGGGAGAAAGGGCTCAGCCCCATGCACCGAGCTAGTCCTGAGACCCCTTGAAGCACCCTGAGAGCCCCATCACACTTCCCCAGCCACATAAGCACAGTGATGTGCCAGGAGACACCTTGTCCTGCAAGAAGCCAAGCAGCCCTTAGCATGGGGCAGCTGCAGAAGCCAGGCAGCCAAGCGAGGATTTCCCTTCCCAGCAAACGGGAGAGACCCAAACCCATCCAAACTTTGTGGGATCATGGACCATCCTCCCTCTGGTCGCTGGTGGCCCATGTGACAGGCAGAGGGGGTGGTGGGCTGAGAGCCCACCCCTCAGCAGCAGGTGGAGGGAGGTAGCGGCTCCTCAGCTGGGGGGGATCAGTGATGCTGCTGTGGGTCCCAGCATAGCCCAGCACGCACCTGAGGAGGAAGAGAAGGAGGAAGAGGCTGAAGACATACCAGTGGCACCCAGTGGGTGCTACTGCCCAGCTGAAGGAGGCCTGGATGCTAACTCAGGTATGTCCTGTGCTCAGGAGTGGGCTCTGGCTTTACCAGGCATGTTTTGAGCAGAAGGCTCTGTTTCATGGAGACAGCCCCTGCAGCCTGCAGGGCATCCCTCCTGCCCCATGCTGCAGCTGGCTCAGGGGCATCGCCTGCCACCGTCACACCTCTTGTGCCTGCCCTGCCACTGCCCTCCTCGGCCCTGGGCCAGTGAGTGGCATTGCTGGGGTGGCCGAGTCCAGCCAAGGGGCAGGAGGAGGCAGGAGAAGGGCTGGATGTGGGGCACTGTCCCCATCCACATCACCCACAGCCAGCCCTCGGGGCTGATCCTGCCGCTTTGCTCAGTGCTTGAGATGGTGCTGAATATGCACTCAGGGATGGCATTTTAGGCTTCTGGGTTATAAAAAACTGACCATTATGAACTAAGTATGTCAATCAGGAAAAAAAAAACAACCTCAGGGGACATGAGACAGCCACCATTTACAGAACCACTGAATGAGGGAAAATCACTTGTTTTCTCCCAACTAGCAGCAGCTAAAAATACAGCTTAACAAATATAAGCATTTCTATGAGTACTTCAGAGTTCCTGGGGAATTAGTCATTAATTATTTATAGGGCTGGCAAATTAATTTTTTCTTTTGAAGTCAAACAAGGAAAAGCCCGAGTCCTTCAATTGCAACTTGCTCTCAGCCTTTTCCTCCCAGCTGATGGATAAACCCCGGGCAGGACCACCTGGCGCATCTGTCCCCAAACTCCCTGTGCTTCCCCATTCTGCCATCAAGAGCTGAGCCCAAAGGCCTGGCAGGAGGCAGCACGGGCAGGAGGGCTCAGCTCCTGGGGTGACCCTGGTGCCTGCGGGCAAGAGGACCCCCTGCCAGTGCCCTGAGGATGGGTCCCAGCTTGGGGGGGATGAAACGTTCCCAGACCGCCCAGCCAGTCCCTGCAGCACCGACACAGCTGCGATGAGGCATCTTGAGTAAAAACCCAACACTGGCTGTAAAACTCCAAAAATCCCTTTGCAGGGAGGACCAGATGCTGGTGGGGGGCTCAGGATCCCCCTCAGATGCAGCCCCAGCACTGTGAGGGTGGTTCCAAGCAGCTCCCGGGGCAGAGCAGGAAAAGCTTCACCCGCAGCCAGCTCTGAGCAAAACTCCTCTGCAGGGGGGTCCCGTCCAGCCCCCGCCGCTCCTGACCCTGTGACATCCATCACATCAGCTCAGACTCGGCCACCTTCCAGCAAATGCTCCTTCCTTCCAAGTGACCTCAAAAGCGAAGGTGGAGGCAGTGCCAGCGGGTGCTGTGGCTCGCGGTGTGTGCCCAGCCCTGTCCCCAGCGTCCCCAGCCCCGCAGAGGGGAGGCCGGTTGTAGGAAACCCCGTATAAGAAGTGCCTTCTCCGCTGCCTCCCTGCTGCTGGTGGCCAAACAAGCAAGACAAAAAAATAAGTGTAAGCCCAGCGTGAGGCAGGGGAGCTGGGGATGAGCATCCCTCGCTGGTGTGGATCAGAAGCCCATTAGTCACCCGCTGCCACCGGCGGCGAATCCGACCATGTGCAGCCGCCCTGCTGCATTGGGCATCCTCCCCTTTCTTTGTGCCCGCCAGCAGGAGCATGCGGCTCTGCCCCCAGCCTCCTCGTGCGGCTCGAGGGGGCCTTGCCACTGGGGTTCCCCCCACCTCTCTGAGTAGCCCGTTTCCCATATGACATTAATGGCATGGGAATGACGGGAGGGTTGGGGCCGGGAGGAGAAGGTCAGGTGTGCTACACAGCTGCTCTGCTGCAAAATGAGCATTTACTCTTGCCTGGAAAATGTGATTTCTCACTGGGACACCCCGGGAACAGGATTTCCAGGGCGCTGCTGCAATGTCAGGTGTAAATCGTTGCTGCGTGTGGGGATCTTCTCCCTGGAAGGAGCCCAGCATGGGAGCTGCCTCCCCCTCTCCCAGTGGCAGGGTGGTCCAGGGGCCAGGCTCAGCCTTTGTCTGTGCTCCTGGCCACGCCGGAGCAGGACTGTGAGCTAGCACAAAGCCAAGGCGGTTCCTGGTGCAAGCCACGATCCCAAAGCAAAAGCAGGATTTGGCTGAGCCCCCCCCCCATCCCCGTCCCCTCCCCAGGCAGATGCTATTAAAATGCAGAACCGCAGGTGCCGGCCACACGCTGCTGCCCTCGCCAGCCCTGGGGACCAGCCCCTTGTTCTCCCCATGAGTGCATCCGTCCTCCCCAGGCAAAGGGATACCCTGGGGACCGGAGGTGATTCTTCCCCAGGAACCCGGCCGAGCGATTATATTTTTTACCTTTTGTGAGCTGAAGGACTGGGTCCAGTGGTACAAAACCAGTCTGTCCTGGGATTTGAGAGCGGGGTCTGTCGGGTCCTGGTTTTCCTCCCCCTCCGTGGATTTCCCTGCGTCGTTCTCCAGCGCCGAGATGGGCCACCAGCTGCAGTTGGTGGGAGTAACATTATTGGGAGTCGCCATGACAGCCTGTGAGCGAGCGGGGAGAGGGACGAGGGAGCGAGCAGCGCTAGCCCAGCATCACATGGGCTCCTGCCAGCAGCATCACTCCCGGGGCAGCTCCATCTCCCCGGCTGGGGTGGGCAGAGCGGGGCAGTGGGTGCCGGGGGGGGGGTCACGGGAGAGGATGGTGGCGGCGGTGGCGGGGGTGAAATCGCAGCCCGTCCCTGTGCGTGGTGGGGCTCCCACGGAAACGTGCAGGCATCACTTCAATAGGCGAGTCAGCAGTGGAGGCTCCTGCTGCCTGCCAGCTCGGCAATCCGGGGCAGCTCCACTCCAACCCCTGCCGCTCCTTAGCAATATTTTGCAGCAGAGATTAAGATTTCTTTTTTTTTTTTGACTGGTTTAGATGTGGCAGATATGTAATAAATAGCTACATTGGCGGATACTGGCTATAAATGCCTAGTGGATGTCTTGCCTGCCTTGCAGCCTTCATGGAAAGAAGCAGCAATGGCTCTTTAAAGGTATTTGGTGATTTTTGGAAAGCACAGATTATTTACTGCCTAATGGGTGTTATGTAGCCTGTTCCGGGGTAGAGCCCAGGAGCCCTTGCTGTGTACTGGAGCCCCAGAGTGCCCAGCCAAATGGGACAGCCATCCTGCACCAAACTAGGCACAGTTGGGGGTCATTTCCAGAACTGCAATTGCAAACCGGCCAGGTTTCCTCTGCTTGGAGAGTGCTGGTACTTCTGGAGCTGCTGCTCTCCGGGCACTACGAGCATCACCCAGAGGTTTGCAGGCAAACATGTGTGGGCAGCTGACACCTTTCTGGGCATTGACAACCTGAACATCTGGGCCTGTGCTTTATGACACTTGGCTTTGTCATGCTCCATCTCCTGCAATCTGGCAGCCTGGAGATAATTTCCCACACATGGGACTAGCTGACAATGCCGGGGGGGTAAAACCATCCCAGTTATGTGGGTTGTAGGGCAGGTTCTGGAGAGGATGGAGGAGAGGGCTCTGGAGGTGCAGGGAGCAAGCCTGTGTCCCAGGGCTGTGCGAGGGCTCTGGGTGCGAGTGTGGCTCCTCCATGTGTTGCTCCCATCTCCACCCACGCTGGAGCTGGTGAGGTTGCCCCAGGTGTGGAGGGAAACAGGGGAGGGTTTGGGAGTGCTGGTTCAAGTGGGGAAACTGAGGCACAATTCCCTGAAGAGCACTGGGAGGGAGCGGAGCCAGACTGGCAGCCAGCACCATAAGCAGAGTGAAGCAAGCAATTTTCTGGGGACTGGGAGGTAAAAATGAACCCGTTGATGTCGTGATGCCCTGGGGGTGTGTGGGAGGGTGATGCGGAGGGGTGAGGCTGGGAAGCACTACGCCCTGCCCTGCCTCCTCCCTACCTTCTTCCCCATAAGCAACAGCTCCCAAAACTATCCTCACTACCCAGCCCAGGGCTTCCCAAGTGCTGCAAGAGACCTCGTGCTGGCTGTGGGGACACCTGCAGGGAAAGGCTTTTGCTTGGCCTCTGCTTTGGGGCTGCAAAGTCAGGGCAGTGACCTGCGCTGCTGAAAACTCACGAGAAAACTGAGCTTTAACGAGCTGTCCCCATGGTGCAGCACCACCCTGCCCTGTGCTCTGCAGCCTCCCCTCCTGCCGGCCGGGAGGAGGGAGAGGGAGCTGCCCAAGGAGCACCTTTGGGGGCTCCTTTGGCTGGAAGGGGGCACCTTTTGGATTTAGAGAAGGAAAGGATCAGCTTGGCCAAGCAGAAGCAGTTCTCTCCTGTGGATCGCCGTCCAGAAAGCCCCATCTAGTGGCATATTTTGTGAGGAATTAATGCTGTGCCATTGGGTATAAAAAAAATGACAAGTCGCTTCATCCCTCTGGGTCCTGCAGGTACGCGGTGCCTCTGGAGGCTCTCATTTATTTACCTGGGGTTTGGCTTCCTGAAGTGAGCAAGGCTTGAGAGGCAGGATTGGTGCCAGCCCCCTTTAGGGGTGCCCTGACCTTGTGTGACCTTGAGATCGTCCCTAGCCTCCCTGCCTGCGGAAGGGGACGATGCTGTGCCCCACGGGATGCTGTGTGGTCGGACCCGCTGGCATCAGCAGAGCCCTGTCAGAAGGTGCCATCGGGGCAGGATTGTGGGGACTGGCGGTTTGGGAATATACAATCCGGGGTGTCTTCTCTCAAGAGCTGACGCAAACATTCCAGAGGGGAGAGAGCAGGTGGATGGAGTCGGTCACGGGACTTTGCAGGCACAGAAGCACCTTCCTCGTTTTAGAAGGAGGGGGTGGAAATCGGGCTGTAGAATCCGCTTCATTGATTTTTACTTTTTTTTTTTTTTTCTCCCGGTGGCCTGATTCAGCATCTGCCAATGTAAAGCTTAGCTGGGACTGGGTTTGGCTTCTGTAAGGCGAGAAATAAATTTCATTGATCCAGGGTGCCCTTCTGCATCCCGCTTTGGTCGAACTCGTCCTGAAACTAGACAGGCAAGTAACTTGTGCAACGCTGGGGCGGGGGGAAGTCAGTGAAGAAGAAAAACCCAGCCTGGGTTTTTTTGCTGAGGTAGGAGGCAGAGAGGTGGGATCCGATCTGAGGAAAGTCCTGGGAGCGCTGCAAGCCCACCAGTGCTTTCTCAGAGCACGTCCTTTTGTAGATGGATTTGGGACACATCCTAGCGCATTCCTGGACAGAGAATAACTCCCGGGGGCTCGTTGGGGCAGGCAGAGCAGCAGCCTGGGAGCAGTATGGCTGGCAGGGCCATGCTCAGCCATGCTTGTACCGGGGCACACCAGAGGCCAAGAGCTGATGCTCGTCAATTAAGCTAATTGTGCTGTGCAGGTATTCCCAGAGAAGATGCCATTTTTTGGTAACGCTTGAGGTTTCAGTCAGGCAGCAAGCAGGAGTCACCGAGTTATCGGAGTGAAGTGGGTAAGCTGAACTGGGAAGGCGTTGAAGGAAATGGTAAATTTGGGATTGGGTCCTCTCTTAGAGCTCATGATTTCACTAAAATTAGATGGTTTGAGCAGTGCAAATGCCAGCAGCAATGTTTCAGTACATTTGCTACAAGCCTGATTGTTGCAACGAAGAACCCAAACCAGCTGCCATTCCTCTCCTGCAGGAGCACTGGACATGCTTAAACACCCGCACAAACAGTTATTCCAGGCAGAATACCAAACTGCTGAGCTTTTGTCTCTTTCCCCTTTCCTTCCCTCCTCACTACCAGTTACCTCTAGCGCAGAATACAAGGCCAACTGTCTACATCTGCTACAATCTATTTTTATACAACTGCTTGTGACTCCTTGGCTTGCTGACCACTCATTTGTAAGCATGTTAGTAAAAATCGCAGTATTCTACTCAAAGGCGGTTGTTCAGCACGTGTGTGCAGCTGACACTGAAAGCAGACTTTTGGGTTTGGGTTTTTTTAGAAATGGTCTCAAGAGGAGACGAGTGTAAGTCAAATTATTCAGTCTTTAATTTGCTGGGTTTTGACAAACATTTATTAATGCGAGTCTCAGCAACAAAATTTTTTATTTCAGTATTTTCGACCAGAAGGAATGTTATAGCTCTACACCACATAGCCTGTACGATACACAATGCTCGTTTACCCTATTTCCACGCTGCTTTGTGTATCAAACACACTCTCAAACAACCCGTATAGATGGCTCCACAACCTCCGCTTCTGAGACAGCATGGCCCAAAACAACCTGCTGGCCTGCTTCACTCCCCCCTAAATTATTCCATCTGTAAAGCACAAATAACAAAATATATTTTTGCTTCTAAGAGCTTCACTTATCTGCAGAAAAATAGAACTGCTTAAGAGTGAGCTAGTTAGATTATGAAAGGGTCCAAGCACACACCCGCACGTTCAGCACCTCCCAACAAATCCATGAGGAGGAAGCATTCAAAATTAGATCCAACTAAAAAGGAGCCAGATAGTGTTCAAGGAAAAGGGATCCATCCTACCCATACTGAATACCTTCTCATTCTCCTCTCTGGAGCAGGATGAGGAGGATAGAGCTGTAGCTATGAAACACTTCTCTAAGTACTGGGACACATTAAGAATGAACCTTCCAAACACTGCAAAATTTCAGAACAAAACCTAAAAGGCTTTTTTTTTTTTTTCCCAAAACAGCACACAGAGCTTGAATATCCACAGCACAAACCGAAAAACTATGGGAGTTCATTTGATCTACAGTGCTTTTGTTAAGGTATTCAGAGACTTTAGTGCATTCTTTTCAGAACTAAGCTCGGAAAACTATATTCCGTTTTTTATTTTATTAGAAAACTAAACTGTATGAGGCAAGGAAACATTTGATCAAACACGCAACAGTGAAAACATGGCACTGACAAGGCATTTAACCCAACCATTATCAGAAACCCTGACTCGGGATTCTCTATTGCTTTCAGTCAGGTGTACATCATTTCTGCCATGTGAGACATTTTCTTGGGAATATATAAGTAGTATTCCATGTATCCCGAAAGATCTTCAATAGTCACGTCGTCCACAAAGGCTCGAGCTTGCTCAGAGCAGGATCTGGGAGAACCTGAGGAGGCTGTTCCGCAAGGGGATCTATTCTGAAGCGACTGGGCGTGGACTCCCAGCACTGCCTTTTCGCACTCTGACAGGACGCTCCGCAGGCCCGAGAAAGAGTACACTTCCATGGTTCGCCACTGTTTGCACCGGCATTTCTTGTCCGTACAAGAGCACTGCTTGCCGTTGCCAAGCATGGATAAAGACTGGAAATCTGAGGTTTGGCTAGAATGCAAGCTAGTTTCAAAGGATGAAGAGACAGCAGGGTAACTCTCTCTTGGCTTCTCCAAAGGCTCTTCAGCGGTGAAAGCTTCCAAAGGTTCAGTTCTGTCATCACTGGCCTCAAAGTGAGAATCGTGCCTGTCCTTCGTACCGTGTTCTGCTGTAACAAAAATGTCTGAACTGATATTGCCCTTTGATGTTTCTGCCTGGGTTTTGTGTTTCAGCTGGTTGTTGGCTTTCATATTGCAATACGTAAACTTGGGAGGATGCAGGACGGGAGACTTGGAGCGTCTGCGACGTGGGACTCTTGTAGATCCCCTGGAAGGCTTTCTCACACACCTGCAGGGTTTTAACAGGTGAGCAAGTAGGTAACACCAGAATCTACCTCACAGCTCAACAAGCTCTAAAATCTGGCTAAAAACATTTTAGGTGGTTTTCTTTTGTTTGGGTTTTTTTTTTTCCTGCTTAGAAAAATCAGGTGACTGGTCACTTGAAATTTCTGACAGGAGCAGTGAGGGAGTCTGAAGAAAGTGGGGCTCCCCCAAAGAAAAGACACATACAAACATCCCTTAGTTATAGGTACTTCCCCCCCTAAATCTTCTGTGCTAAGCAAAGGATACTTTGTCATCCCAAACTGAACTGTAGTGCAGAATCTGGGTATCAACTGGAGTTGCTGGCAGAATCGCACTAAATATCCAGGTATTTCAATACAGAAATAAAATAGCCCAAGGAAAAAGGTGAGAGAGGGTTGCAAAGGTGTAAGACTTGAAGAAAAGGACTTCTGAGGAAATCAGTGGAAAACAAAGTTTTAGGTACCCTCTCTAAGAGAAGAGGCAATATGTTCTTTTAAAGTCTTTGATAGAAGCCCCTTAAAAAACATCATATCAAACAGTTGTGGTCAAGTGTTGTAATAGTAAAGAGAGAAAAGATATGTTGAAGCAACTAATTAACAACAACTTTCACTGGAAACAGTATGCACTGGAAATGTCTCAAATCAGAAACACATGCACGGTGCAGTGAAGAGTGTGCTTTACCCATGCCACGCTTCCTTCGGGCAGCCGGGCTGTTGCTTCGCTCCGTCCATGGCTGCCCTTGGTGTTCTGAGAATCGTCCCGTCACCCACGGACAGAGCTGCAATACATCTGAGTAAAAGGGAAAATGCCACGTTAGAGTAGCGCCAGCACGTACCACTTCAGAGATCGAGATTCAGCCTAGTTAGATGCTTAACTAAGACTTTCAGTTAGACGCTTAACTAAGACATTTAAGTTTGCAGCCTTGACTTCCTCTACAGTCAGTGGGTAGAAACAGGATATTACAGAGATTTAGCTAACCACTCTTACTATATTGACCTCAGTCAAGTGTCTAAAGATAGGTAAGATGAAATGAAAGGAGGCCAAAATGCCCAGAGGCTGATGTCATGCCCTATTTGCACCAAAATGACACGTTAAAGGAATGTAAGTTCAGGTTCCAAATGTTCCTGTCAGACAATAGCTGTTAAAGATAGACTGCTACTCATCTAAAATGCCAAGTCAGGGACCCATAGCAGCAGGCTGAGTCGTCGTCAGTGGAGAAGTGGCTGAAGTACAATAGACAAGGAGAGATCACTGATTTATTTTTCACTAAATTTCCCAGATAAACATGGAATGAAAAAACATCTGGCCCTGGAGGTCCAGACAACAAGCATAAATGCCTCAGCATGCAAATCCGTACTTAGGATGGCTGTATGTGTGATCTGGAACACAGGACAGGAAATCATAAGAGATGAGGCTGAAATTCTAACAGAAGAGCCCAAGTACTCTGCCCAAAGTCAGTCTTAAGGGATCAGTCACAAGACTTGGACTGTTCAAAACACACGCCTGCAAAACATGATCTTTTCACGCCTAAGATATCATCAGGAATCAACCAGAATTCCACACAGACTGTCAGTGGTAATACATCAAAAGGGGTATGCTTAATAAGCGTAGTTCCTTGTTAGAGAACAGCTGTTTCTTTCCACATTTAACAGAAGACCTCCCAAAGTAGAGGAAATGAGTAGCAAAGCAAAATATATTTTAACATGCAGGGGAAGTAATGAGTTCACAGTATTGATAGCTACAGAGATGAACTCACAGGTAACATTAATTATCAGTACAAAGTTTTCTCATGTGTCTGTGAATTCCCAAAGGGCTTCAAGTGAACTACCTCACAAAGTGTCAGACTGCATAATTTTATTAACTCCTAATTTAAGGAAGATGCTTATACTACATATTACCAGTATACCCAGTGTGTTATGGAATAAGTTTTTATATAAGAATATCCGCAGACATTTTACTCTACAAAATCCCCTGGAATCAAAAATAGTCAGCACTCATTTTTAACCTGAGATTTCCTGTGAGACCGGGCTCTCCAGCACACTATGAAGTGATGGTGCTGTCCTTCAGACATTTCCCAAGTAAATCTTCATGCACTACAGTACAGGCTGATAACCTGGCTGAAGGTACCAGCATTTACATGAACAGACAGACAAGTTCTGTATCGCACAAGGTGACTACGGCTACCACAACAGTTAAGAGTGGGTTCACGCTTTGGGCCAGTCGTTTCATGTTTTCATACAGTCACTGTGTAATTTCAGTTGGATATTGTGGCAAAATTAGTCAGTAATAAAGTCCTGCTTTGCTTATTAGACAGTTATAATGGCTACATTTCACATGAAGCGATGCAGTTTTCTCCTCTTGGAGAGTAAAGAACCTTTCACCAACTTGTGACGTTTGTTTTGAGACTCAAAACAGCAGAAAACAAATATGTAATAAGCAACCGACAGATTACACGGTCCTTTTTGTTGCTCGCTTACCCTGCCGCGTCCACTCTCAGCTTTTTGAAGGCCGTCTGCAGACTCTCCTCCTCTTCATCTTTAGCCTCCAAGTCCATCGGTGGGCCCTCAGCGCGCAACCCGCTGTGCCATGCAGAAGAAACTGAAACAGAAATGGGGGTCTGACGCCGCACTCTCAACACACGTACTCTCCGGCAGGCCCCGGAGCCCCCGCCAGGCGGTTTCCCTCACACCAGTGTGTATGTGTGTGTATCCCCCGCGGCCTCCCCGCACCGCCTGGGCGGGAAAGGCCCCGGACCGCCCCTCCGCCGCCCGCCCGGCCGTTGAGCGGCTCCCCCAGCGGGGCAGGGGGGCCCGGGCTCTCCCGGTAAGGAAGGGAGGGGAGGATCTGGGCTCTCCCGGTGTCGGGGAGGGCGGGGAGGGGCGTCCGGTCTCCCTGGGGAGGGGGGGTGTCACTCACCGCCGCCTCACGCTCGGGGGGGGTGAGGGGTGGCGCGCGGAGCACAACAGGAAGTGAGGTCACCGCCCTGCGGCGCCGCTCATGCCCGCCGAGCGCCTGCGCGAGGCGCTGGTCCCGCCCCTTCCGGTGGAGGCGGGGGTCATATCCGGTCGGCCGTGCCCGGCGGGAGGCGGCGGGAGGCGGCGGGGGCCGGGCGGGCCCGCAGGGTGTGCGGTGAGTGCGGGGTGTCGGGGCGGCCTTCCCATTCCCCAGTCCCTTCTACGGGGCTGGTGAGGTCGCCGCGTCCCCGTGGTGGAGCCCTCCCTGGCGGGTATCTGGGTCGCTGCCGGTCCCGTGGCGGGCCCTGGGGAAGGCCCCGGCGGGGCGCGGGGGGTTGTGCTGAGTCACCCCGCGCTGGCTGGGCCTCCCCCCCACCTCTCCCGGGCTCGGGACTGAGCGGCGGTGCCATGGCTCGCCCGGGGCTGCGGGACCAAGGTGTCTGTTGGGCACCCCTCAGGGCTAAGGGGTACCGCTGGTGCTCCCCGGGGCCGAGGGCGGACGAGTTGGGGAGGAGAGGGGAAAGCCGGTAAAGCGTCCGGGAGGGCAGTTTGGTTCGGGCAACGGGAGGGTGGTTTGGTTCGTCTACGGGCGGGCGGAGAAGCGCTGCGGGCTGTGTCCCGGCGCCGGGGCTGCTCCTGGGCAGAGGGCCTGGGCCGGGAGCGGCTTGGAGCGTTTGGAGCCCGTATGTGCCCCTCCGTAACACCAGCTGCACGAGTTTGTGCGTGGCATCGTCGTGAGTAGTGGTGCACCGAGCTGGGATCGTAGCCCTGTACTGCTGGGAAACAGCTGGAAATAAAATGGGAAAGGATGTATGTATGGTTTCCTAGGAGATAAAGAACACAGATTTCCCTGTGATTTTTTGACACAACGTTAAATTTTGGTTGGTTTTCACAGTAATTATTTTTTTTCTTGATGTCAGTGCTAGTTGACTGGTGCATCTAAAATGCTTAAGCTTGTGCTTAGTTACCACAGAGTGAGTGGGTCTTTTATCTGAATAAATTCTGCATCTTTTTGAGGGCTTACTGTGTCAGCGATGAAGGCCAGCATGATAAAATATTTAGTCTAAGACTCGTATGTTTTGGATATTGTACAGTGATTTAAAAATGTTTTGCTGCCATTGTCTCAGTAAGGTTATATAGTACAGAGGTTTGGTATTTAAAAAAAAAAGGCTGTAGACTGAATTTTTAATTTTAAAGGACTTTCCATTTGGGTCAAGGAAAAAAACTTTCTGAAGTAGGGACCGTATGTTTCACCAGATCAATAGTATTTAACTAAGAGAGTATCTAAAATAACAACTTGCTCAGATGAGCATCGCGTTGTCAGTCTGTGTGTTAGCTTCCTCCTCTCGTGTTTACTTGCTGACTCACCGGACAACGTGTGCCTTGAAGTTGTTGGGATACATTATCCTTCTCCGTGTGTCATAATAGCTGTCTGCAACACAGGGTGTCCGGATGAAATCATAGCCAAGCGAGCAGCCGGAACAACAGCAGGGAGAGCTGCCACCTCCAGCTGGAATGAGGTTGTGAGGGAACAGAAATTACCGCTCTGTATCTGCATAAGTAACTGAGCTGCAGAGGTTCTGATTACTCCTCTCTCTTCACCAAGATCTTTTCTTTTCCATGCTACAAAAAAGCTGGTGCTTAGTTGGTAAAAGTAGTGCTAACGTAGGCATTATTGCTGTATTATTAGGTGGAGTTAGTGCTCTGTCTAAGTGAGTTCTTGTTACAGGAGCTGTTACCATTTGCTGTGTTGGGATGGTCACCTTCTTAGTGGTTTTTTAAAGCTTGAGGAAGATACAGAATCACAGAACAATTGAGGTTGGCAGGGATCCCTGGAGGTTCAACCTCCCTGCTCAAGGAGGACCACCCCAAACCAGTCCAGTTGCTCAAGACCATGTCCAGACAGCTTTTGAATACCTTGGTGTCTACCAGGACCCCCAGGGCCTTTTTTCTGCAAAGCTGCTTTCCAGCTGGTTGTCCCCGGTGTGTCCTGGCACATGGGCAGGACATTTCCCCTTGTTGAAGTCCATGAGGTTCCTGTTGGCCCCTTTCAAGGGGGTTCCTGTTGAGGTCCCTCTGGATGGCAGCATGATGCTCTGGCCTATCAGTCACTCCCAGTTTGGTGTCATCAGCAAATTTGTTGAAGGTATACTCTGCCCCATCATCCGGATCATTAATGAAGACGTTAAACAGGGCTGGACCCAGTATTGGATACACCACTAGTTACTGACCTCCAGCTTGAGTTTCTGGCACTGATCACAACCTTCTGGATGCAGCGGTTCAGCGAGTTTTCAGTCCACCTCGCCGTCTGCTCATCCTGTCCATGCTTCATCAGCTTCTCTATGAGCATCTTAGGGGAGACAGTGTCAAAATATCCAGTGCTCTCCCCTTGTCTACCAAAGCAGTCATTTCATTGTAGAAGGTTCTCAAATATGAAAACCTTCTAATTTAAAAATAAAGACTGAGAAGATAGTCTTGTCACAACCCACACAGTGTAATGGAAGGCTCTCTCAGTAATAGCACCCACACCAAATATCCCTGTTTTTTCCAAAGGAGAAAAGTCAAAAGCACTAAATGGGGCAGGGTAATCAGCCAGGTCAACTTCAACAAATACTGAGCTTGAAGTACTCTGGTGTAGAACTGAGACTTGGTACTGTTGGTGGCTGCTGCTCAGCAAAAGCAAAGCCCATGCTAGGGAAAAAAACCTTTATGAAGTACTTTTTAGCGGAAGCCTGGCTGGTGTAGGATGTGCAAGTGATTGCAGAAGGTACAGTACTGAAGAGCATCAAATTTAGAAAGATTTGAGATTCCTTCATAGCTAGATTAAACAATGGCCAGGGTAGATTCTAAAGAATTAGATCAGCCAGTTTTTATCAATCCCTTTTTTATTTAAAACAAGGCTTATTGTTTGCTGTTCATACTGATATTTGCATTTGTACTTGTGCAGAGCTTCTTGTGGTGTCACAAAATTTTAATAGCTATTTGCAATCAAAATATGTTCTGATAGGAGTGTATTACTCTTACTGGGATCTAGACGTAAGATCAAAAAGTGTTGTTTAACTTAAAACTTTATCTTGTTCTCAGAAAAATCTGTTGTTTTGTTTGGGTTTGGTTTTGTTTTTTTTTTAATATATATGTAACATCAAGTGCCAAGGTCAGAAATAGTAGTAGAAAGTTGACTGCTTCTGATGGTGGTGCTCCTTCTTGCTTTTCAACTCTTCTGAAGTTATTCTGGTAATACTCTTAAAACAAACAGGAGAGTCTGTCTAAGCTCTAATGGATGTGCAAGACACTGTTAACCCCAAATTTCACTTTAAATTGCTAATTCACCTATGCAGTTGTACAAGAGACTGTTCCATTCTTGGGTATCATAAAGCTTCTTCTGAATCAACTTTCAAAAATGTTCTACTGGAGTGACCTCAGCTTTGTGTGCTCAGTGTGCTATTTTGAGTTTATTTTCGTGTATTATGATGCTGCTGGGCAACTAATGTTTTTAACAAGGTTCTTACAGTCATGTCTCTTTCCTGCTTGTAGCGGTACATGGTAACTCTGGCGGCTTCTGGCCATCCCAATAATGAAAACAGAAGCTAAGGATGCAGAAGAGGAAAGCCTGCAGACAGCATTCAAAAAGCTAAGAGTTGACACAGCTGGGTAAGTATCACCACAGGGAGGTACGGAGTTAACACATTACAAACAGACTCAAAGGGAACACCCTTGTGGCTAAATTTGAAGGAATGAAGTAATTCCAAAAGGTTAGGCACTGAAAGCCTTCATTCTAGTTGAACAAACTGAAATAAATTCTGCACTTGTGAAGGAATTGTAATTTGTTTGATCCTTGTTAGCTCCCAACAGGCTTGAAACAAACCTAAGCTTAGTCAGCAGTTGATAACATGCTTGAAATGAATTTTGGTGTGAATCTGGCTGCCAGAGGTTATGTCTGTAGCACTACAACTCTGCTATTGAAATTAGCATATTGTTGGGGCTCTGAAGGCCTGTCATGAGAATAAACTCCTATCTTTTCCCAGGAGGGGAACGTTCTTTCCATGTCAGTAAAGGAGAGTGTTAGATTCACTGCATGGTTCCCACACAAACTATTTTTATTGATGTCACTTACAAATTTCCTATTTATAACCAAAATCACTAAATGGGAAAGAATCCTTTTTTGTTGTTGTTGTCTTGTTTTGTGGGAGATCTGACATGTGGCACTTATCCTCCCTGTCCCAAGTAGCAGAACACAAGCAGCGTGTCTTCTGTCGGTGACAATCATTTTTGTCTGAAATGGAGGGGAAAAAAAAAAAAGGCTTCTATATAATGTTTTTTCTGCTGACAAATGTGCACCATTACATATCACTTACGACATATTACATATGACTGAACTGAAAGTGTAGGTAAGGCAGTATGTAAATATCAAAATAGTAACTAGAATTAAGTTAATAATAAAAGTTAGGTAAAATGGGCTTCTAAAGTTATCTTTCCTTTAAGTAATTAAACTTGTTAGAAATGTATCACCACCCAAGTGCCTCTCACTTCGTCAATATCACTAGTCCCACCCCCAAGTCAGGCATACTTAATTACTTTGGAGTTTTTACTGTTGACCTTCAATTTTACTGCTCTGTGTTCATTGTTCTTTAAATGGAAAACAGCAGGTGTTTGACTAATAGTTTAACCTTTATTAATTACCAGTTAAAGCTATCCTAGAACAGTGTGTGGAGACTTATTTTCACTTCTCAGGGAATCAGCCTGGCTTACAAACCAATTTCGTATAGGATTTGGAAAATAATTTCCTTGTGAATTTCAGTGTAATATGTGAAGTCACAGCTTGGAAAAAAAATGTTCTTGGGGTTATCACAGATCCTCAAAAATGGGAGTTTGGGATGCATTTATAGCAGCAGAAAAATTAGTAAATCTTCTAAGGTCCTGGCTTGAATAGAAGTTGAAGAACTGACACAACTCTGTTTCTCAAGTAATTGAGCTTGCAATAGTATGAGGACTTTTAGCTTATGTTGTCCCAGACAGAGACTTATGTGTTCTTCAGTTAAACAAAGTCTGTTTGTCTCCAAAGAACATTTATTTTTAGGAAAGAATGGCTTATTTGTCTCTGGAAAAAGAGACGTGTTTCTTCAGTGATGGTGTTTTTCCCCTCCCCTCTCCCGGGAAACTGCAGTTTAGCCATCGTGCGTGCTTCGTCATTGGCGTGTGGGGTTTGGATTGGCAGTCAAGTTGCTGAATGGCATCACATTGGTGAAAGAGTCTGTTACACAAACTTTTGAGATAGGAACGTGTAAACACTATCTGATTTGAGTCATCTTTGCGGACATGTTTTTAAGATATATTGTAAGTGATTTGTGGCAATCTCTTCTGGGAAAGAAGATTAATAAACTTTTTCATATTCATAATGCTAATCAGTATAGGCTGATAAACTTTTTCTCTTTCACAGATCTACTGCTTCTCTCTCTGTGGGTGAAGGGACAAGTCCAAGAACACTAGTTAGAACAGCAGCAGATGAAACCAAATCTAAGAGCGGGTGTACTTCAAAGGAAACCTGGCATGGGTAAGAGAAGCTTGGGATTATCAGGCTATTTAAATGATACTGTATTGACAGGGAATTTTAAATAGACAAGTTTTCTAGTAACTACACCCCTACACAAGGGAAAAAAGTTTTCTGTATTAGAGACTGTTTAAAATACTCTACACCCCATTTTTCTGTTCATAGGTGACTACTATTCTTATTTACAATAATAGGAAGTGAAAATGCTGTTCAACTATAGGTTTCGAAACACTATAGATATTTCTTAATATAAATGTGAACTGCTGTTTTTGAATCGGACAATCACGAATACATCTCTTTCAATAACTGTTTAATGTTGCAGAAGCTGTCAGTATGCCTTGGGAACTAGATTAAAATAAAGAATTGTTTCTGAAGTGTCTATGCAGAAATTCACGCTCATCTCCTACTGAAACAAAACTACCCTTTGGACTTGATTCATTAGTTTTGTGCTGTCATCTTGTGCTTTGTCCTTCTCTTGGAGCTTATTTTGTCATGTCTCACATGCTTTACTCACTTTCTAACCTTAAAAGCACACACTTTTGGTTTCATTTCTCAGGTGTTCCTTTTATACAGCTGCTTGACTAGAACAAGGTAGCAGAATACCCTGAGCAAATACTCTGAGCTTAAAGCTCTTGCATGCAATATAAATGCAGTAGAGATTTTGCCCAATGTTATCTGTAATCCAGCAATAAGTCTTTTAGGGAATCTTCACTCCCTTTTGTATCTTTCCCTGGTAGGTCTATGAAGAAGCCTTCAAGAGGAGTTGTGAGAACCCAGCGTCGCAGGCGTTCCAAGTCTCCAATTCTTCATCCTCCAAAATTTATCCACTGCAGCACAAAACCACATTCCACATGCAACCAGCTAGTGCACAAGAGCCAGATCGATGCCCCAGATGACAGCAGTGGGTTTGGGATGCCAGTCCCAAAGGAAACCTGTGCACATGAACGATGCAGTATTGCTCCCAACGGTGCCCAGAAGGGAGCTGATGTTGAGTCTTTGGGAGCTTCTGTTACACAGTCAGCGCTGGAGAACAAACAGGAGAACTCTGCAGCTGCTCTTTCTCTAGTATCCAAAGCAAGCCTAGAAACTACGGAGCTTTCTGACTTCCAATCCATGTGCAAGCTGAACACGAACAAGCCCTGTGCGTGTCCAGATAAAGCCTGTCAGTGTAAACGATGGCACGATATGGAAGTGTACAAATTCTCTGGCTTGCAGAACACCCTCCAGCTGGCACCCGATAGAACAGTTTCTGAGGATCACTCCCAGTCTTTGCCATCAAGAACTCCCTCAAGTTCTCCACGCTCCTGCTCTGAGCAAGCCAGGGCCTTTGTGGATGATGTGACTATTGAAGATCTTTCGGGATACATGGAATATTACTTGTATATTCCAAAGAAGATGTCTCACATGGCAGAAATGATGTACACCTGAGAGCAATGAGCACTAAACAGAAGGGTGATGGCTTAAATCTGCCCTCAGTCACGTTCATGTGAGATACAACCCGCTCCCTGCTCACTGTGCTTGCAATAAAAACACTTCTTTGCATCTTAGCTAATGTTCATTATTTAAGCTGGCCAAACAGTTTAGCCATCTCCTGTTATCTCCTTGGTACTATTACTTCTCTAGGCAGATTCAGGAGACAGAGTTGTCTTCTCTCGGGTTGGAGGCATTATTCGTTCTTTCTGCCTAAAGAGGTTTCATTTCTGATGGGCTGAACAGGCGTCCTCCTGCCCCATCTTTGACATTAAAGTAGTCAGATGCTGGTAGGTTAACATAAT
Organism: Numenius arquata; assembly: GCF_964106895.1. Lineage (NCBI taxonomy): Eukaryota > Metazoa > Chordata > Aves > Charadriiformes > Scolopacidae > Numenius > Numenius arquata. Next base: position 10,605,883 of record NC_133587.1, on the reverse strand, counting down.
ATTTGCTTGCTAGGCTGCCTCGTCAGACAAGAAACTTGGACAATCAAAGCAAGATTGTTTCAAGAAGTTATTATAATCTCTGTTGTGGTGTTTAGTGGAAAATGTAAAGCAAGCGTAAATTCTTGGTGAGCGTCCAACAGGCCTTAGAGACTTTTCTGCAGCAGCAGAAATACCCTGCTTTCTTCAGGGGGGCTGCTTCCAGTTAACAAAAGGAGGAATGAGGTGATGGACCCTGTTCAGTTTATATTTTATGAAGGCCAAAATAGCCTTCAGTGGTCCTAATTCCTGTGCTGTGTTTTCAGCTTTGTTCAGCCCGCTCTATAACACCAAGTATAACCCTTCAAGTGTTAAGATCCATAGACTTGAGCAAACAGTTGTCAGCTGTGCAGCAGGGAAATCTTGAGCACTGTATTTTCTTTCCCCTTCAGTCTTTTTACTAAACCATTGTCACTGTAGGTTCTTCGTCCAGGTCCAAAATACAGGTGGAACTTTACATTCTTCCTGATATTTACTTCTCCAGAACCAGCCAGTTTGCCACACTTAGTGTGCATCAGCACAATCTGTCTTTTATACATATGTGTATAGCAAAGCAGCATCCCAGAAAATCATATGATTTGTTGGGGGGGAGATGAGTTGTGTTAAATTTGTCTTTACTATTTGCAGTACCTGAACTTTTCTCGGCTGTAAAGTCCAGAGTAGAAATTGAGACAAACATTTTCCTGTTGAAATCCTGGGTTTACTCTCAGGGCTTTTTTTCCCCTCACCTCTGTGGCAGTACCTAGTACCTTAGAACTGAGTGGCCACGCAAATTTACCTGTTTTGTCAGTACTGAAGTATCATCTACCCCTTGCAGAGTGTACTTGGGTCCCACATCTCCCTCCCATTTCCCTGCTCTTAAATAGCTGTATTTCTGCAGTCTGAAGTCAAGGCAATTGCTTGGTGACTGTTGTCTGCAGTACTGGGCTGCGAAGTGCAAAATGGCCTTCTCAAGTATTTCTTTAATTTAATTATTCTTTACCATTTCCAAACGCTTGCAGGCAGCAGCCACCACACGGTTGTGGGGCTCAGAACACCTTTTGATACGGTGCTGCTTTTTACCATTGATTTCATTAGCCACCACAGAGCCGTACCTGCAGGGTTGTGCACTGCAACGTCGAGTGCTCAGTACCACGTTACAGAATGCAGATGGAAATCCAGGAGGTAATGTAAAAATACAAAATAGAGTAGAAAGATATGAACTGGTGCCGACTGGGGAGGGAGGCAAGCAGTGCTGGGCCACTAGAGGTCCCCCCCAGGCAGGCTGCAGGCTGGCTGGGTGCAGCGGGCTCCTCTGCACCTCCTCAGCCTTTGGGGGAGAATGGGGCTTTTTCTGCCAAAATGTAGAATTAAGAGGAGCTCCGGGTAGTGCCTGGGTGCACCAGTGTTAGTGCTTTCTGAAGGCTCACTGTGTGGGTATGTTAGTGGTCAACAAAGGCTCTTTAAAAATCCAACATCTGCAGAAGTTATTAACATTTAAACAAAGTGCGCTATCGGTTCACAACTGTGCTATGGGATGAGGAAGAGTTGCTAAGTAAATAATTACGTGGTCCTGAACTTGGCACCCTCTTAGGGCAGTTATAACATTTTTGGGCTGGTAAATACTGGAACACCATGAAATAGAAGACCATGGGCAGCTGCCACTGCTGCTTTAACACTTTCCCTTCTGCTACTGTGGGGCATTTTAGGATGTTTTGGTCTACCCAGAAACCACAAAACAAAAACCTCTGGTTCTGCTTTGAGAAAATGTGAATTTCCAACCCTTAATCGTGCAGAGAGAACCTTGAAAGCGTGACTGAGTAGTCTAAGAGCTTAGCTTTTTAAAAAAATATATGTAACTTCAGCCAATTTAAAAATCTGACCTTTTTTTTTTAAAAAAAAAAAAAAAACCCAAAGCTTTAGAGGGCTAGTTCTGCCAAGCAGCGCTTGTCTGTCATGTCGGAGCCCCTGACTGAATAAAAGTGAAACCTTTTGTAATTAGCTTTATAGTGGGCAGTTGGTCCTTCTCACCTGTGCCTGCGGGTGTTTTGGAGTTTGTGCTGTATATACATACTTAGCTATTCTTGCAGGTATATATTGTTGGGTTTTTTTTCTATACCTCTTTCTTGTAGTGACACCGGTGGGGGGGTTGTCCAAGGTGTAAGGGTGTGCTACCTGAGTCTGGAACTCGCTGTTGCCTGTGGCAGCTTTGCCTCAGAGCTCAGCATGGGCTTTGGGAGCTCCTCTCGAAGGGCCGACACAACCCGCTGATGGCACCGTCTCGCCCCACAGCTCTTGCAGCTTCTCAGCAGCGTGTGGTCGGCGAGGGGAAGGTCATCTCTTCACGGTCCTGCTGTGACAGTGTCTTTAGGAGATGGGGCAGGGGCGGCTGGAAGATGGGGGGGCTTGGGTTAGCCTGTTACCCTGGTGTGTCATTCCTTGTCATGAAATGCAGATGGTGGAGAGGACACGGAGTCTTTCAAGCAAGGTGGCTGTCACTGCTCTGTATGTCTGCAGCTGCCCCAAGGGTAGGGTCTCACCTTTCTTTTCCAACCAGACCGAATTACGCTGTCAGCTGTTAAACAGAAGGAGATTTCGGTAAGCTGCTTGTTGTTTGGGAGAGGGAGGAATGACTATTTGTGGATCCTTTTCACTACCTTAAAGCAGCTCTGGAAATTCACGTTAAAAGTGACTTAGGAGCCAGGGTGAGATGTTCACTGTAACCTGGGGGAGGGCTGTGCTTTTACACCTTGCTATAATTCTGCCCCTTTCCCCCCCGGTGGGAGCAGCCCTGCCTCAAGATGTTCCCTGAAGAGTTCCCTGCCCCGGGCATCCCTCGGGGGTCTGGCGGAGCAGAGTGGGGCTCGGCTCCCTCCTCTCCCGGTGTGGTGCCGGTGCGCTCGGGCGGGCAGCGTGGAGGGAGCGACGCGGCCCCTTCCCAGGCTCTATTTTAAGCAGACATTTACTTTCCCAGCCTCTTCTCCGCCTGGATCCCTGCCCGGGGCGGGCGATGGGGGGGGTGGGGGGGATGTGCCTCTTCCCTCCTTCATAAAAGGGCCCCGAGGCGGAGGCCGGGCTCCGGGGGGTTATTTTTGGGAGCAGCTCCTGGGATCCGATGGCCTTGTTAGGGCAGCGCTGACCTTTCTCCCGGCGGGGGAGGAGAGCGGAGCGGGACGGGACGGGGCGGACGGCGGTGGACGGGGCGGGGGACCGCTGGGGACCCCCTTCCTCCGCCCGGGGCTGGGCTCGGCTCCCCGGCCGCGGGGCTCGGTTGCCCGGGGGCGGCCACATGCCCGCGGCGGGGACGCGGCGGCGGGGCAGGTAGCGGGGCGGCTCGGCTGCCCCTCTCTCCTCCTTCCAATTTCTCCTTCATCCCGTTCCCCGGCCCCTCGGCCGGGCGAGGCGAGGAGGGGGCGGCCGCTCCCGGTGCCCAGCCCGGCTCCTTCGGGGATGCTGCAGCCGCCCCGGAGCTCTGCCCCTGGGAAAGCTGCCCGGCTGAGGGGGCACCGGAGGGTACCATGAGCGGCGGCAGGTTTGATTTTGATGATGGAGGCGCCTACTGCGGGGGGTGGGAAGGGGGCAAAGCTCACGGGCATGGCATCTGCACCGGCCCCAAGGGGCAGGGCGAGTACTCGGGCTCCTGGAACTACGGCTTCGAAGTGGTGGGCATATACACGTGGCCCAGTGGCAACACCTACGAAGGCTACTGGTCCCAAGGCAAGAGGCATGGCCTAGGAATCGAGACCAAAGGACGGTGGGTTTACAGAGGCGAGTGGACCCATGGCTTTAAGGGACGGTACGGCGCGAGGCAGAGCATGAGCAGCGGAGCCAAGTATGAAGGCACCTGGAATAATGGCCTGCAGGATGGCTATGGCACTGAGACATACGCTGACGGAGGTAAGGGGGATGCTGGGAGGGTGATGAACAGCATTATACCCAGGCTGCAGTGGCAGAGGCTGCGTGTTGTCCCTGCTGAAGGGTTGACCTGCCTCCACCAGTGAGATCCAAACAGGCACAGTGGTCTGCAACGAGCCATTGGAGTGCTTCACTCAAGAGGCAGAGCTTGGGATGCAGCCGCTTCATAAGTGTCTGTGTTTTCCCCCTGATCCCCACCGCCGGGTGCAGCGTGTGCTGCTCGCCATCTGCAGACACAGGGGAGGAGCAGCCGGAGCATTGCCCCTGCCATCCCTCCCTCGGGAGCCGCTCTCGAGTGTCCGTATCAATAGTTAACACCAACCAACTTGATTTGTGTAGTCTGTGACTCCCGGTTGCCCGGGGGCTGGTTATTGCGGTCCATCACAGAACCAAACCAGAAACTCCTCACTGGTGTGCGGTGAGCCGGTCACTCGCTTGCAGGGCACCCAGTTGTGAATGTTTTCTCATCGGCACGTGGGGCCCACGGCATCGTAGGGCGCTATGCCTATGCATTAAACACTGCTTGCGTGCCTCTGCCGGGCTGCCTGGACATCTGCTTTGCCGAACCGTTTTGGTTGAGTTCATCTAAGCTGTTTTGAATACGTAGTCACATGCCTTTCCCTAAAATAAATCCCTTCAGTTACTTGGAAGTTCTCAACCCCTGCTAGTACACAAATGCACCGTGTAGTCAGATATTTGTTGTGCTCTGTAAATGCTCAGTCTAATTGTGTTCTTGCATTAGTGGCAATTTTGGGGTTAGAAACATTGCAAGAATCTTTGTGCAAGTAATTTTGTAGCTCTTCAGTACTGTAATGTTCCAGGCTGCCGTATTTAGGATAGCTAAATAGAGAGGGTGATTTGAAAGAAATACCCTTCAAAATATGGATCAGAATTGCATCTATATTTATCTAGGACAGGCAATGGGGTTAGTTTGTAGAGAAAAATAACAGTAATGGTATAAATCTTCAGAATGAAAAAACATTGGATTTACAGAGATTAGAAAAATGAATTAATTCAAGACTGGCTGTCAAGGTTAGGCCTTACATAGATATTTCTTGATGAGCTGCCTAGGTACGTGCTAACTTTAAGCCTGGGAATATAGTCTTGAAGTTGACTGATTTTGTTTGTGCCCTTTGAGGTTGTAGGTGTAGACATGAACTGATGCGTCCTTCCAGCTCCTTAAATTTTCTCCCCCCTCCTCCTGTGGCTGTGGAATGGTTAAACACTGGGCTGTGCAGGTTGCACGGCAGTAGTGAGAGTTCAGGCTAAGGCACCCGTGTGCACTCGTGCATTGCAGAACCTTCATGCGTGCTGTAAGACGTGTAGGTTACGTGTAAGGTGTGCTCTGATGAGCAACGAGCAGCGATCAGATAACTGTCAGCAATGGCTGCCGTAGGGACTTTCATTCTGGAGATGTCAAGGTCTCCTGTGAATTTCCATGGCTGCTTCCTCGCTGCTTCCTAAAATGCATCGTCTTCTAAGGGTGCAGGGCTACTGAAGTTCAAGTTGCGGAGGAGGATTTTGAGAGGCGAAATTTGATGTAGAAGTTTGAATTTGATTAGATCTTGGACTGAAAGGTTGGGACAGAAGAGGGAGTAAGATGAATCAAGATTTTCTCCTGTAAGAATATATAATATATTGCTTCTGTCAGCATAGTACTCCCCGGGGCGTTGTGCTGCACCCAAGAATGTGCTGTCTGTGTGATCCCTGGTGCTGCCCGAGGTTGGCAGTTTAGCCCTGATCTGTGAAGATGTCCCCTGCCAAAGCCACCCTGGGCAGCGCTGAGCTGAGCCCCCCGAGACCCAGCCAGACCCGGCTCATGGGGCTGGTGCCCAGCAGCCCTCCTTGTGTTGGGCCATCGCGTCCTGCCTGCTCCGAGCCATTCATTCAACACATGAGTTTCTCTGGTGGTATGGGGACGCTTGGAAAGCTGCATCTGAAGCCAAAGTGGGGATCACCAGCCAATGTCACATCTGTAGGACTTGCAGGACCCACTCCTGTTTTGTCTCCTCACCTGGACTCAGTAACCATCTCCAAGATCCAGGTATGACCAGGCTGCTAATTAGGCCTGTTAATATTTGAATTTGAGGTTGCCAAGATAAACATCTGGAAAGGCTTTGGAAATCTGCCATCCCTCAAGTAGGGGACGTGATTCCCAAGCCCCCTGGAAGCCAGCCACACAAGGAAGAGAGCTCTGGGAACGTGCAGCTCTTGCCAGGTTGTTAGAAGCTTTAGGTCATGGTTAGGCTGCCTGCAGGTTTCAGGGGGATGTAGCTGATTCTGATGTTTTAAAATAAACTTTAAATTAACTTTATATATATATATATGCACACATGCATAAAAACTTTAAAATACACTTACAAATGATAGACAACCCTGTAAGTATATTTTATCTTGTGGCTGGTTGAGGTTGGTGGTTAAATAAAGCCCAAATCTGCAGTGAAGCTTTTGGAAATCATGTATAGATTTTTGGTGTCTGATAAGAAGCGGACTCATGGTATGGTTTAGCCCAGGCACTATGTGGGTGGTTTGCTCTTTCTCTCAGCTACCAAGTGCCCGTTTTTGTGAAATCTCTGGGAGACTGACGGCTTAAATACCTTGGCTTCTGTAACATTGATTGAAATCAGCCAAGGGGTTCAGAACTGCTGGTGTGGCCAGGCAGAGACAATAATGCTATGATATATTTCCTGTGGTGTCCAAGCTGAATATACCCGTATGTCTGCTGCTGTCACCAGCAAAGAGCTCAGAGCCCTTTATGGGGGAAGGATGCGCTAAAGCAGACGGTGATTGGGGTTGTGGAAGGCACAGCATGAAGGAACTCATCATTTTGCAACCTAAGCTATGAGTAAGCACCTAGTTTTTTGGCTTCTACCTGTAAGCTTCGCCTCCACTGCAAGGAAGGCCTCGGGTTTTTTTGGATACTTTTGTGCTTTTGACTCCGAGTGCTTGACCCGGTCAAGTCTCACTGCAAAAAAAATAATGTCACTGCTAATGCAGAATCATACTGCATATCCAGGATCTGGCCCAAAGTAAGGCTTTGCTATGCAAATAACTGTTCAAATATCTATATGAGGGGAAAAACCCTCACTTGCAATAGAAGCAGCCTAAAACCAACTTGTTTTTGACACGGTGATTTGGTCTCTAGGGCGCTAAGAGAAAACGGTGTCATTAACTGCGTGCGGAAACAATTAGACCACTCAGTGATCACCAGACCACGAGAAAGGGGAAAAGAAACGCAGAAGCATGCTTTACTGGGAGAGATGAAATGGGGTGATGTGGAGCAGTGCCGGCTTCTCGGGCACCCAGGGCAGGGAAAGCCCAGTGGGAAGGGGCCTGGGCTGGGGAAGAAGGAGCAGCATCTGTGGGACTGTGGCCGGGGAAGCAGGAACGGGCTCTGGGCAAGCCGAGATGGTGCTGGCTTGTGTCTGCTGCCTCTGTAGCAAAGCCCCTGCGTGACTGAATTTGACTGATGAATTAACGCTGTTAATTTTTTTCCCCCTCTCTTTGGCTCTGTCCCCGCCCCCACCCCCTCCCCCTTTCTTTTCCAACAGAAACCACCAGATAATATTGTTGGCACCAAAAAGAAACGCTAGGTTTTCACTAGCTTGTCTCGCACGTGGTGCTGTGCATTGATTTAACATCCCTGGCGCCTTTTACACCGAGTTCTTCTGACACGTCTGTCATCACAGTATCTGGGTAACAGCAGAGGATTGTAGGGCAGTGATATGAGTTGTTTGCTTTATTTACCTGGTTGTTTGTATTATTTACATTCATCACTAATTATCACTTCCAGGCGGGCTGGGAAGGGGAGATGTGACGCTGCTGGCAGCGGGCTCTTGCTGCGGGGCTGGATGCGCACCAGGAGCCGAAGCTTTCGCCTTTGATGCAGCTGGGCACTGACCTGTCCTGCTGCTGGGCGAAATGGAGGGTGCTGCCACCCTGGCACTGTGTTTGGAGGTGAAGCCTCCAGGATTACCATTTTTATCAATCTCACAATTTAATTCTTCCCATCCTATGCAGATACCTAGGCAGGGCTAGCCCCCTGCTTTGGTCAGGGATGGGCAGAGGTGATGAACTGCATACTTGAGGGTCGCAGAGAAACCAGTGGTTTTTGTCATCATGACAAGAAAAAAATGCAGGCAATAAAAATTATAGGGGTTCTGTCCCCCACTAATCACACCTTGATGGGGTTAGGTGGCTCTGTCCCACCACCCTGGTGAATCAGGCAGGGCTGGGGAGGCAGGAAAGTGGAGCTCTGTCTCATTTTCCTCCTAAGTAGAGATAATTTTTTTTTTTCCACATCTACTGCCTTTGTAGTTATTTTTTCCAGAACCACAGACATGTGTGAGCGCATGGCTGTCCTGCCTGTCCCTTTTGGCCAGGCTGCTTTGATATTCAGGGGGCAGCAGTGGCTCAGGGACATGCAGCCCTGCTGAGCAGCGCAGGGGGCGGTTGCACAGCCCCTTTTCTCTCTTGCACTGGCCGCACTGGGACCTGCTGGTGAGACAGGGCTTGGCTCGGCTCAAACCTCGCGTGCCCCGACGCACGACCACCGGCACCTCCAGCCGCTCTCAGCAGCCTCTGGCTCCTCTCCAGGGGTAGTTTATGGCTCTGCCCTGGCACGGAGCCTCAGCCGGGCACTGAATGGCAGTGTGGCAGGGACATGGCAGTGCCTGCTCACCTACGCCACGGTCCTTGGGCAACATGGGGTGTGGGTGCCCTCTGTTAAGACAGATGTGGTTGGCAGGTTTGGTGACACCATGCGCCAGAGGGATGACGTTGCTTGTGCCTTACAGGCTGAAATCAAGCAGCCGAGACCAGCCTGAAGAGCTGGTGTGAAATCTCACCTTGAAGGTAGGCACCTGAGAAGCAGCACTCCAATATCTGCTCCCTGAAGACCCACTGTGCCACGTGGCTTTTCCCACCCAGGTGGCCCTGGTGCTGCCCATGGTGGGCAGAGGGGGCCAGGGACTTGCTGGAGGGCAATGGCTGCTCTGACCTGGCCCCCAAGGAGCAGCTGAGCCCCCCTAAACCTGTGAGATTTTTCCAGAGTTCCTCTCCCAAGGGGTTAACACGGTGGCACTATCAGCTGCACCCTGCTATGTGCAAGGTTGTCCCGTTGGAGGAGGAGGTCTCCAATGTCACCCCGATCGTGTGTCAGCCCTTCTCGCTGGCTGGGCAGGCGGGGATGGAGCACCAACTTCACTGGCTCTTAGTGGTGAGGGACGTGGGGGCACTACAGGGGTCTCCATAACTTCAGTTTGTGCTAGGAAGACTCATCACTATTTTTTGGGAGTGCAGCAGGGTGAGGAGCTCACCCAGATGCCTGGACATCTCCAACAATGGTCCTTGGCCCCCAGCTCATGCCCTAACCCATGCTGCCCCCCTTATTTTTCCTAATGGAGCTTCAGGCTCTGCCAAGAAGCTGGGCAATGTCCCCATGCCCTGGCAGACTGCTCCTCATGCCTGGCCACAGCCCACAGATGCTCTGCACTACCTGGACCCTAATTTTTTTTCAGTAAGGGAGGCCAACTGCTGCAGGGAGCCCCAAATCCCATGTGCTGTGGGGTGGGCAGGGGCTGGTGGGGGGCAGCTCACCCTGGGGCAGCAGCTGCTGCCCGCTCGGGCACTTCTTGTCTTTCCTGGCCCCCGGCACTGTAAGTTAACACCCCACAGGCGGGTCCAAAGAGGATTTCAATGAAACCTGAAGCTTGGGAGGAGAGATTATGCTGCAGAAGTGGCCTGGGAGACTGTAAAATATGCACTCCCACAATCACCAAAGAAGGAACTGGATTTGCTCCCTGGGGAGCAGGGTCATCCCTGGTCTCAGTGACAGTGTCTGAGGGGGTAGATGAATGCCTCAAAGACAGGTCACCCTCTTCTGTCTCAACCTGACCCTGCTGAGTCTGCCCGGGACCCTGGGAGTGCTTGTTCTCCCAAAGTTTGGTGTCTCATGGTAGGTGATTGTTTAATGAAAACTAGGTTTAGGACAGATGCCCATGAAAATGCCCCCAGCACAGCTGGCCCTTTGCCTGCATGAAGCACCACCCATGAGAGTAGAGGAGTGGGGTGGCCTTTCCCAGGGCGTTCGCGCTCCCCCAGAATCCTCTGCCTATGCCCCGGGATGGGGGTGCTGCCGGCAGCCTCTACTCCACAGGATGCTGGTTTGGGATGAGGTGGCCTCTTCCAGGTCCTGTGATGCCAGGAGCAGAGCTGAACGCTGCTTTCATTTTGGGTGGTTTGCTGGTTTCTGAGGCAATTGTATCTACAGGGAGGGGAGAGCCGGGCTGGGGAGATGGCTCATCCCATCCCATCCACTCCTCAGGGCTCAGCAGGGATGCGCTGACCCTCGCAGCTCTCCGTGCTGGCATGTAAGTGCAGGTGCTGTAGGCAAAGGCTGCCCAACCATCCATCCCACCCTTCCTAGGACCTCCTCTTGCAGGGGGCTTTGATCCTATTACTTTAAGTCTCTTGATGTCTTGGTGAGAAAAATCAGAGCAGTGGTCTCCAGTTCACTCTTTGGGAGCCTGCAAAGTTGCAGACCTTGAAGGAGCCTGGAGAGGAGCAATGTGCTTTTCCCAGTTCTTCAAGGTGTCACTGCCATGGTCCTGCTGGCTCTTAGCAGGGTCTTGTACCCAAGGTGCAGCCCTGCCGTGATAAGCACAGTCCTCTCTGCCTCCCCATCATGTGGCACCCTGTGCCCTCTTGAGCTGGGTCTGGAGGAGCATGGTAGGGTGGTGGGTTTTGGGGCAGAGTTGGAGGAACTCCACACAGAGCTGCTCTTCTCTCCTCCCTTTTTCACCCATGTCTTGCTTGATGCAGTGTGGTCTTGGGACCATGGAGAAGCTGTATGTCAGGGCCAAGCAGATGCAGCTGCAGGGACAGGGCAGCCTGTGCTATGACCAGGTGCCTGTCTCGGGGATCTAGAGCTGGTCCTGGCAGCCTGTGAGTGACAAACTGCAGAATGGGCTGAAAGGGATTGTCACTGTGCCAAGGAGAGCTGTGCCACCGCAGCTTGCATGTCGCTGAGGCTGCTGCCCTTGGCACAGCTCAAACTCCAACACTGGGGGGCTGCCTCCTGCTCCCTGCTCCAGATGCAAATCCAGACCCAGTCCGTTAAGTGGCTTTGGGTTTGCACCAGTGTCCCCTGGTGCCCCAGCCCCTTTCCAGTGAGCTATCACCTGCCAGAGGTGGCTCTTGGGCTTGTCCCCTCTGCCCTCCGCTCCCTGGGGGCAGATGCTTTTGCATGCGAGTGAGCAGTAACAGGGTTGGGGTTCCTCTCTTCGAGGGAAGGTGGGTATGGCTGCTCTAGGGCAGCGCTACCCCACAGCCCACCTTGCCCAGGGGCAAGCTGCCATTTCACCCCCTCCCTCTTCTCTCCCGCAGGCACGTACCAGGGCCAGTTCACCAACGGCATGCGGCACGGCTATGGGGTGCGGCAGAGCGTGCCCTACGGCATGGCCTCGGTGGTCCGCTCCCCGCTGCGCACCTCCCTCTCCTCCCTGCGGAGCGAGCACAGCAACGGCACCCTGCCCCAGCAGGACTCCCCCGCTGCCAACCCCGAGACCCTGCCCCTCTCACCCACTATCACTCGGGGGGGCTTCGCCCTCAGCCTCTACGCGGAGGCAGAGGCCGGCAAGCCCAAGAAGGGGGGGCTCTTCCGCAGGGGCTCCTTGCTGGGCAAGCTGAAGAAGTCCGAGTCCAAGTCGTCCCTGGCCAGCCAGAAGAGCCGCGTCAGCTTCCTCAAGAGCGAGAGCGGGATCAGCTCAGCCGCCAGTGATGCCACCTCCACCGTCAGCCTGGGCGAGGGCGCCGAGGGTGAGGAGTACCCCCCCTTCGAGTCTGACATCGACGCCACCACCACAGAGACCTACATGGGCGAGTGGAAGAATGACAAGCGTGCCGGCTTTGGGGTCAGCGAGCGCTCCAGTGGGCTGAAGTATGAGGGCGAGTGGCTGGACAACCTGCGGCACGGCTACGGCTGCACCACGCTGCCCGACGGCAAGAAGGAGGAGGGCAAGTACCGCCACAACGTCCTCGTCAAGGGCATGAAGAAGCGCGTGATACCCCTCAAGAGCGCCAAGATCCGGCAGAAGGTGGACAGGAGCGTGGAGGGGGCTCAGAGGGCTGCGGCCATAGCCCGGCAGAAGTCAGAGATCGCGGCATCCAGGTAGGCACTCAGGAGTCCAACGCACAGGACCCCATGGTACTGGTGGTCCCCATCCCACATGTCCCTCTGAAGCCGTTCTGCATGCCTCCTTGCCGTGCACCAGCAGTGGGGTCAAACATGGCTGCTCACAATTTCTATTTATTTCTTTGTAGTAAACGCTGGCAGAGCGGGGCTGAGGGCTCTCGTGGTAGCTTGGGGTTGTTCAGGACCTCTTCTCTTTCTTGCCTGCTCTCCTGTCCCCCTGCAGCCCTGATCCAGGGGGGAGCAGGGACTGGCTCTGGCCCTGATGCTCAGTAGGATGGGGTGCGTGAGCCAGTGGGATGGGGAGCACCCTGGTGCTGTGCCAGGCCTGGACCCGGTGGGTGTCCTGAACAGGACGGGATGAGAAATGGTGGGATTTGGCTATGGTAAATCCAACAAACTTGTGAGCAGCCAGCGGGACATGTCCCAGATGAATTGGGACATTGAGCAGAGTATGGCTTGCCCCTGGAGATCCCAGTGTGGCTCCATGGGGAGTTTATGGGATGCATTAGGGTTGTCAGTTTTAACAGCTCAGTGTAATGGGCTCTCTGGGACAGACGCTGCTGTGCGGGGATGCTGCAGACTCAGAGGCAGTGGGTTCCAAACTGAGGAAGGGGCTGCCTTGGGGAGCCCCATCTCCCCACCCCAGAACCCAGCTGCCCTTGGCCGGGTTTTGAGTGAGCGTTTCTGCCACGAGGGAGGTGGCAGCTGAAGCCAGGGTGGGTGGCTCAGTCCGATTGCTGAGCCCAATTCCATGGCACACAGCCACATCCTGCAGCCTGCAATGCTTTAGGAGGCTGGGAAAGGAGGAACTGGGGAGGGCTCAGCTGGGTTTGCCCCTTTTGGTCCTCCCAGTTCTGTCCTGGGCAGGTCCCAGAGTGGGTCCAGGAAGGGCAAGGGAAAACCTCCTTCTGCTTGTGTCCCTGCCTGCTCCTGAGCTGTCCCGGCAGCATGCTCCTCCTTCCACAGCATCCCTGCCAGCTTTGCAACTGGCCTGGCAGAGACCAGAGATCCTCAGGCAGGGGTGGAGCCTTCGTTCCTCTCCTCTTCCTTGGGGAAAATGTGGTTATGACAGACCTCGAGGTTTCACCTTGCCTCTCCATTGAACCCTTGCCCTGCATGAGGTTGGGGCAGCCTCAGCTGCTTGCCAGTGGCTGGGGCTCCAGGGCTGTCCTGCCTTGCTCCTTTTTAGTGTGATTTAATTATCAAAGTTACTTCATTACCAAGCAGAGATGGGAAATCATGGCAGCAGGGAGGGCACCTCTTTCCATACCCCATCCCTCCCCTCTGAGAAACTCCAGCTTTACTCTCCCAGCGGCCGTTTCTGCTCCAAAGTTTTGCGGGGAATGCAATTGTTTTTTAGCAAAACCCAGTTGCCTGGGAGACTGATGGAGAAAACCGGTGGGATTGCAAGAGAAATGCCGTGCAGGGCCAGCTGGGATAAAAATAACAGGCTGGGGTGGCATGGGGCCCGCTGGAGCCTCCTGGCAGGGCAGGCTCAGCCTGACACCGGCTTCGCCATGCCTGGGGAAAGCGTGTGGCCGCTGCGCTGGGCGGCCGTAAATAAGGAGACTGGAGCTGCAAAAGCTGCTCCCTGAGAGCTTGGCCGGTTTACACAAGCCTCTTTTTATTATACACTATTTACACGTTGGATCAAAAAGTGGCTCTGCAGTGTTTTCCATCAGGGGCTGGAATGCGCCCGCTGCCCTGACGGGGGACTGCATCCCTCCCCAGCGCGGCCGGGGAATCATTTCCTATTAAGGAAACCTCAGAGCTGGAGGAAATAAGACATTAAAGCCAGTTTCCTCCAGGGAGTCCTCCCCTCGCAGACCCCGGCGTGGTGCAGGGGGTTGAGGCAGGGGAGGAGAATGCTGTGGTGCCCTGGCCCCATCCCTGCGGTGCTGCCGGCGGCTGAGCTGGACCCGCTGCAAGGAGGAGAATTCAGGCTCCTCCGTCCTGTAAACTATAACTCACCGTTTCCATCAGCCATTTATTCCTGTCATACATTGCTCTGGGCGGAGCCACTCTCTACCTGCTGCCGCCTTAAAATCTGACTCACGCTCTTCTTCCTCCTCCTCTCAGCTCAGCTTTGGGCTCAAGGGTAAATATAGGGGTTTTTTTTGCCTTGAGAGGGTCCTTAAGTTAAATCCCAGCTCTGCCACTGACTTTCTCTTTGGCCTTGAACCTTGCCTCGGTTTCCACACCCAGGACAGAGAGTAATTCCAGACAGATTGTGAAAATCGATTCTTTTAGTTTATAAAAGGGCTGCACTATTGTTAGCATTGTCGTAACTGCAAGGTGGAGTTTTCTAGATGGAGCATTTATATTTCTCCTCGGATGGCAGTGTGTACCTTACCCAAAGAAATGTCTTTGAAGCTACACAAATCCTTTTTTGGGGGGAAGATGTGATATATCTGTATGTAAGATTATCGCTAGGAACTAATTAGCAGGACACAGCAGCCGGACTGTGCAGATGCCCGACCACTGCCGAATACCTGCGCTGTTGTATATGGATGTTTGAGTTTCATTTGCTTCTGGTGCTCGGGGCAGCCCCTCGCAGAGCCAAACCACTGTCACATCCAGCCTTCCGCTGCCTGGGGGGCAAAATGTCAGGAGAAGACCAGATTTCCCTCTTTTGCACCATAAAAGGCTATTTAGGGATAGAAATCCTGACAAAAACAAACCCAGACACTGGAAGCTGCCTCGAACAGTTGCACTGCAGGAATCCCAGGCACGTGCTGGAGCTCTGCGGGTGCGTGGGCAGGAGGCTGCCTGCGGCGTGGCGGTGCCGGTGGGTGCGGGCAGGAGGCTGCCGGCGGCGTGGCGGTGCGGGCAGGAGGCTGCCGGTGGTGTGGCGGTGCCGGTGGGTGCCCTTCCTGTTATCTGCCCTGCCAAGATGGGAGGGAGAGCGGTGACAGTTGGGGATGATGGTCAGCAAACCTTCCTTGTCCCGCACACTGCTCCGAGGGCATCTGAGGCACCGGGCTGCTTTGCAGCTCCTGCCCTGCCTGCCTGCTCGGTTTGGGTGTTCCAGCCAGCGCTGCGGGCAATGCCAGCTATGGCCTGCCCTGCTGCCTGTCCTGCCCATCACCGCTGCCCTGGCCTCCTCAGCTCCCTCTCGAATCCTCCCAGGTCAGGAATCCAGCTGCTTTCCCGATTGTGCAAGAGGCTGAGGACAGAGCTGGCATTGCCTTGCTGCCGGCTAGAGAACAGCGGGTTTTTTTCATTCTGTTTTTCCATTATTTTAGTGAAAATCATTTGGCGTGGGGTCACACTGTCCTGAACAGTCCATCCCAGCTCAGCCAGCTGTCCCCTTGCCCCAGGCAAAGCCCCATGGTGCTGCTCAGAGGTCAGGCAGAAACCCAGGGCACGTCTCTTAGCAGTGCTGGGGGTCAGCTGATAGGATGGAGCTAATGGAAGTTCAAGGTTGATGAATCCTCATCCAGACTGCTGTCACTCGGGAGAAAAGTCATCCTGAAGCACAGCCTCTGTGGCAGCCAGTGGAGATGGCTTTACTCCTGCTGGGGGTAACCACAGATGGACATGAGGGTTAACACGGACTGTATGACATTCACTAGCCATGTCCCCTACTGCTGGTAGCCTGGGACTTGCCTTGCTGTGATCCCAAGGGATTCCCATCAGAGCTAGAACGTGACTGTTGCCACATGAAGGCACCCACCACATCCCTCCAGCCTTCCCCTTTCTCACCCTCTGGCCCCTCTGGGGGGTCCTTCAAAAAATATTGGGGTGGGTAGCAAACGTCCTGGGATCGCAGCCAGGATGTCATCTCCCTGGTGTTTAAGTAGAGAAGCGAGCTGTCCCTACTGTAGGTCTGTCCCCTGCCAGCCCTGGCCAAGCCACGAGCGAGTGAGTTAAAAGCCATCCCAAGGTGTGTAATGGCTGCTTTGGAATTTTCTGGGCGTGTGGGTTGGTTCTCTGCACCCCTGGGTGCTCGGGGAGCAGCAGCACCCAGAGGTGCTGCCTGTGCATATGAGCTTGCCTGTCATGTAAGTAGAGTGATCCTACTGAACACAGGGAGGAGGAGCATGGAAGTGGTCAGCTTTCATCTCTTCAGAATAGATCAAAATAAAATAAAAAGCAAGAGGAAGGGCAGGACTGGCTGCAGGGGGAACTGATTGTTTTGAAAGCTGTGTACTCAGTAGCTGGGCAGCTTGTACAGGGGATTTCCTTCTCACTGGTGTTTTCGGGGGACAAAATGAGTGTAAATACTGTAAATCCCATCTCTGTCCCAGTGCAACGGTGTCTGCAGTGGAGTGTCTCTGCACGTGGTTGTGCTTCCCAGTGACTTGGACAAAAATCAATGGAGGGACTTGGCCACACATCCTGCAAGGCACGGGTCTGGCCATGCTCGGAGATTGTTTGACCTCAGACATATCTGCCAGATGTTCTGGGATCAATAGGAACCCAAGGCACATGGGGCAATAATGGCTACTGTGCTTCACCCTTTTATCGCTGGCCTTGAAGCCTCTGAGCAGCTGGGTGTTTTATGCCTGGAGAGTACAACTAAAAAGGAATACATTTTGGATTTAATTTTATTTTTAATGTTATAGCTGTAGGGGTCCTGCAATACTGCTGCTTGGATAGATATCTGTAAGAGTTTCTAAACTGCATTCTGAAATGTTAGGCATTAATACCTGTTAAAGTAGCGTTTATCATCACGGTGAGCCCGGGCTGTGCTAAAGCCCCACAGAGCTGCGGTGAGTGCTTGAAGTCACAAATCACATCGGTGCGGCTTCCCCGGCAGCGACACGTGGGCATCGTTCACAGTGTGCGCTGTTGCCTGGTTTTGCAGCCTAAGTTGTTCTTCTGTCCGTACCCGTGTCTTGGGGGGCACGTCTTAGCTCTGCCTTCAAATAACAAGAGTGCGTGACGGCTCCCGTATCGCTTTCCGAGCCTCCCCTGCTCGGCCGCCTTCCCGGCAGCGCTGTCTCCTTGCACTCAGCGTTTCCAGCTTGCCTGGCCGGGCGGCAGCCAGCATCTCCTTGGGGAACGCGGGTGTGTGGTGCAAATGACGTCCCGAAATCGCTGGAGTCAGCAGAGCCTCCTGACTAAATAAGGGCAGGCAGAGCAGGGCTTTATCACCGCTGCCCGAGCGCGACAGCTGAGCTCCGAGGCTGCCCACGCCGATGGAGCTCGGCCGCACGCTGACACTGATAACGCGCTTTATTTGGCACGGCGCTGCCCCGGAGAGCTGCCCTGCCCTCCCTCCTCTCGGGGGTTTATGCTGCTGGAGGGGAAGGTGGGCAACCAAAGGAATGTCTTCCTCTTTGGTGAGGCACAGCACATGTCCAGGGCAGAGCTGGGCTGGCCCGATGGCCACGGTGGACTCCCCGGGGCTGGTGGTGCAGCTCAGCTTCCCTGAAGCCAGAGAGTTTGGACCTGGGATTTTCAGGTCTGTCAAATCATACTCAGGGTTGGCTCTGAAAGAGCTTTAGGATTTTTTTTCTTTTTTACATATCCTTTGCTTTCTGCTCTCCTCAGGCTTTTAGCCAAAAGCACAGGCGTTAGACACATCAGGAGACCAGAGCATTCCCAGACCCTTAGGTCTGAGGCCGGAGGACAGGATGCTCGTGGCCACCCCATGAGAGCAGGCAGCAGCGGTGGGTGGTTCAAGTCCCCCAGGCAGGCTCCCCTCTTGGGAGAGCAGCAGATTCTCCTTTGCTGTCCCAGCTTCACAATCTCTTTGCTGCAGGTCTGTACACACCGTGTGATGGATGGGTGTGTAACGAGGAGGCAGCAATGGGTGGAAGATGGGCAGAGCTTGTCCTGGCCCTGGATGGGATATTGGCTGTGATTTGCCTCTGAGCGGGAGCTGCCAGGGAGAAAAATGGGAGTTGGGAGCAGCGTTTCTGTAGCTGTACGATCAGGCACTGAAGATGTTGCAGCCTGACCTCTCAGGAGGCTTAAAAGATAGGTGGGTGCAGATGAAAGAGGGGACAGGACTGTCCTGGCTTCATTAAAATCCCCCCCCAGACTCCCCATGGAGTGCAGGGGGAGGCTCATGCCGAGCAAGGTGCAGCCACACCTGGAGGTGATCAAGCAGGGGGAACTGAGGACAGGTCCTTGATGGCCGGGTATTCTGGCTGCCCTGCATCCCCCATACTGGGAATGAGCATCTCCCTGCTTCCGCAGGCGGGGCTCGGAGAGAGCCAGCACCCACGTGGGTGGGAGGAATGAGGGCAGCCCTGTGGATCCTGCCACAGCTGGATACCAGGACACGGGTGCCAGGACACAGCGGTGAGGGGATGCTCCTTGGTCCTGCTCTCCCAGCAAAGATGTTTCTCACAGAGCTTGGTGTGTTTATAAGATGGATAATCTTGTTTAATTCACTCTTGGTTAATAGAAACCCAGTCACTGGCATCTGTTTCCACACCAGACGAATCCCGGGGCTGGGACTCTCTGTGCAGCACTAGTGCCAGCAGCGCTTGCTCCTTCCCGTGACACCAGTCCAATAAAGACCTTTTACCCTTGCAGCTCCTGAGCAGGCGTGATCTCCTCCATGTGGCTTATCAGCACAAATTGAGGTCAGTGTCCAGAATAACCATCTGTGGGGACTGCGAAGGGAAACCCGCCACCATGGCCAGGACCACTTCAGCTTGGGTTTCCCTCAAAGCTCTTGGAGCCAGAAAGCCCCCAGCTGCCTTGTGCCATGGCATTGTGTTGTCACCACGCATGGTTTGGTTTGGAGGAATACTTCCACCCGAGCCTCCCCACACCCTGGATCAGGAACTTGGGGACTTTGTGTTACTTGTGTCTTGGAGATGGGGACACCAGCTCCTGTCCCAGAGCCAGGGCTTGGTCTTTACAGCCTTGTGACTGGGACTGAGCAGGGCTGGTTTGGGCTTGGTTGGACTGGATGTTTGTGGTTTTGCGGCCCCACAGCAGCGATCTCCAGCTCTGTAGAAGTATTGCCTGTTTCAAACCTCCTTCCACCCCAAAAGGCCCTTGGGCTCACCTCTCCTTCTAGCTCACCCTTGCTGTCCGGGCAGGGAGCAGGCTGTGGGGTTTGGGTGAGCCCCTCTCCGTTCCTGGCCTCGTGCAGCCGTGGGGACAGCGAGCCCGGATCAGACACCTGCCCCAGCTGCGGGACCCTCACGATGTGTCCCCCCATGTGTGGGGCTCTGCGGGCTGGAGGGGTTGTGTGCCATGGAACGAGTGATGGTGTGATGCCATCACCCCTTTCCCGGAACAGCCTCATCCCCAGCCCGCGCTGGCTGCGGCTCCAGCACTGACACATTTTTGGCCCCCCGTGCTGGTTACGCTGAGACGCGTTTTTGACTCCAGAGGAGGGTGCGCACGGCTTTATCTGTTTTCCACCCGCCTTGCATGATTTTCCTTAGGCACTTTCATGCCCTATTAGGGTAAGAAGGGAGCGTGCACTTTCAGGAGCTCCAAGGAGAAAACATCTCTTGGGCAGCTGACTGCTTTCTCCAGGGCTTCCCAGGTCTTCGGGGTTGAAGCCAGCGGGGCTGTGGTTTGCAGGGATCCCCTTGAGAGGAGGAGAGTTGGGACGGCAGGACGTCAGTCCCAGAGATGGGTACGACTCAGATAGCTGGCCAGGCAGGGAAAGTGGAATTAGTGGGCTATTCAGTCTGACCTTGAGGGAAGTCCTTATTCAACAGCGTACAAACACAGAAAGAGAAAAATGAAGTGTGACTTTAATCTGCAAAACAACTGTGGAAAATAGTGGCTTCTCGTTCAATTGATCTGCTGCCGCATGGAGCAGGAAGGCTTTGACTCCCATCCAAATGCCTGAAATCAGCCGGCAGGGAGCTGGGCTTTAAAATCATCTGATTCCATCAGGCTTTGCTCAGAAGTTATCGTCATTTCAGTGGAATGTGAAATAGGCTTATCTTGAAAACTCAAAAATATTTAAGTAAAAAGTCCAATTTAAATATAAAGCCTGAGATACAGAAACCCTCGCTTCTTGCATTTTTTTCAGCTTACCCTGGTGCCGAGCCAGAGCCTGTTGGCTTTGTGAGTCCAAGGCTTTGTTGTTTTGCTCCTATGAGGCCGGCTGAGCCTTCAGCGAGCGCTGGGAGGGACCTGGTGTCCCATCCACCCGGGTGCCCTCAGCAGCCTTGGTTGCAGGCAGGGGACACGGGTGCTGCACCCGGCAGCAGGCTGGCAGCTCCCTGCTCCCTCCCTTCTTTATCCTGCACCTCAGAATGTCAACTCAAGAGACCTAGAGGGCTGGGAGAAAAAGGCTTCTGCCTTAATTTTTGATGAATAATTGGGCCTCTGACCAAATGCAATATTTTAAGAAATCTGCCTGCTTTCATTTCCTTAAAAAAACCATAAATCCTGCTTCTCTTTTTTGACTAGGGGAAAAAAATGTCACGAAACAGACACTGCAGTTCCTCACTCTTTCAGTTTGGATTGCTGAAATCTGAAAAACATTCAAGTCAGGGTTGCTAAAATTTTTAGTTGAAAAAAACAACAATCTTAGAGAGAAAACACGTACTTTCTGACCAATTTTAATGCTGGTGGGGCTGGCAATTGAGTAAAATGCACCGGATTGTGAACGCTGTCCATTTGGCAGAGCTTGGTGCTGGAGCTCCTGGGTCAGGCTTGGCTCCCTCAAAACAAATGGCTGCTGGAGCCCTGGGGTTTTCTTGGAAGTGGGAATTCATTCCCCTAGGGAGGCCAGGGAGCAGCCCCTGCCACTCAGTGCAGGTACAGGCAGGGAGGCAGGAGCACAAGGGGGGCAAAAGGCTGGAAGACCCTGATTGCGTGTGTGCTCTAAAGAAATTTTGATGCACTTATCAGTGGGATAACCCGGCTGCTTTGATCTTGCAGCAGTAGCTAATTAAATAAAGATCCCCAGAGTATTAGCTGAGCCCCTTTGGTCATGGTGTGGTGGAAGCAGGAATAAATTGGTGGCATTTGTGCACAGTCCCAAGGTGGTGCTGCTCTGGGGGTCTCAGTCCTCCGGGCTCTGCTTGATCCATGCCCAGGACACCATGGAGCAGAGGGGACCTGAAAACCAGGGGAGGAGGAGGGACTCCAGTGGCCAGCAGCAAATCCCTCCTTTTTTTCCCCAAAGATATCTCAGTGGATGCTCTCATGAACTGCTCCCAGACTGGCTGTGCTGGCAGGACGGGCTCTGGCAGGATGAGGAGCTGCCTGTCCTACCCACCTGGGGCCAGAGCAGTGGCCACAGGGCCATGCTGCTGGACTGGTGGCCAGCAGCCCTTTGAGCCGGCAGGCTCTGGCTTGCACTGCTCCATTTAGAGCCGGCTCTGGGCAGCTGCCGGCTGGCATCCGAGGGCTGCGGGGGAAACGGAGAGCAGCTGTGGTCTGTGCCAGCCCCAACGGCTCATCGCAGCCCACAGGCTTCCGTGCAGGCTGGCATGGCCACGCCATGCCAGCTAGCTGCCCACCCAGTCCTGCTCAGCTCGCAGGGCAATCAGGGCAGCGGAGATTAATTGAGCAAATCTCCCGTACGCAGGGCCGGGGCACGTAGGTTGTCGTCTCATTGAAGACAGCTGCAGATCTGTCTGCTGTAAGATTAATATCACTTTAACTGTTCTGAGGGGAAGTATCCCTTGGTAAAAGATGCAAGTGGCTCTGAGCTATTTAGAGCTGTGGATAACATTTCGGTATTTTAAAAATTCACCAAGTAATCATAAAGGCTAATGCTTGCTGAGCTCGTTAGGTGGCAGGGAGCTCTGCCAGGCCTGTGCTCCTGAGGCACTGCACAGAAAAAGATGCTTTTCTCCTGGCTGAATGGCCTGCTCCTTCCCTTTCTGTGGAAGGAAGGAGGAAAGGTCTGATTTATCCAGCTAAGTAGCCTGGGCTTGTACAGAGTGCCACCACTTCTGTCTAAGTGCTGGTACCATGAGTGAAAAGCCTGGGGCATCTCATCGGCTGTCTGCAAGGCAAGGGAGGCTGGAGGGCAGAGCTGCCCTGCAAGGTCAGGATGGCTTCTCCTTTTGGATTTCTTTTACAGTGGCATGGAGGTGTTTCCTTTAGGAGGCAGTTCGTGTTGATTTATGCTTATTTCATGATGTAGATCACACCTTGCAAGTGCAGAGTCCATAATATAAACCAGCAAAGACTCAGTCAGCCCCAGGGATGTCAGAGTCTGAACTGAGTGGGTGCATGCACACGAGTGATGGAGCAAAAAGAGCAAAAGGAGGGTGAGAGGTACAGCTGGCTCTCAGGGCAGGACCGTGGGGTGGGACACAGATGGGTTTGACTGTAGGCAGGGAAAGTGGCATAAGAGATGGACTGAAAAGGGATATTCAGTCCCATGGGCTGGATACAGGCAAATGAGGATGGCAGAGCTTCGCTGATATCTGCATGGACATGGAGGCAGAGGGAAAGGCATGAAGGAGTTAGATTAAAACTGAGCGGGAAGAAAGGGATGCTCCAGCTGTAGACGTGATAGAAGTCCACAATAGCATGGAAAACGGAGAAGCCAGAAAGAGTCTGTCCTGGTCAGGTCATAGAATCATAGAATGGTTTGGGTTGGAAGGGACCTTTAAAGGTCATCTAGTCCAACCCCCAACACAGATCTGTGCTGGTCAGGTCTGTGTGTCCTTGTCCTTCGTGATGTGAATGCAGAAGGGACTTGTGTTGCCATCAGCAAAAGCACTTCTGCAGCTTTCCCTGTATGCCTTCTGAGTGCTGCAAACATTCCTGCCGAGACGAACCATTATCTTAAGTTACTCCAGAAGGACAAAATGATTCCTGCTGGATGCTGGAGCAGGAATTTGTCTGGGGGTGGAAAAGCCAGTTTCCAGGAGAGCGGAGTTTAGCAGAAGTCTCCCTTTGTAGAGCTAACTGATGAATTACATTTGCTTAACGGCCTTTTTGGCAGCTCGTGATATCAAGGATGGCAAGAAAAGGGTATTCAGTTGGTCCTCTCTCAGGGTTTGCTGAATCAATGGGAGGAGGGAGACCCTGGAAAAGGACAGATGGTACTGAATGGGTCTGCCTTTCCCTTAACAGCAAACGTGCAATAGCTTGGGCAGGGAGCTGAGCTCTTCCCCTATTTCGAGCCGCAAGGTCATGGCTGCACCTGCAGGCGCCCCAGCCCTGTCTGGTATTTGCAGTATTCTCTGCTAATTCCAATCTCATTTACAGTCTAATCCAATGTGGATGTGCAAAACCACATAAACTGTCCAAGGAGACGGGCGTGCTGGCTTGGCTTTGGGTCTCACCTGTTAGCATGGTGCTCAGCTGCAGCTCGTGTGTCCACAGGGGATTTTAGTGGCTGTCGGAGGAATGATTCGAGCAGTGTTTCTGGGAGACGGCCAGGAAGGACAGGAGCGGTGCTCTGTCCTGCACTAGTACAAAAACAATTAGAGCATTAGAGCCCTGCCAGAGGAACAAATAACACAGCAGATGCATTTAACCCTCCCTCTCCCACCCATCCAGTGGGGTGTGAAGTGGCCCTGGAGCAGCCGCTGTGTCCCAGCCGGTGCTGTGGGGAGGCAGCGGCCGTGGGGCTGGGATGGGGGCTGCAGGCATTGCCCACATATCTCCCTTTGGCTCGGTGTGGGGCTGCTGCTCCTCCTTGCAAAGAATTCACCAGAGCTATTTTTAACAGCACTGCCTTGGGAGATGGCTCAGGCTGAAGCCGGGAAGCGCTCATCCCAGGCGGTACTGCCTCATGTGGGACGGGGAGTGCCGGACTTGGGTTGTAAAGGCCCCTCTTTGTGTTTCTTGCCCCTGGTTGGAAGCATTTAATGTTCACGGTTTGTTTTCCAGCACTGCCTTTAAAAGGGTCTTTGAATTCTGTTGCTGGGTGCTGTAAAATCTTCAGCCTCTGTTTCAGTTTCACCACAACCTCCTCCATCTCCAGGCTTTTTCCTCTGCTGGTTTTTGCACGATGCGCTGGGAGCAGACAGCACACCCAGGAGTAAATAAAAAAGTGTGGCCCTGATTCAAGTGCTGCCTGAAATTATCGAATTTATATGCACATAGTAAAAGATCATAATTTTCCTCTTTGCAAAAGCTGATTCTGCTTTTGGAGCAGATCTTAACCTTGGAAGAAATTTTTCCTCTTATATGTTTCATGTCTAAAGTTTGAAGATCACCTTCCTGCCTTGCTCAAACCTGCCTGAGCTTTTTTTTTTTTTTTAACTACTGCCCCTGTGGGCTGGGAGAGGGTTTTGTGCTGCGGGTTGTGTGCGCTGGGCTCTCCCAGGGCGGCTGGTATTTGTCTCCCGCTTTGCAGCCAGGGCCAAGTTTTGTTCTGTGTTGAGCTCCCAGGCACCGCCAGCCATGCAGATAAATAATAGATTCAGAAATACTCTAGGCAAGTTAGATATTATTGTTATGGCTGGGCCCTTTCCTCCAGGCTGGGCTTTGTCACCATGTTACTAAACCCTCAGCGCAGCTCTTTGGAGGGCTGCGAGCAGCAATGTCTTCCCTCCGTGCCTCAGGGATGCGCAGCACAGCCAGGGAGGACAGGGACGGTGGGATCAGTGCAGGGTGTCAGCCTCCCTGCCGGGGCCAGGCTGCTGGCCTGGGCAGAGCATCGTTCTGCCTTGTGCCGTGGTGTCCCTGGGACACCAGCAGGACCAGCATGTGGTGTGCGGAAGCTGCCAGATTTGATGCTGCAGCTGCATTGATCTCAGTCCCCCCAAATCAGGTGCTTCTGGATGACTTTGCGAGCAGGGGGACAGGAGCAGAGGTCGGGTGTATCCCACAGAGCGAGGGAGCTGGGCAAAGCTGCCGTGAGGCTCGCATCCCCAGGGCAGCAGGGGATCCCGAAGTCATGCTGTTCAGCTTCCTGTCACAGCTCCGTGTGTGGAGCTTGGGAGCTGCCCCATGGTCTCCCTGGCCTCATGCCCTTCTGTGCCCAGGACAGCTCGTTGTAGAGCCCCAGTAGCCTTGGGGCTGCGGTGGCTCGCAGCGATGGCTCAGCCTGGCCAGCTCCTCAGCACCCACAGCATCCTCACTGCAACCTCTGCAACCCAGGTTGGGGTCTTCCCACCATCGCTACCTCTTTGCCCCTGAGAATTGCAGTACTCAAGCCCCACACAGCCGCCAGGGAGCATCCAGCAGCTTCATCAGAAGATGAGCGTAACTGGGAGCTGACTGTCACCTCTGACACCCCCAGGCTGTTCCCTTGCATTGTCCCCACTTGCTGGAGGAGAGCTGAGCATGTGGGAGCCGCCTGCACCCATTTGCTAACATATTGGCATGAGCCTGGCCATGTCCCTACTAGCAGGGGGAGCAGACTCCACATCCAGTTCACTTCCAGACTACTTTTTTGGAAGTCACTTTCAGGAAAGCATCCACCTGCTTGCCAGGAGCTGCCTGCTGCTCCACCAGCAGGGCCAGCTGTGGGTCGTCTGTCTGGGAAGTGGCCGGGATAGGCTCTGCCTGCCCAGTGAGTGGCTGAAAGGGAGAATTTTATCTTTGTATGGTGAATCCCATCCTCCGAGAGCAGAAGGACACAGCCAGGGGTCGGAGCACGTCCTGTGAAGAGCTGGACGCTGATTTTGCAAGCTTCTTCTCTGGGCCGGCGCCGGGCAGGCTGTGTGCCCCACGCACAGCCAGCTCTGATCCCCCAGGCATGGAGAGCACAGAAACATCCCCTTGGCCCCTGCCAGATTATAGTGGAATTAATCACACTGATTATATGCTACCAAAAAAGGAGGTGCTTTCTCTGTTCAGAGCTGCCTCAGACCTCCTACTTGCGAGCAGCAGCTTAAAATTGCTGTTTTCTACCTCATCATGTCTTCTCTCTGGGTTTTTCAGGAGCTGTAATAGTTTTGGATAAAAAGGCCAAGAATGACAGCAATCCCAGGCAGCTCAGGCTGCAGAGAAAGGGAGATAACATGTGAATGTGGGCAGGGAGGTGAATCATGGCCCCGGCGGAGCAGGATGTCATCCCAGGGAGAGACAGGCTGAGCCACAGCAGCTCTGCACCCTTTTCCCTATCGCAGGGACCTGAACCGTGTTTTCAGCTCCCTGTCAAGTCACACTGTTGCCTGTATCAGTTGGGATTAATGCCCTGCGTTTAGTTCTTTCCCCGCAGCTACCCAAAATGGTTTGTGTGTGTGTGTATGTACATGTATACATATATCTTCTACCTTCTAAGGGTCTCAGAACAGCATTTTGATCACATTTTCATTGCACTTATTGGGTACTCAGACTAGAGCTGGTCTTGTCTGTGTAATGCATCTCAGTCTAATGGGAAAGAATTGATCCTGATTTCATGACTGACAGTCCAAAAATTCCTCTGGAGTATTTTCACTGCAGGAGTGAGAACTGCATTTTTCCTCTTTTTTTTTTTTGTCCTAAAACATGACCCAGATACCAACCTGAGTCTGAAAAGGGCTCCTCAGACACCACAAGACCACATTAAAGGTTGTAATTCATAGCGAATTGATGTTTGAGGGCTGCAAATGCCTTATCTAACTGTCCACACAAAAGTATGTGGTTTTGAATGTGCAGCCAGTGTGTGCTCCATTATGTGCAGCAAGGGAGATATGGGGAGCTTGGCAAACTTGATACTGAGAGCATGGGGAAAGCAGCTCTCCGTAAGCCCCGTGTGGAACAAAGCAGCTGAATAC
The DNA here is from genome assembly GCF_964106895.1 of Numenius arquata. Lineage (NCBI taxonomy): Eukaryota > Metazoa > Chordata > Aves > Charadriiformes > Scolopacidae > Numenius > Numenius arquata. The sequence goes on along the minus strand of NC_133587.1, from coordinate 10,579,204 downwards.
ATGGTGCTTCACCCTCCCTTATTTTTGAGGTGTGATTTTGCTGTTTGAAGTCAGCTCCTTCCCGGACGGCGGGCAGCTGGGCTGTAAAGCCAGTCCTGCTTTTAGTGTAAAGATCACAGGGCACCGAGCACGAGGCATGTGGGGAATACGACAGCTGGCCAGCGAAATATCTCTGATAGCCCTACAGCCCTAAGGATCGAGGAGGAGTTGTGCTGGGAAGGAGTGGAGAGGACTGGGGGAGCTGAGCGGAGAAGGAGGCAATAGCTCTGCCTTTCCTGGCACCAGGAAGAGTAGCCCCCCGGGCTGCAGTGAGTAAAGGAGGCCCTTGGAAAAGATATATTGTTTGCTGGAGAGCTACAGGAGAGACATTTGGGGTAAAAAGTGTCTGGTGTGCTGGGAAGGGACGTGTTGCCTCTGGTGAGGAACAGCAGCTCAGGGCTGGTGACAGCACAGCAGCGTTCAGCCATCATGTTGTTGTCCCCTTATGCTCCAAAGATGCCTGCAGCGATGCGTTAGCCGTTCCTTTGAGCTGGGTTTTCAGTGCTTCCCAACACGGCGACAAGGCCTCGCTGCAGCACATGAACATGCTCGTGTTTCCAATACACCCGCCATGCTCCCTTTTGTGGCCACGTGCAACCTTCACACCTTAGCCTTTGGCATCTGTGCCCCTTTCTGGTTGAAAACCTGGTTTTTCTCCTTGAGTGTGGGGGTTTTGGGTCAAGTGGGCAGGCTCTGAGTGCTGTGTTACACCAGACGGACTGATTTGACCTTGTTGCTGGACAGGATCCACTGCTCGAGACGGACTGATCTCAGCTGGGATGGTGCTCACTGTTGTCCCCTCTTCTCTCTGCAGGACGGCTCATGCCAAAGCCAAGGCTGAAGGATCTGAGCAGGCAGCTCAGGCAGCTAACAACGAATCGGGCATAGCCAGGATGATGGCCAGGGAGCTCTCCCCGGACTTCTACCAGCCAGGTAAGACCACAGGCATCTTCTAAGAGGGATTTTCCAATTTCCTTGGGGAAACCGTTCAAATGCTTCACCCGCTTTATAACTCCACAAGTTGCCCCCCAGTCTATCCTAAATCCTCTTTCATGCAAGTTCAGCCAGCCCCCTGCCCTGGATGATTTGCATGGCTGTTTTACCTTTTGGAATATGTTACCATAGCCTGGAAGAAAAACCCACAGTCTTTCACCTTCCCCTCGTGTTTCTCCACACACTGAAGCCCTCCCAGCGCCAGGCAGGGCAGGCAGAGAGCTTGGGTCTATTTGCAGTGCTCCTGTAGATACAATCCTCGTGGCTTTTTCTTGGAACAGCTTTGCACATTGACTCACAACACATACCCTGTGGGGCCCCACAGCGCACCAGGGTATGAACAGAAATTTGCTAATGCAGAATACTACTTCCCTGATTCCCTATTTATTTATTAGAATCACTGCTGATTATCTGGCTGGGAAAACACTTGGGAGGTTCCTTCTATGAGACCGAGTGCTGAGGATTAGTAGCTAGGAAGTGTAATATTAGAAGCAGCATTGTGAATGCCATTACCTTTCCCTAGACCAAGCTAGCTAGAGATATGCTCTTCCTGGAAAGCTCTCCTTTCCAGAGGGGGAAGGTAATAACAGAGCAGAAAATGAGGATCCAAGTGCCTACATTTCTATCCTGTTTTTCTTATCGTTTGGCTTTGTTACCTGGAACAAGTGCCCCCATGGATGCTGAGGCAGGATCACAAGGGACCGTCACAGCAGCAAACCTGGAGGTAGGAGCAGTGACTCCTGCTCAGCAAAATCTGATCCCTGCTCCTCTGATTTCAGTGCCTCCAGGTCTTTGGTACTGCACCCCGGCACAGGGCACTCAGTGGGAAAAGGGACTGGTCCACACCCGGTGCTTGGCCGGGGAGAGTCATGCTGACAGATTTGCCTAAATTCCCTGTACTCCCACCTTGCCCTGCACCTACTAGCTGGGGAGATGCCATGCTGGAGGGTTGCCCATTCCTTTCCACCACCCAGCGAGGCCCATCGGAGCTGGCTTAGAGCGAGGAAACACCACGGGGCCTGGGCATGGGCATGAGCCAGCGTGTGGCACTTCATTTAACAATAGCTAAATGTCGCTTGATCCTGACATAAGCCCCCCAGCTGCCACTCACTGCTCCACATTCACCCTTTGCACATTCGGGTATTTATAGCTCAGAGGCAAAGGAAACTGGAATTCCTGATGGGAGTTTTTTTGACATAGAACCATAGAATAACGACATCTATCTAGATTATTTTTTCCACCCGTGGAAATTGAATAAGACAATTGAAACATTCTCTGCAAAATGCCTGAAGCAGCCTGGCCTCTGCTCCTGGCTCCTCCGGAGCTGAATCCTCTTGTGACTTTTATGTAGGGCTTTGCTTGGGTCTTGGCCTCTCTCAGTGGCCTTGTAAGCTGCTGATGCATGTTTTTCTTCTATGGCTCTTTTAAATCTCTAAATTCCCTAAGTACACAACAAGGGGAAGTATCACTTCTTGCACAGCTGCACTGTCAAGGAACAAACAGACAAAAGTCCACCCTTGGATTTTGCTAGGACTCAAAGCTGCTGGTTTTGGCATAGGGCAATCCTGCTCAGCAAGCCTCACCTCTCTAATGAGTATTTCACCCTAGGTTTCATTTAGGATATCAACCTTAATAGCTTAGAGGAGAGCAATGTAAGTCAAAGCCCTTGGTCAAGTGTTGTGCTGGGAAGTGAAGGTGTGGTGGGGAGGTGAGGAGGAGCAGAGCTCTGCAGTGCCCTCCAGGCAGCTGGGGGGTTTTTTTGGTGTGAATTATTGAGGAGAAGAAAGCAGCAGGGGAGAGCAAGGAGCCTGGAGCTGCAGGCAGCCTATTTTGAGGAGTCTGAACAACTGTTGAAACGGCTTCCAAATAATCCACTTGCAGCCAGAAATAAATGGCCCTGAATGGATCGCCTGCTGATTGACAGGAGCGTGTAGGCAGAGCACAGCAGCTAAAATCAGTGTCCTCTCTCTCCCCACTGTCCCCTCCGAGCACAGGCATTGCCTGCGTGGGCTGGAGGTAGCAGTGTGCAAATCACGCTGCTGATTTATTAGAGGGAAAGGAGCACCAGTCCCAATTTCCCAGCCAGGCTCAAGTCTGCATCAGCCTTTAGGGTGGAGAAGACGAGGGGAGGAACTGTGTGGCAGCCAGAGATGGTGTGGCTCCAGAGTCTGTGCCATTCAGGAGCACAGAGCAAGCTCTGTACATCTGCGTCCCTCAGCATCACTGGGACTTGGCAGAATGAGGCCAAAGCCACTTCCAAAAGCAGCTGCTTTGCTTTCAAACAAGCTGGTTTGGGACCTCGCGCTGCCCATAAGGAATGTGCTCTTCTTGGTCTCACTTGCTATGAGCATCGTGGTGACATCCAGGGACCCCTGTCCCAGCACGGGTCCCAGTATGCAGAGCGCTGTGCAGGTTTGCTATCCCAAAAGATATTCCCAATTGTTCAGTGGTGGATTTTGCCCAGCCAGCCAGCCAGCACGATGGGTGTCTGAGGTGCCAGGCTCTGGCTGACTTCCCCAGACCCTAGCTGGGCTGCAATTTGCTTTGCAGACACGGCCTAGGGTTAACAAGAAGTAAAGATTCAATGATGCATGAATAATTGAAGCAAGGGAAATGTTGCTAAGAGCTGACAAATGAGCGTGGGAGATCAGGCCAGAATGAAAGCTGAAGACCTGAGTCACCTTGTGTGATGGTGTCAGATGATTTTGCTGGTGTTGCAGGGCTCGGTGCAGAGAGGAGGGCTAAGAAACTGCTCCATGCATGAGAAACGTGTTTTTTCCATCATGAGGAATGACAGGTAGATCATTTGGGGACACCTGCCTTTACCGAGGAGACTGGGCACCCCCTGTGTCACTTGTGAAGTTCCCACATTATTAGACACCGAAGAAGCCACATGGAGGAGTTTGCCAGCCATTAAAAAAAAACCCAAAAACTTGGATGGGAGCTGGATAACCCACCTGTGTGACCACAAAAAGCTGGGCTGCAGATTTTCACTCTTTCTTTACCCCCATCTGGAGCTCCCTGCCTGTTCCTTTGGCTCTTCTCAGCCAGACAATATGTGGTGGTGCTCAGAGCAGCCAGCCGCTCCTGGAGGAAATCCCTCCTGGAAGCAGGCTGTGATTTGCGAGCACCTCCTCTCCCAGCCTCCAGCCTGGACCCTCTCGCAGTCAGCCCCAAACCCATCAGGGCTGAGGGCACAGCTGTCATGGGTGCATGATGGTGGCATGGAGCTGGAGTGGGCTGCCATCCCTCCAGCCCTGGGGGCAGCTCCTCACACCAACCCCTCTCTCCGCAGGCCCCGAGTACCAGAAGCGGAAGCTGATGCAGGAGATCATGGAGAACGCTGAGCACGCCGTCAACATGGAGGAGGAGGTGCCGCGGCCTGAGGGTGCCCCGCCGGCCCCCACGCCCCCCGAGAGCCCCCAGCTCCACGAGCAGGATGAGGCCCACCGCCGGCCCAGCCCAGCCCCCAGCCCCGCCGCAACCCCTCCCGAGGCCAAGCGGGCCAAGGCGGCCCCTCGCCAGGACGGCACCCTCCGGCCAGGCAGCTGGGCCGAGGCAGGCGGCCGGTCGGGCGGCGGGAGCCCCGTGCCCCCTGAGGGTGAGGGCCGGCCGGCCTCACGGGGCCGGGGCCGTCCTGCCGAGCAGATGGAGATCGGGCCGCTGCAGAGGATGGCGCGTGAGCCCGACGTCGAGCTCTTCAAGGGCTACCACAGCTACGCCGTCCGGACCTCCCCGGTCTCCCCTGCTGAGGACTATGAGGAGGAGCCGCTCCCCGAGCCCGAGCCACCCTCCCCGGAGCCCCGGGGGGATCCCCAGCGCCGGGTGGGCACCTCCACCCCACCGGAGGAGCGGGAGGAGAAGCCGGCGGCCAGGGTGGAGGCCAAGCCGGAGCCACCCCGGCCCAAGGAGCCAAAGCAGCGCCCCAGCCCCGAGCGCAGGGCCACCGGTCGGGCCGAGCCCGCTGCCAACAAGAAGACTGAGGCCAGGGCACCAGGGCGGACGGAGGCCAAGGCGGGGGCCAAGCGGGGCCCGGTCACAACGGCGGTGGCAGCACAGGAGGTGGAGGAGTGTGAAGAGGTGATGTGGGGCAGCCCAGGAGGCACCTCTGGGAGCCATCTTTCCTTTTCTTTTTTTTTTTTTTTTGGTTTATTTTTCCCCGTGGAGGTCAGAAAGGGCTCAGAGGGATGCAGAGCCCATGGCCTCTGGGCTGCAGCGGGCTCCAAGGGGCTCTTTTTGAGATCCCAAAACCTGCTGAAGGAGAGTCTTGGTTCCCCAACTCCTGCTGCCTTCCCAGCCCGCCCTGCCCCGGCCGCCTGGGCTGACGTTCCTAACCCTGTTATTTTAACTTCCTCTCTGCATCAGGGCAGATACACTTTCAGACACTTCCCTATTTCAAAATTTGAGGAAAACAGGCATTTTGTGACACATTTTTTACACTTTTCTCCCCTTCTTTTCCCACTCCTTCACCAGCCAACATGGATCTGGAAAGGTGGGGGGAAAATGTAGGACAGGGAAGAAAAAGCTGAGTGTGGTTTCTTTTTTACCTGTTACTTTTACTCTTTTGCAGTAGGGGCATCATATGAGCTAAACTGGTATTGAATCACCAGCTGATTTCCCAGGTTTAAAATACAGAAATTCAATTTTACTGTTAGCAAATACAGCTGTAAAGCCAGACATTTTATTAGCCCGCTGCTTCTCATCTTGCAGCCCTTTGGATGTGAACAGTTCCACTGCGACTTTAGAAGAGCACAGCTTGGAAGTATTTTGGTCTGAAGTTAGAGCAATCTTATACGGATGTGTTTGTTCATCTTAAAAATGGCAACCTGACAAATGTGGGCGATGTGGGTGGAGAAAGGAGTTGGGAGGAGCAGCTTGACATGGTCTTGGTAGTTTGTGTGCCTGTGGTCAGGGTCTCCTTTAATCTGCCTTAGCCTCAGAAGAAGCCTGCTTTGGCCTCAGCAGGAGTTTGCAGGGGAGAAATAGGTACAGGGATTGATAGATACTTGTTTGAAATTCCAGCTGGTTGTTAAGTGCCAGATTTATGTGTGTTGGAAGGGGATGATTGTGGTATTTTTGAATAGCAGAATCAAGCTGTATCTGTTTCCTTGCCTGGAGCTGTGGTGTATAATACTCTGGTTTGGGTTTTTCCTTCAGGGACCTAACACAATCGTGATCTGCATGGTCATCTTACTGAACATTGGTCTGGCCATCCTATTTGTACATTTTTTGACATGATGTGCCCCTCAGACAAGGTAAGAAGAGCAATAAGATTTTATCCTCAATTTGTATACGTTGCTGTGCATGTTTTAGGGTTGACTAGCTGTATTGCCAATGGAAATCCCTCACTGATGGATGCCCTGGTGATGAAAATGTGTGGGCATTTATTCAATAGATGCAATTACCTTGCGTTAAGTGTTGAGATTCTTAGTTACTATTTGTCTGTTCTATATTTGTGGGGTAATTTCAGTGAATAGTTCTTAAGTCTATTCATAAAATGATTTCCTCAAAGTTAAAAGAATTGAACTGTGTTGATCAGATGCAATCCCATAGTATAGTTTTGCGTTTCCAGTTGGATGGACATGATTCGTGGAGTGAGACTTTCAGTGCAAGAATGTGTGATAGTAAATTTGAAATTTGTTTTCTGCAAGAAACACTTTCAATTTGCTGTTCCATGGTCGCTGCTGCCAGGTGACTTGTGCATTGCAATAGTTCTTGTCACTCAGCCCAGCGAGAGGCTGGAACACAAAGAGAATGTGAAACTGTGAAACTTGCATCTCTAATTGCACTATTGCTAGTTCTGTTGCTGTTGTTACGTAGTTGTGTTACTAAAGGTAACTATGAGCTGAGGTATGTATCTGGCTAAGGTTAAACTGAAGCTCTCTCAGGTCTTCCACTTGAATTGAGATGACGGTTTGCATTTGGATTTGGTGTTAATAAAATCTTGTGAGGTTTCTTGTGCCTGTGGGATACCTACACACAGGAATATGTCATGGGTTTGCATAAGTTTTCTGTTGCCTTGGGCTCAAGTATTGCAAAAAAACTCATCAAGGCTGAATCTGACCCTTGGGCCTCACATGAATGTAACGTGAGAGGCACCTCCCAAGCCCCCATGAGGGTATTAGGATGTCTTCCTGGGGGATAAAACTCCTCTACTGGGCGCTGCTTTCTGTCGTGTTCTTAGTCCTCACTCAGCCTGCACAGTTGAAAGCCTTGCAGGCAGACGCGATTACATGTTGGTCATGTGTTTTGCTCCCCGTTGACTCTCCCATTCATCTGTGTCTGGGACAGGCATTGCTGCTGATGGAGACCACAGACCCTGGTGGGGATTAAATCTCAGCCACCTGGAAACACCTAAGAGGAGGACTTGAGATGCCAAGGTTGCACTGCAAACATCAACCTTAAACGAAAGTGCCTGAAGCCTCTGCAATCTACCAAGGAAAAGCCAGGGTTTCTGCAATTCAGCCTCCTTCTCTTCTTTGTATAAAATAGCAGTTGCCTTAAATTATTCTCACCAAAGCCATCAACTGTCCTGTCATGCCAGGGATGAGGGATTTATCTGTAGCTGTAGGAAAACGAGTGAGAAGGTCTCCTCCGTGCACACTGATGTGTTTTCTAACTCCCTTGGTTGACTCATTGTCAGAGATTTCCCAAAGAATGTCATCCATGGCATGGAGATGAAGCAATACACAGCAACCAAAATGACTCACGGGAGCCGTGCCATGGCTAGGGGTGGACAGCATCGCCCTCCATGCTCTGAAGTCATCCAAAGGGATGAATGATAAGTCTTTCCCCGTCGCCTGGAGTTGTTTTCCGTGTATGGAGGACTGAGAGGGGGAGCAAGTTGAAATTGGGCTTGTTGAAGTGTAACCAGAGTCCTGCCCATGCCTGCTGATGCACCACGGACGGGGACTGCGGGGTGGGGTGTGAGGGGCTGCCTGATCCAAGGCTGTGCGTGCATGAGGGGGGTGCTGCGGGGGGAGATGGTGCCCATTTCAGGACCATATGCCGTCTGAGCGCTCTCCTGCCACCAGCAATCAGAAGCATCTTGCAGTGAGAGACTTCCCACTGTAACAGGAAAGGGAGTAGGTGTGCTGAACCTGTCCCCTTACCCCTTTTTTCTATGAAAATGGTGTGAGTTACAACAAAAAGAGGTACTTACTAAAAAATACCTCTGTATGCCCGCAGGTTCCTCCCCTTGGTGCACTGGGCTGCAGGGGGGCTCCTGTGCGCTTTCATTGCATCAGTGAACAGTTTTTCCAGCCAGAGGATGCAGGGCGGCTGTCGTGGGAGAGGTTACGTTATTCCCAAAAGGAAAAAGGTGCAGAGACGTGAGTGACTCCAGTGTATTTGGGTGTTAGGCTCAAAAATACACAGCAGCCAGACTTTCAGCAGTGGTAGAGTACAGAGGGGCAATTCTAGCTGTTGTTCTTGTGTGCAAGGCTTAGAGACCTGGGCAATTTGCACCGATTCTTCCCAAAGCTGCAACAGAGAGTGACCTTTGGAAGATGTTTCCACCATGATCTGCTCTGATCCTTAGCCATGCGAGCTTAGAAAGTCGGCACAGATGAAGTTACAGTTTAGTGTGAGGCTGAGTGCTTGGACATGTTTCTTCCTTCTCTTAAGAGCAATATGTATTTTCTATCCCTTTTTAAGATAATCGGAAATGTTATTTATAGTTGGTTGTGCACTCTGTGTATCCTGAAGTCCCACAGCACAGGACTGGGTGGGAAAACCTGAGGGACTGGAAAGAATGGGGATTTAAATGATGGTCAAGGAAAAAAACAGATGCCCAGTCTGCTCCAAAGGTCAGTCTGAAAGGATTTCAGAGACAGGTTAGCAGACAGGCAGGAGTTTACACTGACTGGAGACACAGGGCAAAACCTGCCTAATTTATCTGCTCTAATTATGGCATAAAAGAGTGAGAATAATTCAGTACTTTTCTTTGTGAACCAAGTTTATTTTTTAATCTTATTCAGCTCAGGAAAGTTGCCACAGTAGCAAATACATGGTGTTAACTGTGGGAGAAGTGAATGTGATCCCTTCCTAAAAGCCATGTGGCTGTACCAGTCCTGAGAAAGCTGTGCAGCATCATCTACACTTCCACAGAGCATAGTTTAGTAGCAGTTTGCTTCTTTTCTTTTTTTTTTTTTTTTCCCTTTTCTTAAGTATAAATGTATTGCAAACCCCAGGCTCTGCTGCCTTTGACGTTTTATCTCCGTTTGCTGACACTCACTTGCCAGCTCTGCAGTTTCAACTGCTTTTATTAACCACCAAGAAAATTTCCGTTGAGAGACCTGAGGGGCTTATATTTATCACTAAGCACAAAAATGGATCTTTTACAACAGTGCTAAGGTAATTCCCCCCCGCCTCATTTTTTTTAATGCATGTGATGTGCACCCAGTAATGTGCTTTCCTCCTAGTAATCTTCTGAGAAAAGTAGGTAGATTTGCTTTTATGTGACGTATAAATATATCCATATTGCACTGAGATATGGATATATATACATATATATAGCCCCTTAGGGATTTCGTTTTCTTAGATGCAAAAATAACAGATTTACCTCAAACTGCATGCTTTCAAAACTGACTAGGATATTGTGTTATACTTTTCAGGTCTTACAAAGATGCAGATACATTTCACTCTTCACACAAAAATACCTTCATCACAGATTTTGCAAGCTGTTTACTACAATCTGTGTACTACTGTCCCAAGTTTTCTGTCGGTTGTTCTGCTGGATTATGTGCAATAATAAACAGTTATCTGCTCACTGTATCCATGCGGATCTTTGCAAGGGAGTCTCCAGATTTCTTTCCAGGTTGACACATTCACTCCAGTCTTAAAGGAGAGTTCATCGACATGTGGGCAGAATTTCATAGGTGGCATCTGGATGGTTTTTAGGTTTTTCCCCAATAGCTATTTCAAAATCTTGCATTTTTTGTTGATAGGGGGTACTTTACAAAGATAATTGTTTTCACTTAATGCTTTTTAAAAGTTTGGTGCCGGATGTTTGAGGACACCTCCAGTTCTCTGAGCAAGCTCTGTGTGCTACTATCACTCTGGCATCCTCCAGAGGGCTAGCAGGAAAGGCAGCTCGCTGGCCCGAAGCCTACCCAGGCAATGCAGACGGCCGCTGACAGGTCCCTTCGCTGCCTCCAGGCCCCAGGGCTCCTGCCAAGTTTCTTCCAAGCTGTGCGTTGCTGCCAGCTCCTCCGCCACCATGGTCCTCCTGGGTTTGAAGAGGACTGATTCTCCCTTGCCTGTGGCCTGTCCTCTCACTCGGCCCCTTGAAACGGAAAAAGTGGGAGGAAAGCCAGGCATGAGGGACAGGGAAATGGCAGTCGGGGGAAGAGCGATTTGCAGGGGAGGAGAGGAGAGCAGAGCCCAGCACCAGCCAGGGGCAGCAGGGCCCGGGGGCCTGAGGAATCCAGAGTAGCTGAAACCTTCAATCCCTTTTCTATTTCTGGAGTGTCTCACATGAGCAAAGCCGGGCCGTGCAGAGGGGCTGGCGAGATGCAGGCTCAGCCTCCGCGGGCAGCAGGGGCTCCCCCAGCTTCTGCAGGACACAAGGGGTCTGGTGGGGGAAGATTTCATGTTCTGGTACAGAGTTAAGGAGCTGAGTTCAGTGAAAATGATGGTTTTACTCTCCTCTGTGCTTGTTTTGCTTCTGGTATGGGAGGAACCAGCAGTGTCTCATTCATCCAGTCCCTGGGAGGAGGCTGGGGGCAGCGGTGTAACCAGAGCCCTTTGCACCTCATAAATCTTAGGCTGATGAATGGAGCAGATCTTTGGCCCATGTGTGGCAGAGGCAGCAGGGAGGGAGGTGGGTTTGCTGCTAAAGCAATGACATATTGCTTCAAAAATATTAATAAAGGCAAAACAAAAAGCCTGCCCCTTCCCCAGGGTAGGGGGAACGGTCCTGGGTCTCTGCCTCCGGAGCTGCTGGTTTCAGGGGTAATGTCCCCCCCACTGCTCCCAGCCGAGTGTCCCCGGGTGCTGGCAGGGAGGTGTCTGATATGTGAGAAGCAGGATAAAGGCACTGGCCTGATCCTGTGACCGACAGGCAGCAGCCTTAGCCTCCACCGGTGGGAGGGAAGGTGCAATCTGAGCCCCGGTGTCCTTTCAGCGTGACCTGCCCAGGCATCCCAGGGATGACCGCGCTGCCATCCACTGTCCTTGTGGGACATCGAGGCTCCGGGGAGCAACCCCCTCTCTTGGCCTTCATCTTTGCACGAGGGGAAGGGCCAGAGCTGGGGCAGAGGCGGCCCCAGCAGCAACTAGGTGCTGGGAAGGACAGAGGGGTTACTGTACTCCTTTCTGGCCCAGGAGCTGGGAACCGGGCTGGCTCCGTGGCACTGCCTTCTTGGAGGAAGCCAAAGTGAGTCCTGGGAGCATTAATGTAACAGGGAATAGTCACCATTAGCAACTCCAGCAAAACGTTTTCTCACACCTGGCCACAGCTTAGCCCTCGGCCCCAGCTTCAAAAGCTCTGGCTTTCCCCTCCTGCCTGGCCAAGCCTGGCTCAGGACTGGCAGCAAGGGGCTTTGTGGTGGCCACCCGCTCCTGTCCTCTTCTGCCAGAGAGACTGGGACCGCATGGCTGGAAAAGGTTGCTTTTATTTTATTTCCTCTGAGCAGCCACCCACACTGTGCCTACGAGGATAAACAGGATCAGCCACCACAGGAGGACAACAGGCCCTTGCTGATCATCTCAGAATCACATTAGCACCAGGACCACCCCAGGACCTTCTCCTTGAGAGGGGAAAGCTTTTAAAGGCTTCTCAGCTTATGGCTTCAGGTGTTCCCTTTCAGAGGAGCAGTGAGCGGTCGCTGGTGCACTCACAGCATCCCCTGTTTCTATAGAAACAGTACACTCAGAGCACAATTCACAAGGTGGGTATTAAAGAAAATTCAGCAATTATAAAACACAGATTGTCCTTAATACTTCTGCCCATCGCCCACGACACAGGGGACCTGTGGCATTGCAGTCACATTCCCTCCCTCAGGCGATAGCTGGGGAAGTGCCCCTGATCTGGGGCACAGGCGATGCCATCAGCGCCCTCTCATCAGGGTCTGCATTCAAATCCCAGCAGGGCAGAAATAGGCAGGGCTGGTTAATTGCTAAACTGGGAGTATTTTAGTAAATTAGAATCATGGCAAGCTTCGATCCACTCTGCATCACAATGCGCATCGCCCAGTGGATGCCTTGGTTTGAAGAGCGCTGAGCAGCAACCTCTGAGCGAGCAGAGAGGAGGCAGGTCCTGGGGCAGCACTGCCCAAAGAGCCCTCCAGGGGCTTTGGGAAACATGGAGTGAAAAATAAATAAATAACTGCTGAGTGATGACATTACTCTTGCTGTAGGACTATCCCCCAGGCTCTATTAGCAGCTCCTTAATTGGGGTCTGCTTGACCTAACTCGTTCAAAGAAGCAGCCAGGGACCAGACCGGATTGAAAAGGGGCTGTGTTGAAGTCATTCCCCAACGGGTGGTCCACCCTCTCTTGTGTCTCTGAAAAATTTAAGCAGTAGCTCAGCTCTTCATTGACCCGAGTGTTACTAATTTAAAGATACTACTATTTTAATTTTAATAACGTGCACTTTGCAGGATGGTACCAGAGAGCAGGAGCCAACCTCTAATAGCCTGCTGTGGTTGCAGGGAGGTTCTGGGTGTCCTCATGGCCTTTTTGTCCCTTTTTTAGGGAACTGCTGGTGTTTCGTGGGTCACTCTCTAATGTGGTCCTGGGGTGGGCTGGCTCCAGGGGCACTGGCCAGCATAGCAGGGGAGAGGCTCTCCCAAAGAGCCATCAGCATGACTATGCTCTCCTCCAGCACAAGCTGGTGTGGATGCTAAATTTCCCTCCTGAAAGCAGCTTTTCCACCTTCCAAATCTAGAGATGAGGTAAGAAGACAACCTGACTGGGGCTTAAACTGAAGATTTTGATAAGTTATTTAGATGTCTGTGTTTTTCAGGAGTATATAGCCCTTGCTGAGGACCCATCTGTGCACTCTATAGAGGTGATTACTCCATTACTATCACCAATACTGCACTGGGACCAGCCAGATTCAGGTAAGCACACTGGATATGGTATCTCCTACACTGGAGGTCTCTGATGAATGCCCAGAGCTTCAGTCAACCCGTGGTTCTCCCAGCCCATAAACCTCACTCATCCTTCTCCCACCAGCTCTTCCCCAAGCTACTACCTCCTCCGTCCCCCTCCCTGCCCTGCTCTCAAATTCCTCCCTCTCCCCAGGGCTCTGCGGCAGTACCAGGTCTCCCCTCCCCTGCCAGGGGACTTATTTGCTGTGTAATCAAAGAAAGCAGATGACATTTTACCACGTCAACAAGCACTGGGAGGGCTTTAATTAAAAAACGAACAGGTTAGATAAAATTGAGGAGTGTCTTCAATGTGGTAAGTTATTTAGGAGTAATAGGTTCTCTATTTGTTGGTGTATTTACAAACTTGCAGCCCATGCTTACGCTGTTGAGAGTAAATAGATGCTGAGGGTAAAATGCAGCTTCAGAGTTTACAAGCAGGGTGGGGTGTTGCAGGGTACAAGATAATCCAGGCTCAAGCTTGAAGGGGGCTCTTTGATTGCTTATAAGGAATTAAGGTTTTTATTCAGACCCTGAATATCCAGAGGATGTTACAGTGGCGACTTATTCTTTTATTTCCTTTCTGCTGGTGATTTATTTCCCAAAGGCATGCAGCTGCCTGTCCTCTCAACCAGCATTTCCTTAACAAGCTGAGTGCTGACCTTCTGCCTCCACTTCCACCTAAAACTCTCTCAAATCCTCCCAATGTGTCAGAGTGTATGCGGGGAGAAGAAGCAGGAACTCATTCCTCATCTACAAAGTTTAATGCTCTGGTGCATTTGCTGGAGATCTCGTGGTGCCGGGGGAATTTATTGGCCAATTATTTCTCAAAAAATAACAAAAGATCATGCAGCGCATGGCAGATAAGGGCAGAAAGGGGAGAAGAGAACTGGGTTTTAATTGAATTCCAAGTATGTTGAGCAAAAATTTCAGAACTATCAATTAGGTGTTGGCCTGGGGCTGAAATTTAATTAATAGTGCTTTTAGGATGTCCCTGTCTGAGGGGGGAGGGGGAAGCATAAATGGGAATAGTGAACACTGGAAATGTGATGGGGAGGTGGAAAAGATCCTGCTGGAGGTGCTTCAGAGTTGAGCTGCTACTTCTGGGTTTGCAGAGATCTATCTGGGCTGTCTGTCGAACTGCACACCCCATGCCTGAGAAATGCCATAGGTCAGGGTGCAGGTGGGTTTCTGAGCTCGGACAGTAAATCCTCCAGAGGTAGTTGGCTGGAGAGCAGGCAGGGAAAGGGGAGAGGAGAGGTGGGATGCTGTTCGCTGTATGTCTCTGGCTGTCAGGGCTGGCTATGGCATGTATGCACCCAAAGGTGCTCAGGGCCCTGCACCCCAAGGAGCTGCAAGCCACAGTTGGCTGTGAAGATGAAGAAAATTAATTCCTATGCTTGCTAGACAGCATGTGGAGTGGCTTAAGGGGAAGAAGCTGTTAGGTTTTGAGGAGATAACTCTGATGCATTGGAAGGAGGACTCGTTAGCACAAGAGCCCAGCTTGGCTCTGGGCTATGCAGTAAATTGTTCCTGTTAGCCTCAACCCAGCCCACCTAAGAGCTGACATATCCGAAGGTAAGAGCTGACACAACCAAACCTCAGCCCTGGATTTTGCCCTGTCCAGGGGACCAGCAGCCGCCCCAGGGCTCCCCTTCCTCCTCCTGTGCCTTACCTGTGTGTTACTTGAAGGCACCCTGGTCCTTACTGCCCTGGTTTGTCTGCAGATGCTTTTATCACTGGCTCGTTCTGAGCTGCTGAGGAAAAATCCAAGGGAAAAAAAAGATCTGTATTCAAGAAAAGATTGTTACAAGCAAATTGTTTCATTTCCTAGTTTCTTTTGCTAAGTGGAACAATTTTCTCACATTATAGCAAAACCGCTTTCATTTTCTTCAAGAAGCAAATCCTAAATCTCTGTGCAGAACTACTGTAACAACAATAAAGAGGAACTTTGTTCCTAAATTCCCAATATACACAAAAGAGCGCAAAAATGACATGAATCCTTAAATTCCAAACACACACCATTTCAAATAATTGCAAAAAACAATGTTCTCTTCCCTCATCCTACAGTTATTTTGGGGGCAAAGTAGATGTTTCAATAACTCACACTACAATAATCGTACATGGAAAGCCACCATACACCAAAATGAAATGGGTCCCCGGCAGTTCCCGACACATCGGTGGGAGGTGAGGTCTTGTTCTGACTTGCCCAGGGAAGTGATTTCCCATAGATGCAGGATGGTTACTTAACGTCTTGTGCTCTTAAAAATATCACACAGATATTTTCCAAAGTGGATGCAAAATTCTAAGATCTTTTAACACTGTAGGTTGGTGAAAACCGGTGTTAACTGGTGAAGCTGAATTGGCTGTTCAAAGAATTTTTTACAGTCACTTGAGGGTTACTGGTACTTGACACTTGTTTTATTTGGCAAGAGCCTGAGCGTTTGGCTCGTGTAATCTTTTTCCTTTTACTCCTAGTCCAGATAGTTTCTTGTAAGTCTGGGGCAAGTGTCCTTGGGCTGGTTTCTTGGACGAGACAGGTTATGAATATCCACTTTGCTCACAAGATGACAGCAGCAACGAGTATTGTTAATGTCTTATAGTCAGTGTGTCAGTTATCACAAAACACTTGATGGACTTTCACAAATTATTTTCAGGAAAGAAGATAATTGCTTCACCTGCAATTGAAATGCAACTGTAGCTGGGATGGAGAGCAGCACTGCTGGATGGGACGCAGCTACACCACATCGGGGCTTACAGGACAAGGCTACGATAACCAGCTGAAGGAACTAGAAGAATTTGGACAGAAAAGGTAAAATTATCCCAAAGAAGCTTAGACCACAATGTTGGAAGTATTACTATTACCCTAGGGAACACTTATTATTAGTTTGTTCATTTTTCTGTAACAAATCCAACTGGTCTGGACCTTGGGTGTAAGTGCTACCAGCACAGCAATATGTCCAGAAGTGCTGGGGGACGTTCGTGACATCCAACTTCAGTCATTCCTACCATATGGGTCTCCACCTGAGAGAGTCCCTTTACAGTCAATGGACAGAAATAGTCACATCTCAGGAGGCATTCATCTTCTTCTGAGGTATGTGTCTTCCTCAGAGGACTATGCTGAGATGAGAGGAGCCGCTTTCTCGTAGTGCCTAATTGTCCCCATTAACCCTAAAAGGACTCTAGAGGAGCAGCTCACATTGGGTGTCTGTGGTATAGGCGTGTAGATTCAGGCAGGTGAATCTCAGCCGATAAGAAAATTGGCCCAGCAGAAAGAAGGTTGTGGGTTTTTTTCCTTGAATACCTTTCTCTTCCTGGATTTCCTTTCAATGTTCTGGCCCAACTCAACAAACACTTACATATAACACAGAATAGCGTTGCACTACTATATTTAACAACAGATTCTTTAAAGATGCTAAACATTAACCTGTACCTAACACTTCACCAAACAAGAATAAATTAGCATTAAGGAAAAGCAAATTAATTTGCCTCTAAGAATCTCTTTTGTTAAATGCCCTGGAGAGGTATTAAATTAAGCTTGCTGCAATGCCAAAGCAATTTCTGTTGGCACTTTCCCAGCACAGTGCATACAGCCATGTAGCTCCCACTGCCTGCACTGTTTCAGGGTCCCAGGATTTATTTGGCAGGCTTGTTCTTCTTTGTAGGCACAGGGAGACTGTTAAGATCTTCCTGTTCGGTGACGTTGTGATCGAAGCTGTCGTGAGAACAGTCCTTCATAGCGCTGTAGTACACTGGGGCCGTGTACGGCGCAGGGTTCTCAGCACCCTTCTCTTCGCACTTGCATAACTTCCTAAAAGCAGCCCTGAATTTCTGTGACATGAGGTTGTAGATGATGGGGTTGATGGCACTGTTCAGGTAGATGCACATGCGGCAGAAGAGAAGGAACCAGATGTTCAGGTACGGAGGGTCCATGAAGGAGTTCACCACCACCAGCGTGCGATAAGGCATCCACAGAAGGGCGAAGAGGACTACCACAACAGCCAACATTTTGGTCACCTTTCCAGTGGGGATATGCGAAAAGAGAAACAGTTAGATGATGCTAAATCTCCAGCTGAGCTTTCCCACCTGGAGAAATGGTGCAGACAACTAATTCAGTCTACATATTGCTTAGATGTCTCTTTAAGTGTTTAAAATAGGCACCCAAAACATGGGGCTATTCCTCTCTGAATCCATTTTGTTCATGAAAAAATCTTGCATGAATAAACCCCTTAAATGACAGGTTTTCACGTACCATGCAAAAGCCTTTAAAGCTCTGTAGGGCAAGCATCCACCAGCCTGGAAATGAGTTGGGATAATCATGGGGATTTCTGTACCACAAAGCAGATTTGAACATTTCACATAACTTATTGTTATCAGTGGGGAAACTAATTCATGCAAAAGTGGGGTCCTAACTTTTGGGGGTGCCATGGAATATATCTCAACTCCCTGCCTAAGAGTTTCTGGTTTCCTACACCAGCTATGTTTTTCCCAGGGATAGGCTCCCAGTACGGAGCAGCGCTGAGAGCAGCGGAGACTGCCTGGAGTCTTATACAAATTCCTACTTGTGCTGATATGGGAGTTACTTAGCTAATTGGTATGGGTTATTTTAATTTGCAGCACACTAGGGAAGTACTAAATTAACATAATAGGAACAAGAAGATATTGAGAATTCAGAAGTGAGCAGTAATTGCCCTCAGCTCAACTCAAGCTTGTTTTAGAAAATGGGGTTTTGTACTGAAATTCCAGTGATCCTAATAATTTCAATAGCTATTTCTGGTAGGTGACAATCATGCTCCAGCAAATACTTACAGAATACACACGTCCCCAAGGAGGAAAGTATGAGTAAACACTGATGCCACACGCATACTAAGGCAGTGGCGTTTCAAACGTCAGAAAGGGAGTTGTGCAATGACTCCAGTTCTTGGTATGGAAATAAGCACTTAGATCACATTCACAGCCTCTCAAAATTTCTTGGAGTGGTTTTTTTTTTTTTTCACTTAGTCATGAGCAACTATGCCTTCCTGTAATGATCTGAGTAGAAACTGGAGCTGGTTGGTAGTGGCAACAAAACTTTCCCTACAAGAACAGGGCTATTGTCAAGCTGAGGCCAAAATAGAAGCGTTTTGTTGTGTGTGGTTTAATGGGAATGTGAGGACATTTCCCAGAATAACATTTTGCAGTGATACAGTGAGCGCTGAGGCTGTTGCTAAGACTTCAGCATGTTTGCTGCCACAGCTTGCTGCCTTTTGGGAAAGACATGAGAGGCTGTACAAGATGTGTCAGTAAAAGGTAGCTTCAGAGCTTTTCAGTGCCTTTTACAAGGGCTGGTTGGATGCAGAAGAGCAAGAGCCATCTCAGAAGCTTTTGGTTTCAAGCCTCTCTACCTAGCATGCAACTGCTCAGGTGATAATCTGTCAAGACCTGGAAACAGAGAGCTCCTGGTACCAGATCAGCCCAGAAGGGCACAGATTTTTCTTCAACACTGTATGCCACGTGAGCAGTGCATATGCATGGGACCTGCATTTTCTACTTCTCTATATATCTTTACAGCAAAAAGACATGGCAGCGATGGAGCATTCAGCCACGCTGCTGCCTTCCGCAGGCCCGCTTCTCAGGCTTGCAGAGATAATTGCTTTTGCCATATTTTTGATGCATCTGAGGTTTATTTCCCGAGAACCTGAATCAGAAGCTGTGCTAATAGATGAACCCTACAGCAAAATGCAACCAACTCCTTCCTCAGCATAAGTGATCCTAAGTACAATTTCTGTCAGAATTCAATTCCCCTCTGCTAAGCAGTTTATTCCTCCTGGGAGATGAGGGCAGGCTCTGTGCTTTTCCATCACATACAGAGACTGAGCGTATCCCGGTCCTACCTGGAAAGGTCCGTGTTTAAGAGCAGACTTT
Source organism: Numenius arquata (assembly GCF_964106895.1). Lineage (NCBI taxonomy): Eukaryota > Metazoa > Chordata > Aves > Charadriiformes > Scolopacidae > Numenius > Numenius arquata. The sequence goes on along the minus strand of NC_133587.1, from coordinate 10,560,176 downwards.
AAGTGGGTAAGGTTGGTGGGAGTCTTTTCATCAACTTCAGTCCTAGGCAGCAGGATTGCTGCAAAATATGTCCCTGGAAAGTGAAATACCACATTTCTGCAGGTCCTCACTGAGACACAGGCACTCCTCACTCCGTGGCTCTCAGTTCCCAAGGTGCAGTTACCCACCACAGGGCTGGGGAGAATAAATCCCCAACCTTTTATACACTTAGCCCTGATCTCTGGCAGGGGTCCCTTTTGGCCAGGAGGTTTCTGTGTGGCTGAAATGTCTCCTTTAAAGATAGCAGATTAATACTGAGATTGAAACATCTTTGGCTTTTTGACTGTTGTAGTTCTCTGCCTTGTTTTATGGTTTAGCAGCCCACGATGGTTGTGAACAGTGATCTGAACTCTGCACCCCAGTGACAGCACCAGGGGGAGCATATCCTAATAAGGCTGAAAAGTAACTTCATTCCGGTCCTTTCTGAGACCAAAAGAAATGTAGTCTGGAAAAGAACCAGTGATTCATCTGCTTTTTAGCCATAACTGCCCCTGCTTTTTGGCTGTTTGTTATGGAAATGCTGGCGGTGCCAGTCCACCCGAGCAATGTCCCAACACCTCCCTCCTGACCGCAGAAGACCACATAGGGCTGTCATCCACGGAGCGCTTGCTGCTACGCATCCAACAGCCCTGCAAAAGAGCAGTCTTTGTCCTGGGAGGGGAAACCAGCTGGAAGAAGCACCACAAGGATTTATTACCTCTGTCTCAGTAATGCTCCCCGAGGACGCTGCATCCAGACCACAAGCTGGGACAGGCAGCCCTGCCCTGAGCTCGCTGTAAGATTGAAATTTGCCTTTTAAAGCCAACTGTCTGTACAGACTGTGTTCTCCTGAGTGTGACTTTTGCGAAGTTGTGTCGACACAGGATGTCTCCTCTGGATAAAACCTAACAGTCTATCCCAAACTCACTCTCATAGCTCCATCACGGGGAAAGAAATTTCCAGTGTTGCCTGCATGCCTGGCTGAAACCTGTATCCATGCCTTTCCTCACTCTACCTTTCTGAGGTGAGTAACTATAGTACACTTGAGGTGATCTGAACATACTTCTGGTGCTCATGGGGAAAATAAACCTAATCAGCACTGAGAAGAGTTTGGGACATTTATCCCTAACTGCAGTAGTCCTGAATTATGCCCCCAGAAAACCAGCGGCACCCAAAAAAGCCAGAGCTTTGCTGTAGCCTCAAAGCATCCCTCAGGGAAGCACCAGCTCAAGGACAGCAATTTTTCCAACAAGTGTTTTGCAACAGCTCTGTTGTACATAGTGTGTGCACACAACAGCTGTAAAGGAGCTATGGATAGAAGCAAGACAAGGGGTTGTAGGCAGGAGGGAATGTTTTACTAGAACTGTTGATATTTAGCTGAAAACCACTTTGGAGGACGTAAGCCAGTGTTGTTGCTGGACGGCCAAGAAAATCTGCTCTAGAGACCTATGACTACATCCTGGGTCCCTATGCCAAAGCTAAGGGGCTGCTCACCTTCCACCTCCATGGCCAAGCCTGCTGTAACTCCCACTCTGAGCATCCTTCTTGCTCCATACAAGATGGTCAGCCTCTTGCATTTCTGCACAGCCTTTCCAACCCATCCCCTCTCGCAGTGCTGTGTCCAGCTTCTGCCTCTGTCCTGGAGGCAACAGACACTTCTCCCCAGCCAGTGCCACCCCTCCTTGTCCAGGCACCACCAGCCTGAGCTGCAGCATCCTTTCTTAGGAATCCCACTCCCTCTAGTGGTCCCTCTCTGGCAGGTGAAATACGTGCTTGGAGGTGGCTGGTGTTTGTATCTGTGGCCCTTTCTTCTATAGGTGGTAAATACAGCAAAACTTACACCTTGCATTGTCCTGCTCTGGACTTACATGGTTTAGAGGCACCAGTGAGGGAACAGGAACACCTTCATGCACTGAAAAGCAAGCAGTACAGTGCTGGGGCTGCACAGGAGCACACCCATAGCAAAACACCCCCAGCCATCCAGGCTCTTTAGAGTCCAGGGAGAAAAATGGGCATTTGTGGGGTAGCCCCTTTTGGACATCTCCCAGGGGACTCTGGGTACGGGGCCTAGAAGAACCAGTTCCTCTATAAAGACAGGACAGAAGAGGAGAGCTGACATGGGTCCTTGGTCAGAGGGACCTCCTGAGATACACACGTCCATCACCCATCCTCCCACCCTGCTCTGCTCTCCTGGTCAACAGATCCTCTGGGAGACAAACCACCCTCTCATACCACTAGTCTGTGATGGGAATCTGGCAGACTGTGCACCATCACCCCAACAAATTCAAAGGTGCTTGCAGGGTTGGGGTCCCGCTTCACCACATCACTGAGATACAACCTGCTGTCTGCAGGGTCCTGTGAAGCTCTTGCTGCACAGGTGGAGCCTGTCACACAGCAGCACTATTGCTGTTTTGGACCAAACTTGCAAGCGTGATTTCTAGTGGGTTTAGTCTACGCAGCAATTGCATTTTAAAGAAGCTGTACCCTAACTTCAGTCTTCCCTGCTGGTAGCACATGCATCACTTTCACAGCCTCCTCATCACCCTGCTGGATTGGAGACCACCAGCATTCGTTATTAGAGCAGTTTCCGGTGCTGTGCCCTCACTTGTGACACTCAGGACAAGACCCTTTACCCAGGCCCACCATGGAAATTCCTGGTGACATTTTCAAGGGCTGTCAGCACTTCTCAGAAGAGTATGAGAGACCAGTGGCATTACCTGTCAGGCTGCCCTCTCCTTTCCACCCTGGCCACGGGTGATTAATGAGCAAAGAAATTCATGAGCTCCTCAACCAGCATCAGCTATTGCCAAGGATTGTCCAGTGGTCTGAGTTGAGATCCATCTGTATTTCTTCTTTCCACACGTTTCCTCTGGTTTTAGGGCAGTGATGCCATGGCTATCAGAAAATCAGAGAGGAAGCCTTTCTTTTGGTGACAATGACACAGGACACTCATGTCCAGGCTGCTCCCTTTTAGGGCTCGTACCCATTGCATGGAGGTTTTTGCTGTTGATCTCCTTGGAGGTGAACCTTGCCTAGAGAAGACCTCTTGGGTCCCTTCTGTGCCTCTCCCCTGCCTTTGCTAAAGCCAAGTTGGCTAGGTGTCCCATAGTCCCAGGTGCTGGGGCGGGGTGGAAATAGGCCCCCTGGAATCTGTCTTTCCCCTTTGCATGAGCACATGCACCTCTGTCACCCACGTAACCCGCTGTGGGTCCCACTGGCCGTGGGGAATACTCTCCTCTGTGCTTGCATTTAAGCCATTTCTCCTATCCAGCATCTCCATCTCCCAGCTCTGCTGGCGTGAATGGCTTTAACTACTTTCTTTCTCACACTAAACCCCCCTTCTTAATGATCTGCCCATTTCCCAGCTCGCATCCCCAGCTTCCCCTCTGCTCTACCCCCACTGCCCCTCTGTCCTCCTGCACGCTGCAGCATCTCCCCAAAAATATCATTCCTGTGGCCCTGGCTGCTCCTGCTCAGGGAAACAAACTGAGGGCAGAATCCAGTTCTGTCCCCTTGGTGTCTCTGGAGGCCTCTTTCCTCTCCAGGAGGTTGGGTTGTTGGTTTTTCCCTCATAACTATACACAGAATCACGACTCACTGCAGCTTCTGCTCCTCAATTCATCGCACGGCCGGTAAAAGCTCTGGCTGGATTTCGGTGCTAAGGTGGATGCTCTGACAGGCCCTGGGTTTGTTATGCTCGAAGCACTCCTGTACACACTGTACACACTGTACACACTGCCCAGAACTCTCACCAAAACAGCTGTGTGGTTTTACTTGGCTTTGGTGCACCGATAACTTATTTCTGCACCAAGCATCCAGCAGATCCCCTCAGCAATGAATCAAACGGATAAAGCAGAACACCCGGATCCTGGTTTTGTCCCCTCTGATTTTTATGGATAGTGTCATCAATTTCCCTCTGATTATACGTCAAATGAAGCAATCTTGTCCTATGCCATATCTGACTTGTGAAAGATGTTTATGGAGAAACCTGGACTGCAGCCACCTCTGGGGCACAGCACTGCATCCATTTGACAGCCACCAACCCGTGTGGCAACCACCCAGCCCACATGCCAGCTGGGGCACGGCTGGAGTTTCTTCCTCCATCACTCTCAAGAGCTTGCTTTGAAGAGCTGCTGGTGTGAAATCAGAAGGAAGCATTCAACAAATCATAGCTGGAAGCCCTGGGAAACTGCTTTACAGTTTAAAAACTCAGTGCCATCTTTATTCCTAATGATGCCAGCTCTGCGATGTCAGGCCAATCTTTGCATGCCAAGATATTTCAGGAGGTAATGACGATCTCGACAAAACTCCTGGTGTAACAGAAAAGAGAGCACAAGATGTTTCCACAAGCTGGAGTGCATGTCATTCAGTCCCATCAGGACTAACAGCCACAGCCACTCGTCCCCGTGAGGCTGGAGCTACAGCCACTCAGTAGCACAGCCCCTGCAGCGGTGGCTCTGGAAGGAGAGGTCCATCAACCCGCACCTTTAGCTACTGCCTTGTAGTATCTAGAAGCCTCGCAGCCGGACACCCTTCCCGAGGCTCCCGCAGCAGCCAGCAACCCTGGGAGAGCAGGCAAGTACTTTTGCAGAAGTCAGGACTTGCGTTAAACCTTTCTGTGATGGAGAAAAAGGGAGGAAAAAAGCTGAACTGGAAAAATTTAGAAGTTCGTGAAGAAATACACGTTCTCGGGGCTGCTTTCTTCCCCTCTGCGACTGAATCGTCTCTCCTGGGGAATGGAGGTTCCTGTGCAAGTCAGGCAATGAGATACTGAGTTGGAAAAACAAGGAATTTAAGACAGGCTGAAACCTATTTCAGGCTGTCTGGAAATCAGGCCCTGCTCACTCCAAATCACAACAGAGCTGATGATTTCAGGGATTCAAGACAGATTCCCAGATTTCCTTTCCTTTAAAATAGCCCATGTCTCTGCCTACGCAAAGTTTGAAACTGGAATGGGATGGTGTTCTGCAAACGGCCAACGAGCAGGCAAAAGTGTCCCATGTCCAGATGCTGACCTGTCCAAGAAGATGGGGCAAAAGACTGATTGTCCATGTGGGCAGAGAACGAGGAGGACCAAGGGCAGGAGGTGTGAGGAGGAGATGGGTAGCGAGCAGGCAGCTGAATGACCAAGGAGTCACCGAGGCAAACACACCACTATGACATTGAGGTGCCTTGCGCACCTGCAGGGACCAAGGGGCTGCAGCCAGGGCTCTGGGCTTACAAGACAGGGGTTCACGCCAACTCTCCCCTCTCTTTGCTCCTCTAAATGTGAGGTCACCTGCCCAGGTCCCTGCCTGGGAGGTGAGTCCCACCAGCACAATGTGACCCAGTACTCCCCTCCCTGGGGAGGCAATCAGTAATTAATTATCCAGCAAACACCCCTGCACTCCTGCCTCTCCCAAGTGATGCTGGAGCCCTGTCCTGCTCTGCTGAGTTCAGCCAAAGCAGGGGGAGCCCATCTGTGCTGCCAGACCCTAGCTGGGCTTGGGGGGGAGCTTCTGTGCAGCAAACCAACCCTCTCCACTACCTCCACAAAAGGAAGCAAAATATTGGGGCACCACATCCACTGCCAGAATGTCCCTCAAAGCACTGAGACCCTGACAGTGCTGCCTGCAGCCCAGCATGCCCCAGCCCGGCAGGGACCCCCTACCTGCTTGCGGGAGCTCAGGGCCCCCTTGTTGCTCCGGCAGGAGAGCTTGAGAGAGCCGCCCTGGTGTGTAGAGCCCAGGCAGGAATGCTGTGGGGTGGCGGGCAGGGGGCTCATGAAGAGGATGCGGGCAATGAGGCCGTAGAGGACAGTTGCCAGCCCCAATGGGATGACGTAGAAGACAGCAAAATCCAAGAAGTAAATGGGCATGTAAAGGCTTCTGGAGACGCGGTAGCCACAGATGACCTGTGCCCCATCCGAGAAGGTGACCTGGGTCGTGTCCACCAGGAAGAACCACATGAGGCAATAGAGGGAGGTGAAGAGCCACAGCGAGGAGATGATGCGCTTGGCACGGGACACGGTGCAGAGGAGCTGCGCTTTGATGGCGTGGCAGATTGCGATGTAACGCTCTACCGTGAAGGCGGTGATGGACCAGGCGGAGATGTTGATGCCCAAGTACTGCAAGTAGGTGATGCAGAGGCAGCCAACATAGCCGTAGACCCAGGAAGCCACCACTTCCGAGATGTTGGGCAGCCCCGCCGCCAGCAGCACAATGAGGTCGGCCACCGCAAGGCTCACCAGGTAGCAGTTGGTGGGGGTTACCATGTGCTTGGTGCGCAGCACCACCAGCACCACCATCACGTTGCCAGCTATGCCCACCCCGCAGATGAGCAGCACCAGCAGGATGGTGACCACCTGCAGCTCCAGGGGCTGCCGGGGCATCCTGCCCAGGGTCTGGTTGCCGCTGCCGCCCAGCGCGGTTCCCGGGCTGACCGAGCCGTTCTCCATGGGCCCCCAAAGCCTTCCCCGGCGGAGCTCCGCGCACCCTGCGGCGGGGAGAAGTGGGGGAGCCGGCAGCCGCGCAGCGGAGCCCCGCTGCCCCCTGCGCCCCCTCCCCGCCCTCCTGCCCGCCCTGGCTCCTCCCTCTCTGTTATCTCCACGATTCACCCCAAGTCTTGCAGCCGCCCGGCTCCTTGCACACACACACACACACACACACACACACCCTACTGCAAATCCCCCGCTGAGACTCCGCCGGGAGGGGCGGGGAGCGGCCAAGACCCCTCCAGGTCCCCGGACCCCCCGGGATGCTCCGGGACCCCCCAGCCCCGGGAACCACCCGAGGCCGCCTACGAGCCCCAGATCCCAGGACTCTCCAGGACCTCCCCCAGCCGCCGGTACCCCCCTGGAACCACCAGGACCGCCCCAGAATCGCCCGCGACCCCCAGAGCTATCCCAGCCCCGGGACCCCCCGTCTGCCTCCCGCCCGCATCCCCCGCTTGCACCCGCCGGGTCCTAGCGCACCGCTGAGCCCAAGAGGAGGAGGAGGATGAAAGACCCCAGGCAGGCGGTGGGGGTGGCAGGTTGGAGACCCGGGGACAGAGAGGCGCAGGGGCTCAGAGCACCCCAGAAGCAAGCTGGTCCGCTCCGGGACCCACGACTGTGGGTGCCTTGTGTCCCCTGCCGAGTCACAGGCTGCACTGTCCCCCCTGGGCAAGGAGACCTGAGGATGAGGGCTCCTTCCTTCCTCTTCCTCAGGAGGATGGGACCAGGGCAATGCCATGGAGACCCATGGCCTTTCCCTTTTCCTTTGGGTTGGGGAAAAGGAGCCCCTTCCCTGAGCTCCCCTTCATGTCATCTTTCCTGCAGCCACCCTTGTCCCAAACAAGCACATCGGTGTCACTCTTTTGGGGAAAGGCTCACCCAGTCCTGGACTGGGAGACCCCATATCTCCTCAACAACGAGGCTAGAATATCTGCTATCTCCCCAGTGGTCAGGCTGGAGATCCAGTATCTCCCTGATGGTCATCAGTAACCACAATTTGCTGGCAGTTCTGTGCTTGCTCCTGACATCTCCACAATCTGTCAGAAAATGCATTTTCAAATTGAAAGAGCAATTGTGTTTGTAGAGATAAAGTGCTAAGGGTCCCCTCACCTGTGGAGCAGAGGAAAGTACAAGGGGAAAGCTCACGGTTTATTAGATTAGATTTCAATTACAGGCAGAGTTGCCCCATTAATCCCAGACACTGAGGCACATACCCAAAATGTGAAGGATCATCCTGATGCTGGATGAGTCAAGTCTAGGGTTTCACAGGCAAATTTCAAAGCCTGGGCTGTCCCGGTGGGTAAAATGCTTTTTGCCTCCCCTCCGTGCCCCTCTCCCAGGAAGAACCAGTCTGCCCAAACTCTGGCTTGCTGTGGCAAATAATATTTTCCCCTATTGTCTGGGAAACCTTATGCCTCCATTTAGCTCCACAGAGGACAATCCTTGCAGTTTTTCATTCCCTCCCATGACATTTCATTCACCTTTGGGTCAGTTATAAAGGACAAATATTCTCTTCTCTTTCCATTTGCTTTCCTTAGGGCTTTGCTGACAGCCTGCACCAGGGCCAGCCTGTGCCCCAGACAGTCTCACACCTCTGGCCTATGGCCCTGGGCTGGGTATATATGGCAAGTCCTGTCACCGCCCTTGGACACCTCCTGAGGCTGCACTTTGCTCTAACTTTCCCCTTTTTTTTAAATAGATGCACTTTAAAATCCCCCTAGATATTACATCTGTTTAATGATACTATTCAGTCTGTGCTCACCTACTGAGCTGTCAGTCACCTCTTCAGGGGCCAGGCAATACCCCCTTTAGCTATCCCAACAGACCAAATTCCCCCCCTTCTCCCTCTGTGTCATCCTGCAGCCTCTCCCCAGGATCCTGCCACCCAAGGGCTTGCACTCGCAGCCGTTCCAGCGCGTGTTACAGAGAAATACCCATCACCTACCTCCGCATAAGGACCAGTCTGATGACATCCATCACACACTATACTGCGAGGCTCGGGGAGCTCTCAGGCAAAAGGCACTGCTACAATTATCCATAATAATCAGCATCGCTGTCCTCTGGCAAGACCACAGTGTGGTCATTAGAGGTGCAGCATCCTGGTTGCTTTATCCTGTGTCACTAGCAGAACTGTAATACGTTATCCATCTCTGAATTTGCTCCTCAGTCCCACTCTCGCTCCCTTGGTCTTTCTCCAAGCTGAAATAGTACCCTATTCCTGCATATTCCTCACTGTGGTTGACATATGGTTATTTCAACAGATGGGAATCTGTCAGCACCAGCAGCTCCCTGTGCTGCGCTGACCATGATGGACACTGCTGGGAAACACACAGATCTGAGGATCATGGTGGTCAGAAACCGACCTCTGCTACTGCATGGCACTTGGAGTTAGTTGCAAAGCAGCACATACCAGGAGGTAAATGAGTAATGATAACATTTAATCTTATTGCACATGTTTGTGGGAAGGAGGGGAAGTCTGGGCATGTGTGTTTGCTCACAAATACAGATGTATTTGTGTTCAAGGGTTTGCGTACTCTGCGGCTCTGGAGTGACTCTATCACAGACAGGCTTCCAGCGGGTCATAAGCCTGCTGCTGTATCGTAGCGATGCTGGGGGTCTTCGGGATGCAAACTGTGGCAGAGACAGCTGAGGCCTCAGAAACACAGTCGTTAGTGCCTGCTTTTCATGAGCTCATGGAAAACAATATTTATTTCAAATGGGGGGAAAACACAGGCGGGAGAGCTGCCAGCCTGGTGGGAGGGGAGAAGGTACAAACTCTGTGCAAAAGTCCTGAGGGGGGAAGTCGGGATTCATCTGCTTCCCCAAACACATGCCAGGAATTGGCTTTGTGGGATCAGGAAGCAAGAATAAAACAAACTCCCACAGAGCCCAGAGAAGTTTTTTGGTTTGGTTTGAACCTGGAACACTGGGTAGGATCGTTACAGATAATTATTTCCCTCGACGCTTTTCTTTGTGGCACTGACAATTCGGTAGTTATTAGCACAGCGATGACAACAGCATTACATCACCCGGCTGAAGCAGCTCCTCCCTCCTGAGCCCCTGAGCTCATCTCCGTGCCCATCGCAAGGCTGGGGCTGAGGGTGCCAGTCTATGCCCCGTGCACACACCTGGGTGAGATTTCCTACATGCTGACAAAACAGTAAAGTTTGCTCTGAGGACCAGTTATCATTTCCCGTTATAGACTCCTTCAGTAGCTATAACATTCAGGACATGACTGAGGAGTGTGAGATGAGGCCAACCAGCTGAGAGTAAAGATTTCTCAAGCTAACTTTTTTGACGCTTATATGAAATATTTTCTTCCATCTTTACTTAAATCTAAATATTTTGGTGGCCAAAGATATTGATTCTTTTAACTAACATTTAATGTTATGTTCTTTTAACATACTTCTGTATTTGCTTCTCCGCTGGCATTGCCTCGAGCTGCCACCCCCTGTGAATATTTGCCATCACCCGCTGCCTGAAACGCCAGGAAGGAGAGGTCTTCATTTCCCTGGGGTTTCCATTTCCTGGGAGGGGGTGGCTGTGCAGCCCTGTGGCTGGGTCAGCAGCACTGTGCCCAGGCTGGGTGCATGGGATGTTCAGTGCCAGCTTCAGCATCTCCCCGTACTCCTCATGCAGCTCATCCCTCTCACTTAGTCTTGCCGGGCAGCTCATTTAATCCCACGGACAGAAAAGACCTCTGAGGCTTTGCATGTTTAATAAACAATGCCAGGAGAAAGCGATCCTCTTACCCAAATCTGTGATAAATACCTTGCCATTCTCTGGTGCTTCATAACGTACAAATATTAAACCCATAAAACTTCTGCTGTTAGAGCTGGGACACAGAGGCTGCATCCGCATGGTGCCGGTGAACGTGGAGAAGCTGAATCACAAGAGGCCACAAGTGGCTTCGTTTGGAGCTGGGTTACAGGATTTTGGGCCCTGGGGAACTGCTGAATTGTGAGCGATCGTGGGGAAGTGATTGCCCCCCCCGCACCTGTGTAGCTCAGCTTGGAGCAGGCAGGAAGGTGCTCGGTGGCTCTGCAGGGCAGCCTGAGGGCTGACAACTGCTATTAGAGACAGGGATGAGTCAGTCTGCTTGCAACAGTCATTGCTTGCTCAGAAAGGCAAAGGAGGGAGATGTTCTGTCAAAATTGCCTTCACCTGTTCCAGGGTCACAGCCAAGAAGCAAATCACTTTGGGGCTTTATGGGTTAATGCCCTCAGAGCTCAAACGCAAGCAAAGAGGCAGCTGTCAAGGAATTAAAAAGATGTAAAATCAACCTGGACACATGCTACATACACGTAAAGATGAACTATCTGGTGGCTTTCTAATGATTCTTGTGTGCAGGGAACCATCCCTGGAGGGATGCATCTCCTGGAGAGCCCCACGGGGACTAGCTCATGGACCTGGGCTTCGTCACACCTGTGCCAGTGATGTGGAAGGGAACAGCATATAGTCACTATGGAAAACGTCATGGATGAAAAGGCAGCTGAGGGAATGGAAAAAGATGAAGAGGAAGGCAGCATTTCTGTGGATGAAAAACCAATTCAGGCTTGAAAACAATGAAGAACATCTTTAGATTCTTAGATCCAGGAATGGGGCAGGCAGCATCTCCCGAGGGTCAGTGGGTGCCTGGTGGATGGATGAGAAAACTTGCCTGGTGGTGCCAGGCTTAAGGAGCTCCTTCCATTGTACCACCAAGCTCAGGGCAACGCTGTCATGGAGAAATGATGTTTCCCCAGCCCCAAACAAGGGCAGGGATGGTTTGTTATTTCCAGACCCAGTGACACAGGAAGCTCTGAGGGTTGTCTTAGGCTCTTCTCTCCCCTGCCTGGCTGGCACAGAGTTGCCTCCTGGCTTTTGAGTAGTTTTGTTTCTGGTTTGTATAATCTCTTCTAAAGATACGTTGTTAAATCCATGGTGTACCACATCTTGGCAAAGCCCTCAGGGCATAGAGCAACTTGGTGATTTTTATTCAGCTAATAAGTATAATTTGAGATTTTAAAGACAGCAAAGTGAGGCCACTTTCACAAACTGGGGGAAAAAAAAAATCCCTCCTCCCTTCCCCTGCATCCCTGCTGCATTCAGAGCCTGAGTCCTCAAGCAAAAAGCTGCTCACTGTGCAGAGATTAGCAAACAGATGAAAACAGATATCGCAAGCTCTGGTGTAAAAATCTGAATTTCTGAAGCAGGGAGCTGCTGTCAGGGTCCATTGTCCCATGGGTGGCACAGGCAATGGGGCTCAGCCTTCAGGAGCCGTCCTGCCAACAGCGCTAAGGTTTTGTCCCACTGAACAATAAAAAGGCAAGAATTTTTAATACACTAATAGGTGATATTTGCTGATCTTTCCCCAGAAATATGTCTCCACATAGCCATTGCAAAACCAGATTCATCCTCTGGAGGCCGAAGGAAGGAGGTAGCCTGCTACCTCTTGGAGCAGCGACTGCATCGCCTTCTCCCAGCCAGCATTATGCGGTTGGCTTTTAATCAAAATATTGCACAGATGGAGCAATGCAGCAGTTGTTTGCTGATGCAGGGGAGCATGAGGAGGTCAGTTTGGGGATAGATTTTTAGTTACAAAGGAGGAATGAGGCTGCTCTTCTTGGAGCCATAAGTGTGTGTGATGGATGTTGCCTCCCTGTGCCGCAGGCTCAGTCCCCCGCATCCAGCAGCTGCCTCGTACAGCCAGGAGCATCCCAAATTAAGTCATCATTTCTGAGTACAGCTCATTTGTGAACTGTCCCTATTAACATTTTAATAGGTACATCCTTCAGACTCTCTTCCAAGTAGCTCCTGGAAGGGCTGAGCTCTTAGATATGCAGCCTGAATAGTAAAAAACCTCACTCTGCAGTAATATGCATTGGACTGATTTGAGAAGTGCAATGAATGAAACTGCTGGGGATTTATGCAGCTCTGCAGAGCATAACAGGGTGGAAAAGGATGCTTTGTGCAGCTCATGGGATGCCACTTTCCCATCACTTAAACACCCATTACTGTAGGGGTTTGGCTTGAGCAAAGCCAAGCGAGTGGGGGGCACAGTATGTCTTTATGAAGCCAGTGAAAACAGCGTTGTCACCCTGTGTGCCAAGGGATTCCCTGCCCTGCCCCATATCACCAGCTCCGGACTGACTGCAGGCATCTGGAGGGGATTCAGCCATGGGAGGAGCCCAAAGGTCCCCTTCTACTCCGGACGAGCCAGCACCCCTGGCATCACCTGCACACCCCATGGCCCCTCCAGGGCTCAATGAATCACCCACAGCACCGAGTCAGGGTTCACAACTCTTGCTGCCATCAGTAAGCTCTACTGCTTGCGCCAGTGTGCCCAGTGCACCAGGAACTCTGCCTGTGTGAGCAAAAAGCCAGAGGAGCAGGTGGAGGCTTTCAGGGCAGCACAACGAAGGGGAAGCCCCGAGAGTCCCCATCTTTCCCAGTTCTCCCACTCAGCATGGAAACCGATAGCTGTAAGAGGAAACTGTGGTTTGGGTAACTAAAGCTGAGCCTTTGCTAAAACCAGGAAGGCTTGAAGCTGTGCTCAGCATGAAAATTGACACATCTTCCCATGTGCCTTTTGGGCACCGCGGCGTCACATCCGACTGTATCACTCATCCCAGTGCTCATCCTGAGGGCAAGACGCAGGGTGGGAAACGCCTGGGGTAGGGACAGAAATAGACAGTTCCCAAAACCAGTAATTAGGGTGGATGAGGTGCTGGAGGGGCATCCTGTGGGGATAATAACAGCGATAACACTGAGGGGAGACAAAAGCACTGCATGCAATATTATGAAAGAACAAAAGCCTGGCAGAATAATTAGGCTGTAATTACAGGTTATTTCTGATTCTGTGACATATAAATGTCAACCCCGTAAGGCTGTAACAACAAGCACTCGGTACAGCACTGTGCTGCACACCTGATGAATGCAGCCCAGGAGAGGCACAGCAGCCTTTAGCTCTGCTCCTGTTCCCCTTCCAGCCGGTGTGCAGAGCCACAACGTGCATCAGGGGACATGAGGCCATCCTCGCTTGGTGTCCAGCTCCAGGGGTCACGCTGAGACTGGGGGTCATACTGAGAAGTGTGTCCTTCGCCTTCCCCAGCACAGTATGTCCACCATGGGGATGGCAAAATGCTCAAAGTCCTTAGTCCTGATGCAATTATCAAGAAACCCACTTGAACCGGTGTCCATAAAGTTCTCCATCACTGAACTCCATCACTGCGCCCTGCCTAACTGTCTAGGGCATGAAAGTGCAGGACAATGTCTGGATGAAGCTCACCTCTCTGATCCTGCTGCCACAGATGCTCCCCCCTTCCTGACCCACTAATTCTGCCAGTATGGTTCATCCCAAAGCACAGCAGGTGAAACTGCAGCAACTCTTGCTGCTAGGCAGCCTCCTCCACCCAATAAGGGGTTTCAAAGAGTTTCAGCTGATTGCAGGGTTTGATCATTTTTCAATTTTTCCTGCAGACACTGTTCATGGCAGTGTCCAGCCAGAGAAAAAAGCTCTCCCTGCTCTAAGATGAATTTGTTTCAACACCAGAGAAAGCTCCCACGGAGCCCAGGACCTCCCATGCAGCATCTGCTGCTCCTGAGAAAGCAAAACCCACACTGGTTTTAGCCACCTTTTTATTAGGAAAGGGCTAGATGGGACCAAAGTTCCCCCCACCCCACACACCCACCTGCCTGGAGTTGTGAACCTGGCATTGCCAATACCCTGGGAGCACAGAGCATGAGGCATCGGGCACAGGGAGTAATTTTTTCTGTCCTCTGGTAAAAGGAAAAAGTGACTCAGCCCAACCCTCGGCTACGACCTCCTCCTTCCTGTAATTCAGAGTTCCTGCTTTATTGTCTGAACAGCCACGGCGTATTTCCAGCTAATGCAAGAGGAAGATTTCAGCCTTTGAACTTGGTCATTTCAGTTTCTGTGGGGGTTTTTTTATTAAATCTCTTGGGAAATAAATTTACAGAATTGGCTTCTCTCCCTTCTCAGATATGAAAGCGTCTCCCCAGCTATTTCCAGGTAGGATGAGGAATTACAGAAGGTTCGACTGGAACAGCATATAAATAGGAAATATATGGAAACATAACACTTTTTTCTATCTTGTTTTTGCATGTTGAAAGCATCTCTTCTGGTGACTTCATTTCCTCAGTTGCTTCTGCAAAGAAACCCAGAACTGCTCTGCCCTGGTCCTTGGGAAGGGTTGCAAAGTCACGTAGACAAATCTCTGACTAACTCGATTCCATCAGCATCTCCTGAAGGTGCCACGATGTCTCACATCGCTCATGGACCACTGGAGTTGCTGGCTGAAATCACACATCTTGGAGCTTCTCTGAGTGCCTGAAGAGTGAGCTGGTGCTAAAATCTCCCGTTGCCTTCAGAAATCAGTGATCCATTCTAGGATTCTATGTGCACAGAGTGCTGGAAATCAGGGCTCTGAGAAAGGTCCCTGGAGGATTGGCTTCTGTAACAACATCTTGGCTTTTAGCAGTCTTCTGGGATAGCCAGATAGCCAGCTTCTTCCTCATTTTTACTCCTTTTCTTGTAGGCTGAAGGCCTGTTGCAACTAGTTTGGAAATTTTCCGTTGCAACATATGAGGCATTGAGTTCAGAGTGAAACCCTGACAATCTGCATTCAAAAGAGCCGGGACTAGGGAAGCTCTCCCTATGAATTGCAAATCATTCCCCTTCTCTCTGCAGCTGTATCCCATCTCCAACTCATTTTGACTCATTTTGGTTTCTCCTTGGAAAAAATGTTGGTCTCTAAAAGAATTTGCTCAAAGGAGCAAGAACCAGCTGTGGTGGCAGATCCCGATTCACATCACCTCTCCCGGCAGTTGCTTCAAGGTAGTTATCAGGTATCATGTTAGGAGTGATGGGATGTCTGGTCATCAGCTACTGGTCCTGATAGTCCTGGATCACATCTGCCAGCCGAGGCAGGTGCCAGACACTGCAGGAGCGCTGTGGTCCTGGGGGTTTATGAATTTTTGCTTTCAGTCCCAAGTCAGGAAACAGTCATTTTTTAACAGCACTGGGCATCGGTTCGGGATAACGTGGTGCTGACATCTCTTTGCTGCTTCAAATCAGCTTCTGGCAAGCTTTGCACTTAGCGGTTTGTTTATCACCTTTTACCTCTAAAAATCTTACCTCTTTTTCCTACCTCTTCTTTTGGCACCAGTGTCTCACAGCCCAGCCAAGGCCCTGGAGTAGTCTGTTCTTGTGGAGAAGGCAGGGAAAACCCTGTCCAAAAGAGATTTTTCTCCTCACCGTCTTTAAGGCTTTGAGGAACTTCCTCATCTCTTCTATCCTTGTCTTAAAGGTAAATGCCTTGGGCCAGAGCTGCCCTTGTTGGTGGCTGTGCAATGCTCGGCAAGGTGGAGTTGCCTTCAGATGGGGCTTCTCATGCACAAAGAGCTCCCTTAAATAAAAGCTAACTCAGCCGGTCCTTGCCTGTGCCAGGCACTGCTTGATGAAGTCTTGAGCTTCCCATCTCAGTGGTAATTGGGGATGCAGATGCATGGAGAGCATCATTACTGAATCACTGCTTGGAGGTTTTTCATATTTCTATGGAAGCTGCAGATGGAATTAACCATTCGGGACCGTCTCCCACTGGGCACCAATGCTGCTGGCAGCACCCTGTGGGTATGTGTTGCCAGCTGGCCCTGTGCCACCAGCTTTATTGCAATGAGCGGTCTGGTGATGCAGAAAGCACTTCTTTGTGGCCAGTCACAGCGTCAGCTTCTGCAAAGCAAGAGGTTTCAGTGGTCAAATCAAAGAACGAGCAGATTTCCCCTACTAGAAGGCTTCACATTGGCATTTTTTTTGCTTTCCTTCATTGAAGTTATGCTTCATTTGACACTTTTGACCATAGTACAAATCTGGTTCTGGACACTTGCAACAGGAGAGTTTTCCTCAGCACTAGGTAGAGCAATAGACAACAGCAAGCCTGGGAAACTGAGAACTAGTCAGTTCATGTTCTGCTGGGGCTTTCTGGAGGCTCTGCTCTGCAAATGAAGCTTGCAGCATGCTCCAGTGCCATGCTTGTTGCCAGAGGACACTGTACAGGCAAATCCTCTCCCTGAGCATAGGAAACAGCCATATCAGACCACAGGGGCATGTAGCCGTGGTCACACAGGACAGGCAGGTGGTGCCCAGCCATTTGCCCCTTGCTTGCCGGTGAGCGTGCAACAAGCTCACAGACGTGGGCATCTCAAGGGGAGCCACATCACCTCACCCAACCCATAACTCCATCCCCAGCAGTACCTCACACCCTGGCAATGAGGCTTCCTGCAAAGAGAGGTGCTCCATGTCCTCACTGATGCCTCCCTGGGTACGCTGCATGGCACTGTGAGCAAGGTCATGCATCCATGAGAGAGCATGCACAATGCTATGAAATAGCTTGTATATGCTTTTATTTAGGTTTATTTACTTTTCTAAAGTTTGATGCGCGTAATTGTTGCTTCTTCATTGTAATTACAGTGCAAATACTACAGATAGGATAAGTGCAATAAAAATGGAATTTGCTTAAAAATCAGAAAATACTTCTGGAGAGAGATTTTCAGTGGGTTGGTTGCTCTGGTAGATGCAGATTTGTGGCTATGGATGAGATCTTTCACAGAGCACTGTCTTAGCTGAATAATTTACATTTGCTCCTCAGTATATTAAGGCCATTCATTCTTGCCTGCCAGACAGCCATAAGCGGGAACTTAGCATATATTTTATCTATGAAAAATCCACAAAAATACACCACAAAACCAGCGAGAGCTGCTGGAGCCATTGTATTTGTGAGCCCTCTTTCTTGCCCAGCCCTCCAGAAAACCCCTCTGGTTCCCATATGCCCTTGATGGGTTATTGCGGCATCCAGCTCTGGAACAGCAACAGCAGGGAAGGGCGACTGCGGATATAGTGGGCTGCTCCAGCTCCCCCAGAATCAATGGCAACATTTCCTCTGGTGGCAGCTGAAGCAGGTTTGAGTTACAATGACAATCCATGACAGCAGGGTCAAGGCTGGCATCTGCAAGAACATGGGCTGGCATTGGCACCAATGAGCAACAGCAAGGAAGTTTGGTACCCACCACCAAATGCTCCCCAGCCCTGTCTCTGCCTCATTGCACACAGACATCTGACCCTGAACTTTCAGCTTCATGAATTTCCAAAACTAGAAGCCAGATGTGATGAAATCCTGCCCTACAGAAAGCTGTTGGGGACAGTAAATGAGGCGCTGTGCTAGCGTAGGAGCAGCATTGCCCAGCAGGGAGGAGTTGGACATGCCGGCGGAGGAGGTGAACATGCACGACCTGCCCCGTGGGCTCCAGACACAGTACCGGAGCTCCCACGTGGAAGCAACACAGGACAAAAACCTCGGTCCCTGCTTCCTCCTACCTATGAGACGGGAGGGTGGTGCTGAGCGAAAACGAAGGCAATGAGAGCTGCGATGAGCAGAAGTGAAGTGACTTTGAGGGATGAAAATCCCTTCGCAAATAATGAGGCTTGTAAATTAGTCCTACTTAATAAAAATATGTGAATAAATTAACTTTGCCTGCTGGTTAAATCTGTTCAGTATTTCTCTGTGGCACCATTAAGCAAACTCTGCCAAGGCAGCCTCCTCTCAAGCACATAGTCTGACTCTGTAATGGATAACATTTTCTATTTTGTTATGCCTTTGTCTTTCTGAGGAACAACACCTCACAGGAGAGCAAAGCAATTTCCAGCAGCTCCGGTTCCACTAGCCCCCCCCCCGCCCAAGGAAAGCATCGCAGCCCAATTCGGCACCAGGGACGACGTGGCTGACGTGCTGCACAAGCTGTTCCTGCCAAAGTAGGAACCATCAGAGCATCCTCTGCTCCTCAGGGCCTCCCTTTCCATTTTTGTTCCTGGGGTCCTGCTGAGAACCCCAGGAGGTGACAAAGCAAGTTACGGCAGGGACTAAGCTCCTTCCAGCCATGCTGGCAGGTCCCCTCTGCTCGCCCCGTGCAGGCTGTCCCAGGTCTCACCTCTGTCACACGCTTCTTTAGGTTTAACTCCATACCTGTGGTTTCCCATGACTCTCCTTGCTGGTCCCTCAGGCTGGAAACCACTCAGAGCTCTTCTTCCCTGAATCTCCCACTCAAGTGTCACATTTACCACAGTTCCCTGGGAGTAGTTTCTTACATGAAAATCTGGGCCTCTGGGTTAAGTGGCGTAATGACAAAGAGCCAGCTTTCAACATCCCTTTCCTCCTCAAAAGAGATTCATCACTCAGGTACGTATGATACATATCTATATTTGATGACATCAACTTAAGCAACAGTACTCCTGTGTTAACACCTTTTCACGTGCATTGGTTCAGTGACATTTAGGTATATCAGCCTTCAGCAGCATACACACATTTTAACATCAGTACAGCTTCACCTCTGAAATAACCATAATGGGTATCAAAGTGACTTCTTCCCTCCTACAATTAAAAAAAAAAAAACCCACAACCTTCTGACTCCAGTGAGATGACACTTCTCAGCACGGGCACAGTGTAACACTTCACGACGTTTGTCGCCATCCTTTCCAAGTAAAAAACCTCAGAACAGCCATGACAAAAGCCAGGTTTCGGGCTACCACCCAACCCTCACTTCCTCGCCAGCGCTTTGCAGGGTGTTCACATTCCAAACCCAAATTCTAAAGCAAAAATCCATGTGAGGGGGTCACGAGGCTGAGGAGATGGATGGCACACGGGGCACAATCCATTGGTTCCTAGGGCAGGAGAGGGCAAACAAGGGCAGGAGAATCAGACCCTAGATGTAGGCAGGCAACAGGGGCTCTGCTGCCCATGGCTCCCTGTCACTGAACCCACTCGAAGTGGTGTGATACCCACGAAAGAACTTACCCATCTCATCCTTAGTCTCTTCTGAAAAATGGAAATGGGAGCATGTCTCTGCTTCATGAAGGGCTTATGAGGGCTGTGACTCTGGAGGCAGAGGCAGAGTGGCAGTACCTCACACTGATTATTATCCTTTCAAGCAGATATAATTATGCTAATCAAGGCTTGTCTGATGCTGAATTTTATAATCTAGAAGTGCAAAGTTCCCAGGATTAGTCTTTAGTGGTTAAAATTTACTGGGAACTGAAGGAGACTCTTGAGAAGATGGGAAGAACAGCATTGGACTGGGGTCAGTTTTCCTAATAAATATGATTTTTGAGGCTGAAAAGTCATGTTTCAGGAGCTGCTTCACACACTGCTCAGCTGTCCTGGCTGGGAGCTGGGCAGCACCTGTCTGAAGGATGCAATGGGACACTCAGGGTGGTACTTAGTCCTCTTAGTCCATGTCTGTGATCTCATCTGCTCCAAACCCCCATCTGAACCTGGAGGGCCCATCTCTAAAGCAAAGCCAGTCCCATGATGGTCCCCAGAACTTCACCATTTCAGCCTCCTCTCCCTCTGACCAAATCTCCTCTGAAGATCTCCTTTGGAAGGCAAGGAGAGGAATTGGACGTTGCTCAGGAGGATTCCACAAATAGTGCTGGCCATAAAAAAAATTATTTCTTAAAGATTAATGCAGGTCTCTTGCCAAAACAAGTCTTTCCAAGGAAAACCTTTTTTTAAATATGCGCTTGTTGGAGGGAAACATGCTGCTGAGATGGTTTGCTGGCTGAAGGGTTCCTCTGTTCTCCTCCCAGCTATTTTAACCCTTGGATCCTGATAATTGTGGCTACTCAATGGGCTTGTGGAAATCTATTTGCTTTCCCCAAACAACACACAGAGCATTTTCCACAGAAACCTCATGAAAAAGCCCCCTAGTTGCTGTAGAGGCAGAAAAGTGTTTGGATTAATCATCATAACAGCAGGGAATTAAGAAACCTTGGGAGATGAATGCACTGGGGTTTTGTTAGATAGATGCTTTTAAAAAAATAATCCAGACCTACTTTGTTTCAAGCACCTCAGAAGCTGCGAGAATTCAGTGCATCCGCCTGCAGCTGCCACTTCACTTCTGTAATTTAATCTCATTGAGGTGCATTATGCCAAATAATTACCTTAATGAAGACTCTAATGGGAGAAGGGAGGAACATAATAGAGATGCTTTGAAGAAACAAAGCTGCGAAGTTGCTTTGTTTTTAACCTGGCACTGATTTAGCTCCCCCTCCTCTGACTCTTGCCCTGACAGAGGTGGCCCATCTGCCTCCCTTTCAAAAGTAACATGTTTCAGATGCTACCCCAGTGACGGATTTTTGGCATTTTGGATACAACACCATCGTTTCTCAGTTTGAAACAACCCAAAATGTAAACCCAGCTCCTGGATCAGGTAAGTCCAGCTCTCCAGGTCCTGCTACCTCCCTGTTCCCTGCAAAGTCAAGTTTCTGTCTACCACTTTTGAAGTCTTCCAGGATGTTGGCCTAAATTAGAATCAAAGAAGCACAAAATCATTTAGGTTGGAAAACACCTTTAAGATCATCAAGTCCAACCTTAAACCTAACACTGTCAAGTTACCACTGAACCATGTCCCTAAATGCCACATCTAC
This sequence comes from Numenius arquata, assembly GCF_964106895.1. Taxonomy (NCBI): domain Eukaryota; kingdom Metazoa; phylum Chordata; class Aves; order Charadriiformes; family Scolopacidae; genus Numenius; species Numenius arquata. Next base: position 10,539,207 of record NC_133587.1, on the reverse strand, counting down.
ATGTCTTTTAAATACCTGCAGGGATGGCGACTCCACCACTTCCCTGGGCAGCCTGTTCGAGTGCTGGACAACCCTTTCAGTGAAGAAATGTTTCCTAATATCCAATCTAAACCTCCCTTGGCACAATTTGAGGCCGTGTCCTCTTGTTTTGTTACTTGGTAAAAGAGACTGAGACCCAGATTGACCTTTATTGACCTCTTCTGAGGTCCTTCAGCTATTTTATTTGCATCTTATTTTGAAGAGCCCTTGTGACGTGATTTCATGAAGTCCTCATGTGCTGATTTCTACCACCACTCATGCCCCGGATGTGCATCTCATGGTCATATTGGTCTTGAATTCATATCAGCTGGCTGAAATGACACTTTCTTCCGTGAATAAACTGTCTCCTAAAGGCTAATATTTATCCAGTCTGCACCGGCTTCTGTGCCTGAAACCTGAAAGAAAAACTCCCTGAAAACTAGATTGATCGGCTCAAATGAGTTTCCTTTCTTACTGCCTGAAGGGATAACTTGAGAAAGAAAGGATGTGTGTACTTCTTCCAACATGGATGTGGTGGGGGAGGCAAATGAGCTCTTCCCCCAACCTGACTTGCACATATTTCCCAGTTTGCCTTGCCTGATGCCTGGATATCCTCCAAGTCATATGAGCTATCTCCCACCATTCCTGGAACAGCTGACTCCAGACCTTCTGGGTTTAAAAAAAAAAAAAAAAAAAGGAAGTAAATTTAGCCCATTTTTCTCAAATTCTTGAAAAATGTGACATTTCCCCCCCTTTTTCTTCCTATATATTTGGTAAATATTTTTCCTCAGACTCCAAGTACTTCTCTAACTCTGGAAAATTAAATGCATGATCCCATTGCAGAAGCCTGTGCGCAGCCACTGCCACAGGTCTCAGGGATCCCCTGTGTTTCCAAAAGTACCCTTAATTTCTCACGCAGTTTTTTCCTTCCTTGTGCTTCCTGGACAGTTTCTTGTAGAGGTAAAGTGCTCGCTTCTCCTCCCAGCTCTCGAAGAAGGAGCCTGCGATTTTTCTGCACAGGCGGCGTGCGTAGGTTCCCAGGAATACGGTGGCGTAGAGGATGCAGAAGAGCAGCCCCACGACAAGCAACACAGAGGGGTCAGGAGGTGTCGGGGGGCTGATCCTGCAGTGGGCAGAGCTGAAGGTCAGATAATGGTGGTAGCTTTTTTTAAAGTCCTTAAGTGGTAATTCTTCATAAGGAAGCCGAAAAAGTTTCAAAAAAGAGCTCAAGATGCCTATTTTTGCCTGAAATAAAGAGAGTTCAAAGTTAAATGGGGTATAAATAAAACAAAATCAATTGGTTACTACAAAAACATCAGCCTGGGGGTGTGTAATCACCGTTAGAGCTTGTTTGGGTGCATTAGGAGAAGGATGTTGAAGTGCATATACACCTCAGGCTGAGCAAGAATAACAGCATGATGTGTAGGCACTGAGTCCTTGGCACAGTGAGACCCAGTCCTGTCTGTCATCTTTACCTGCTGTTACAGAGATCATAACAGGTATTCGCTGTGTGAGATTTACAATGATACACATAATACAGACAGTGGCTGCATATTTAAATATTTGAGGTTTTTTCTAAGCCCTGATTATTTTACTCTAAATTCATCATAAGCAGGTTTCTGAACTAAGGAACCCTGGGACTGGGGAGGGAAGCAGGCTGCATGGTAGAAGAGGAAAGCTAAAAAAATAAACAAAAACTAGTCCAGATAAAGGATATTAAAATAGATAGAAACCGGGGGGACTTGTGATAAGGATTACACAGGGTAACAACAAAGCCGATGGGCAGGGCTTTCTCCTTAAAGACCAGCCAGTACAATAAGACGAGGAGAGATCCTCACAGCCGAGATGTATATTCATCTGCCCGCCCCCCCCCCCTTCCTTTTGTGCTTGCACCCGCGCTGCGTTGGGGGGGACGGTTCCTTCTCCCTGCCTAGGGAAGGGACCTGGAGACACGGGGACGTCTGGCTGCCATGTGCTAGTAGCGCCTTTGCAGCGTGAGGCACTATTTGCTCCCCTCCTCGCTCCCAAGAAGTTGTAATCTGTAGCGGGCAGATGCTGCTATTTGATGTGTTGCACGGAGCAACTGAGGTTGTGCCTCTATTTCCTCCTCCCCAAACATGTTACTTGTCCAGCTGGCTGCTGGGGAGGGAAGTCAGGGTCATGTAAATAAGGCTACACAGACTGCAATCCCCACCGCCGCCTCCTACGATGTGACACACAGCGGGGTCCCTGTGCAGGGAAGGAGAGGGGACCCCAGCACCTACCCTGTATTTGATGCTGAGAGTGACGGGCACCACGGAGAACTGAGCTGCCTTTCTCTCTGCTGTGTCAGCCACACTGAACGCAAAGTGGTCCATGGCCATGACCACCAGCATCAGCATCAGGGCCACGGTGAGGAGCATGGCTTGCACGAGACACAACATCACTTCTTCCCGGGACAACTTCATGCCTGTTGGTCGAATTAGGTTTTTGGGTGGGCCCACCAGCAGATGAGCTGCTTTTCTGTCCACAGCTAAACGCTCCAGCTTCTTGGTGATGTAAAAATTGTCAAAGCGGAGGTTGGTGAGATAATTTTTCAAATACCAGGTGGACTCAAAACAGAGATAAAGCATGGAGAACCCAGCAACCAGTTTGTTGCCTATTCGTACAGAGTCTTTGACCAGTACCTCAACAGCCAAAAAGTCCCTCCCAATCTTCTCACCAGCAAGGTGCATTTGCTGGTAAATCAAGGAGCTGTTCTTAAGTGATGAAAACTGAAAATGTCCATTCATAGGCTGATAAATATTAATGGTATGACCGGTTTCTTGGATTGCATCCCCAAACTCCCAGGAAGCTGTCCCTAGCAGAGCAGTTGAGTTCAAAAGACTGTCAGAGGAATTCTTGCAGATGCACTTAATAACCTGCAGTATGGTCTTAATGTTGCTTATGATGTTGGGTATTACGTTAACCACCACAATCATGATGCAGGTCGACAAGAGAAGTTTCCGGCCTTGTTTGGTACCTAGCGTGGGCATGATCATACTGAAGACACAACGGGCAGGATGCACCAAGAAAAGGGTCAGGAGGAGGAGCAGACTGAAGGAGATGGCCATTGAAACGGAGAGGTGCCAGGGGTACTCCAGGGAAGCAAACATCCAGTTGTAAAAGAGGCCTCCTATCACCGCCGTGATGCAGGAACACTGCAGAAACAAGGTCCACAGCTCTCCGCCATTTGCTGGGACAGGCTTGGAGTAAACCAACCACAGGTCTGCCACAGTCCTGCGCACCTTTGGGAACAGAAATTCTTCACAGTAGGCACGGGCTCTCATCCTGCACAAAGTAAAAGTATGTGGGTATTAGCAGAAGAAGTACAGAAACATGCTAATTGGGGGGCTTTCTCAAGATGATCACTCACGGGGCTTTCTAAGGTCCTTCTCTGAGTGCCTCCAGTCTCACTCTTCTCTGCCTTTCTGCTAACCCAGATAGCTGGGACTAAGATCTTCCCGGGAAGCCTGCAGGACAGGGAAGTTCAAGGCATTTCTTGAAAGATCAAATACCAAGTACAATGGGACTGCTCCACTGGAAAGCATTGTATTATTCTGTAAAAATCATAATAAAGTTATCCAGAGGGGTCAGCTCCTTAGCAGTGGCTAAGAGTGGCTTCAGTGGTTATTTAGAGGATGCTGGAGGGAGAAAGAGGAGGCTCCCGGCTGCTGTGGAAATCATTAGACCAACTCTCTAATTACAAGGTGTTCAACAGGTAAGAGGCAGTTGAGTGGGAGTTTCTGGTCTCCCTGCCTCTTCAGAGGAGACCAAACAAAGACCTGCAGGTTTAAGGGTGACAAATACAGGACTGATCAGAGAAAACCATTTCACACTGAAGCTCCACAGCAGAGGAAATCTCCAAGGATAAGAATTTGGCCACTGCAGACAGAATGAAATGTCCCATGAAGCTACTTAAATGTCTAATGAAAACAAATGTTCAGGAAGGAATATAATTTCTCACGCCTCACATCTGGAGTGACTCTCCAGAGACCAGAAAACCTGGTGGGGGGAAGGAGCCTCTCCCCAGGACTAAACCCAGCCAGGCAATCCCTGTCTGCCCCTGCCCAACAGCAGCCTCAGTTATCCTTTGCGGGAGAATCTTGACTAGAAAAGGAGGTTTTCCAGTGGCACAAGGCCATTCAACAGCTATCAAGACAAAGGGAAGGAGAGGGATTAAAGCAGACACTACATACCCAGCAGCAGAGAGGTGCCCCAGTCTTGCTCAAAAACTCACCTTGCTCCAGTGCCTTATTGCTCTGAGAAAGGATCCTGGATGCAGCTGCTGGGAGAAGCAGGATAGAAAACCAAGGCAGCTGAGAGCCAGGACTTAAAAAAAAAAAAAACCCAAACAAAAAACGCTGTTTATTTAGAACAGCAATGCTGGCAATTCCTAAAGTGAGTGGGCAAACCTGGCGTGTGAAGCCTGGGGAATAACCCCACTACAGGACACAGCCAGGATGCACAGCACTGCTTGGGCTTTACACTTCTCCTGGTCTTACTGTTGTTGCAGAGAAGGCTTATTTTCATGACACACAGCTGAAAAAAAATGAGTCAATGACATACAGACTGATGAAGACTGAACAAGCATCACATGGAACACAGGGTGTCACCATCCCTTGTGGGGAAATCAGCTGTCTCATCCCAGCTGACTTCTCATCCCACTGCCCACCAGCAAGCAGCAAGGTTGGGATCTCTCTCAGAGAGAAGGGGAGCTTTTACTTTTTCAGCCATCAGCCATAGCGTAAAGGGCATGGTAGGATCCAGCAAACCATACGCTGATAATATTTCTTCCATTCTGGGAGGCTGCTGCTCCTTGATGAAACTGTGAGCTCATGGGCAGGGTACACAACCTGCTCAAAGGCTCATCTCATAGTCCTGGCAGAGGAAGATGAAGCTTCAAACTTGAACCTTTCCCAATCCCTTAAAGCCAGCAAGTCCACTGCAAAGAAAGCCCTGCCACAGGCAGGAATCCCAAAGTGCTGAGAAGCTCCCAGACACGCAAGCCAGGATGTGTGGTCCCCATGGGACTGACTCTCCTGACCCCTGGGATATGCAGGGCACAGAGCTCCAGCTACCAAACCTACTCACTGGGAAACAAGGACCAGCCCGTGGTGTTTGCTCCTCAGTTATGTTTCCAAAGAAGAGGATTCCCCCTCCTCCGATCAGCTGGGAACCTGGACCACCGCTGCCTACCCCCTCGCACTGAGCTTGGGGGTTACGGGAGCCTTCCCTGGCCCCCACCAAACCTGACCCTTTGCCAGGTGCTTTCACACTAAGCCATTGCTTGGGGGCAAAGGTGACACAGGTCACCTTGTCACTGCTGAGCCCACTCCTTACAGGGACCCACTCTCCCAGGTTGAGCCCTCCTGGTGGGTGGGAACCACCAGGCCACAGGGGTGTTCTCATGCTCCCCTGGGCAGGAGAGGGTAAAGTGCTGGAGGTCAGCCCTGTCCCTTCCGCCCCCAGGGATGGAGCACATGGGGCTCTGCTCTCCAGCAAGTGGTGGGAGAGCAGCACCTTCCCCAGGGGATGTGACCAGGCCCACAGCAGCCACAGTCATGGGAGGACGAGTGATGATGAGCACAAGTGAGCAGAGCAAACCTCCACCGGCTTCCTCAGCCCTTCCAGCAGGTACCAGACAAGGTTCTTTCTGCTCCACTCAACAACTCCGCTTTATTACTGGAGTTTTTCTTTTTCCCACATGGCTGGCAGAGCAAAGTTTTCCTCCTGGTGCCCTGGAGCACAGACACCGAATGAGAAAGTCTGACTGGCTCCAGCTGGGAAGAGGCACCAGCCGGGCGGGCGGGAAAGAAAGTGCCATTTGTTTGGAGCATCCATAGCAATTGCTTGCACAGGCCATGAATTAGGTCTTGAATTCAATTTGCAGACTATAAAGGACGACCCCAAAAGGCCCATAGCTATATCCTGCAAAACTCATCAGGTTCTCCTTAGTCACTATTCTGAGATTAAACTTCTTTTTCACTGTATTTCTAAGCTAACTGATTTCATCAGCCCCTGGGACCCCATCCAGGTAAGCAGGTAGCTTTCTGAGCCAGAAAAAAAAACACACTAGCAATAGAGAACAAAAAAATCACAAGTCCATAACATAGCAATGAGTGTTTTCTGATCCTGCTGCATCATCTGGCAAAGGCGAGCTGAAGTCTGTGTGGGAGCTGTGCTTGGCCGGTAACTCCAGGCAGCACAAAGAGTTTGTATGTGAAGTCAAACCTTGATTTTCTCTGACTCAACTCAAAGTTGATCCCTGCAGGCTGGACTATCCTAAATGTAGGATATCTTCTATTTTATACCCCAAACAGATAACCTTTACCTGAGCATTTAGAACCATCAATGCCTAACTTTCCCCAGGACACAATGAAAAAAGCTTGCTTTGCCAAAAAAAAAAAAAAAAAATCAATTAACAGTGTGTGTGCATTCATACAGCTGCACAAAGAACCGTGGGCGAAGGCTGGGGAGCAGGAGACGGCAGGACTGTGCATCTCAGCGAAGCAACTGTGACATCTTGCGGCCACATTCTGCTAAAGTACCTCAAGGTCCGTGCTCATTTCAGCTCAGAAACTAAAGAAGTCTGTGGGTGGGAGAGTTTTAAGGAAAACTGAGGAAGTGAAGAAGAAACGGGAGTCTGGCGAGCCACTGATGAGGATGTCCCCTCGGGATGCTCCAAGGTGCCTTTTCTCACCCTGCGTCACTGGGGATCTTGTGGCCCAGCTCCCAAGTGGTATAAAGGGGCTTTGCTTTCTTGACATATAGAGCTCAAGGTCTAAAATTTTCTGACACCCCTGATTAAGACTTTTTAGCATTACAGTAGGAGACAAAGAAGAGACCCATCAAACTTGCTGTAACTATAAGAAGACGACAGAGGGTTTCATTTGTATTGCAGCTAGGAAGCACAGCCTGGCTTTGCCCTGATTAGGGATGGTGACTGAGCTTGCACCTACCAGGACAGAGATTTCACATCCATGTCTGCTTTGCAGACTGCCGTGCTCACAGATTGGGTCTCCGGACAGTCCGAACAAGAGTCCCTTGCCAAAACACCTGCAAGTTCAACCTGTAGTGACAGGGTGGTGGCGATGATGACAGGGGGTGCCATGTAAAGGAGCAGCTGTAGCACAGGTAGAGCGTGGGGTACATGAACTATACGGCTTAAGAAAATGGCTGGGTAAAGAAGATGGAGGGCTAAAAACAGCACAATTTAGGGCCAAAGGTATTTCTCCACGGTAGCATCAGCAGCACCTGTTGATCATGTTATTCAGCCAGTTCAAGAAATTGAGGGTGTGGGAAAGATTTGCCCATTAGTGGTGATTCTTTGCTTGTTAAAATCACATGCAAATGAAAAATTTATGGTGACACAGAGCCAGGTCATGTCTTCTTATGTTTCCACTATAGAAATATAGAAAAATCCCAGCAATATCCTTTCAGTGACTGATGAGGGATAAATGTGATAAGGGAGCCAAGTCTATCTAACCTGCAATAGCTGAATTTCCCCAATCAGGCTGGCCTTTCACTTGTTTCAGGAATCCTTCCCTTTTTCTCCTGAACTTCCAGCTTTGCTGCTGGGTGCAAACCGGCTGAGCACAGCCCCAGAATCACTCACCACTGTGAAGATCTGTACGGCAGCTCTTCTCTGTGAACAGTTTGCAAAGCAACTCGAACGTGTCTGGGATAAAAGATACTACAAAATGCTTTCCTACTGTAAATAAACCAGGATGATTTTCCTCCAAGTGCCTCAGGAGAACATGTGGATGTTGGTCAGGGATTGGGTGGGGAACATCAAAGGAGTAAAGCAGAGATATTCTGGATGTTGAATTTCAATGCGTGAGTGGCATTTCCTGTTAATTAAAATTCACAAGCAGGCTGCTAATGTGAATGGCTATTGTGATGGTTGTTGGATTTTTACATTCCTAGAGAAATGGTGCATAGGCGTGCAAAGTTCCTTTAAAATAACATAGTCAAAGTCACAGAAGGTTAGTACAGCACTTGAAGTTCTCTTTCCTGGGAATTTTCATATCTCCACTCACATCACAGACCCTTCAAGAATAACAGGATTGACTTACCATAAAAAGCTGCTTTTGGCAAATTTTAGTCCTACCAGCAGCAAATGGAATTAGAAATTATGCATGCAGGCTAGTTCACTCTTGAACCCCAGAAATACTAAATCTTAAAAAAAAAAATTAAAAATCAAGCATACCAGACTAGTCCTGCTCTCACAGATGCCTGGATATGAAAAAAGCAGAATTAGGTAATGCTGTCATCCACATGCCTTAAACCAGATCCTCTGGGGAGCCCTGGGAAACACAGGGGCTGCTGATAAATCTGGCAGAAGCCAGGTCTTTGACTAAAGTGGAGATTTAAGATGCAGGTGCTCCTCACACCTTTCCCAGGTCTGCCAAGGTCCCATTGTGTGACCTTGGATAAGTCACTGGTCCCCTCTCTGCCTCAGTTTCCCATGTCCGACACGGAGATAATAGATCTTCCCTGGTTGCATTTGTGGAATACCTTCTCATCTCTGACAGACAGTGCCACAGACGGGCCAGGATGATGGGAGCGATTTTTGGAGACTTCTACACAAACTGTGTGGTCTCAGTTGTGCTTTCATGCCCAAGTAAAACCACCCTCTTGGCTTCAACTGGGCTGCACCAAGCCAGAACTGAGCCCAAAAGTAGTACCCCTACATCTGCAACGGAGCCGGACTGGATGTTACCTTTCGAGCCTTGAAACTGGATGATCCAAGCCTGCCAAAGGCCCTCGCTGCCTGTCCTCCAGGCTGCAGGGACAGAGGCAGCTCTGTTCCAGCGACCGACTCTGATCCCCCACAGCAGCAGCTCTAGTCACAGCAGGGCAGGGGGACAGCAGGGCTCCTTCCTGCAGCTCCCGGCCACGCAGGGTACAGCCCGTTCCCTGGCCCCGGGACAGCAATGCCGTGCTGTTCATGGGACAGCCGGCTGGGAAAGGCAGCTGCGGGGAGCAATTCTCCCTTCCCCATTCAGTCCATCTTCACTAAGGCATGACGAGGAGCATCCATGCAGGATGACGGTGCCCAAACCCAGCTGCCCTGGGGATGCAAGGCAGTGGTACGGCGTATCCCCAGGAAAGGCGGCTGCTGGGGCTGCATCTCTAGCACAGCAGCCTGAGACGCTGGGCTAGGAGCCTCCCAGTCTCGTTGCCCCTCTGCTTAACAGGACTCCGTTTTGGCTCAGACCAGGAAGGAGACCTCACTGCCCTCCTGAGGAACCACTGCCCAAATCAGGGGGCAAAGCTACGGGAGGGGGAGACTCGGCCTTTGCTTTTCTCCTCTCAATCTACAGAGCAAACAGGACGATGTGACGTGCTAGCAAATGTGCTTTATTGTACATTTTCCACAATCATTAAGGATTTTGTTGAACTTAAGGATTTTGTTGAACATTAAGGATTTATTTTGAACTTGACTGATTGAAGTTCCACATTCAATCAGTTTTGGCAGTCTCGGTTCAACCCCAATAAGTCCCTACCTACCATGCAACCCCAGGGTAACCCCCCGCAGCAGCAGCTGTGGCTGGTGAGCATCGCCCTGCCAGCTCTCTCTCCCAGCCCTGGGGTTTAGCAGCAGCACAGGAGCAGGGGGATGCAATGGATCCCTACCTCGGGCCAGACTGCCTCACCAGCTCCACCAGTTTACATCCTCAGAGAAATCTGTCCCAGCACAAGGATCCAGTCGCTCGCCTTCCCTAAACCAACAATCATATCTGTCTTTCAAGCCATCTATTTCAATGACTGATGTTTTAAATTAAATATTTTAGATTCCTACAGAAAATTAAAAAAAATCAGATAAAATGGTGATTTAAATCACAGTCAATTTGCAATGCTTTCATTGAAAGTACCCAAGCAATCTGATTTAAAAAGATGTTAAGAATCAAAGCCTATTTTTCAGAAATGTCAATAATATTCCAATGCAACTTGTCCTCTGACCTGTGACTCAGCGGGTCACTCATGAGTGAGTCAATCTCACAAACCTAAGACTGGCCACATTCACCACCAGTGAAACACCACCGATATCCCAAGTTACGTCAGAAATTAATTTGGTTCCAACCCCTCATCTGTGTACTCAGTGCAAAGAACCAAACAGCAATTACTGTCCCAGGTTTTCAAAACACTGAACACGTTTGGAAATAAACTGTTGCCTTCCTGTTTCCAAAGCACAGAGTAAGGCACCGAGTCCTACCAACGCATTTCCTGAATCATTCCTTCACACACAAACCTGAAGAAATAGTCTTCATCCTCCATGAGAGAATTACTCATGAGACGGTAACGAGACCCCATCCTTCACATCCTGCTAGAAGCACTCGGCCACACTGCCTTCCCCCCGGCCAGATTCTGATACACTCACTCACATTGGGTTGCACGTAAATAATCCAGTTGCCTCCACCCTGTTCCCAGGGCTACTCTCCAAAACGAGGTAGGGTATCAGAAGCTGGAGCTGCAAAGCTCTAGCTTTCACTGGGGGGAAGAGATGCTCAACGCTTACAGGGTTGCCCAAGAGAGATGCAACCCAAAGATGCTTGACACTTACAAGGTCATCCAGTTAACAACCACCTACAACAGATGGACTCTGGGAGACTCTGATTAGTACCTGTGGAAGGTGGGGAAAGATCTTCAGAGAAAAGAACAAATGGATGTTGTGACACTGACCAGTATTTCTAAAAATAAAATTAAACCAGAGGGTCCCATACAGTGTGAGCAGCCACGGGGCTTTCCTCCTGTGCATACTCTGACGATTCCAGTGCCCAAGTCCTAAGTGAGTGAGTCCTTCCCCGGGGGTGGCTTTGTTCATATTTTATTTAGTGCACTTAAAGTGACATTTTCTACAGTTGTCAAGAGTGAGGTGGCATTTTCTGCATGGATGTTGGCCCATGCAGGGAAGGTCCCCAGCTGGAAGATGCTCTTGGCCCATGTGTTCATTGCCAAGCTAAGAAGCAGAACTCCCATAAGATTCATGAGCAACCCAGTTCTTGCCTACAAAAGAAATACAAAGACAACTGTTGAGTTTAGACTGGACAACTACAGCATGTGAAGCATGAAGCTATTTGAATATAAACATTATAAAAATGGAAGGCTTAATTGCCGTTAATATTAGCAACATCTTAAGCGGGCTTTCTTAAGCCACAAAGGCCATTCTGCAGATGCTTACCAAGCTTTGATCCATCAAAAACATGAACATCTGTTTAGCCTCAGGAATGTGAGCAGGAATTGTGATTGAGCCTAATTTTACTCATAAACTTTATTTCTTTGTGCTCGGGAACTTTTCCTGCACCCAGAAACTTATGGAAGTTGAGCTGCTGACACTGGCAGGAACTGGATCAGGGTCTGGGAAATGCTGAGCACATTCAAGATCAACTTTGTCACCATTTGGAGCCACAGCAGCTCCAAATTTCGCAAGCCTCTTTCCGTATACCTGTTCCTTCAAACACTGCTGAGAACAGTATTAGATTTCTGTCTTTTCACTTTAGTACATGTTGAACTGGCAACACTCCTGAAAACTCTTTTTTTAAACACCCCACTCAGACTGATTGTTTTCAGCAATATCTAAAAGAACTTACCATATCCTTGACCATCAAGTGTCCAGAAGAAAATGCAATTGAGTTAGGAGGTGTTGAGACTGGCAGCATGAATGCATAGGAGCATCCTATAGTTCCTGGTATCATTAAATAGAGGGGATTTACTTTCAGACGAATGGCCTTGAAAAACAGAAAGGAACAGTAATTGTACCTTGGGGATTCGGAGGCATAGGCAGATATATCAAAGAATGCAAATAGCCAGTGCACCATGGAGAGCTGTATCCTACACTCCATGATAAACAATCACATATCTCGCCAACAACATCTGAAGGATTATTATCCTTCTGTGTCCACATTACACTACAGACACTTGCTTTGTTGCTCCCAAGGATTTCAAAGTGCCTGAAGCCCAGGAGCAAGAGATCCATACGGTGCCTGTCCCAGCACAGACACAACACAAACCTGCCCGTCCAAGGGACAGAGCAAAGAGGAGAGCAGAGAAGCTGCCATGGGACTACCTTACCAGCTCTGCCAAGACAGGCAGAAAGATGATAATAGTGGCTGTGTTGCTGGCAAACTCAGTGAATAAGGCGATGACAATCGTGATGAGGATGACAGCCACAGGCGGTGGTACACCCTCCAAGGGGTGCAGACGACCTCCTATCCAGACAGACAGACCAGACTCCTACAGAAGGGAAGAGCAAACAAGCTGGAGAGCGGAGCTCCTGTGACCCTGCAGATGAACTGATCTTCTCCTAGAACTGCAAATTACATATGATCTTCACCAACCCACACAAGAACCTATATGCAGTGTCCTCAGGGCACTTAACAGCAAGCAGTTTGAAGGGAGCTGCAAGGTCTCTTAACCTCCTTAGTTATCTGCTGCACATTTTTGTCACATGGAGTTGAAAAACATGTCCTTCAAGTGTTGTGACCCCACAGACGTAAATTTCCCAGAGCCAAATAAGAACCCCTAGTGACACCCTGATAAAATACAACTCTGTCAGGCAGGATGACTGCAACGGGGCATCTGCAGCTGGCCTCACCTCACAGCCCTTTGCCATGGCAAACCCTCCTCCAAGCAGCAAGATGATGTTCCAGGGCACTGTCTCTTGGGCCTTCCTCCAAGTCAGCAAGGGCTGCGTCTCAATGTTTGGTGCTAGATGAAGACAAAACTCCCATGTCAAACACCCACCCAAAGAGGAGCACGTCAGTCATCATCTGACAGAATGATATCATGAGCCTGACATCAGTGCTGAAACTCACTAACCATGAGTTGCTGACAAAATATATGTATGGAATCTCTTAAGCTAGATAATCAAAAGATCATTTAACTTAATAACAGATCTTAAAAAAAGGGAAAATAAAAGAAATTCTAGCACTTAAAGTTTTCTTTGAGACTTTCTCGAGGGAACATTTAATATCAGGTTAATTTTCTCTCTGCAACAGACATAAACATTGTCTTCAACAGAGAGGAGTCCGTGGAAGAAGGAAATTTTCTATCATTTGAATTATGAAGATGTTATTAATTTTCCACTTGCCGTTCAACAGCCAGCAAGTTTTATAGCAAAGAGCTCATCTCCCCTAAAGGCCATCTCTTAATACATGATGAAGTGAGCTCTGTCATATGGAAGGATGCACTAATGGAACCGTAATTTTCTGTTGAACAAGGGCACGCATATTTTATCCAGAGGAGGCCTGATTAAGTATCTTCCTGCATATGGACAGCACAACAAAAGTGCATGACTCAGAGCAGCTGGTATTTTGTTCCCATAGACCCCAAGCAGTGCTGCACTATCCGTGAAGGGCATTCATCATCTGCGTCTCCACATTAAGACCATCTCTTATTCCAAGTGGCTTATGAATTAAAATTTGCATCTCATTGCTACTCAAGAGGACAGACCCAAGGTCTCAAAAGACTCCTGGTACCAAAACCTGCTGGAGATTTTGGGCTTTAGGACTTTAAATTCTAAATCATTCTGGGAACTGAGAAAGGGCTCCTAGTTTTGAGTACAGACAACTCTTCCAGCTCTGCCCTCTCAGAGGTTCATGCTCCCAGCTGAGGGATGGGAGCTGTTTGGGAGTCAGCAACCAAACCTCTGTTTCACAATCAGGTCTGCTACGGTAAATCAACACCAATTTCAGTTCGCTTCAACCCACCACGGCATCATCTCTGACAGCTACATGAGCAACTGAGTCATTCCTGTAATTGGCAGCAGGGCAGTGACGGCTAAACCTCTTCTGGCACTTCAGAAAAAAAAGCCTCTGTATGATCAAATTGCACCTTCAAACCACGCTGCTCCAGATGGCCAGCACAGCTGCTGTGGGCTGAGGCAGGTCCAAGGGGAGATAGTCTTGGCTCCTGCTCCCTGCCTGCCCTGCCAGAGCACAGGCAAGGGCAGAGTCCCTGCCTGGAGGGGTCTCCTACTCACCTTTCATGTCAAACCACCACCTGAAGGAAGGTTTTTGTGAAGGAAAGAAGAACAGTATAATCACAATGGTGATTCCCGTAACCGCATCCGAGATAAACCTGTCCAAAAGCAGCAGAAACACTTGTAAGAAGCACAAGCTTGTAGAATTACAAAGTTTATGAGAACAGGGTTTTAACCAAAGAAGATTACAAGTTTCCATGAGGTTTGAACAACGCTCATTGTTTACAGCTTTTTTTGTTTTAATTCCCGGTTGAGCTACGATGGGCCGTGAACCCCCTGGAAAAGCTGCCCTACAAATGTAAAAACCAAGATCTAATCCCCACCACACTGATGCTCTGGCTGCTCTGATTGCGTAGTCGCGGTCAGTCCCTGGGGGGTTGTGAGGACAAGTCTCCTCAGCTCATTGCAGAGAGGAAGAGAGGCAGACCCCAAACTGTCTTATTTATATGAGCTCTTTGCAAAATGCTCAGACTCTGAGATGAAAGGCAGGCTCCCTCCAGTAAAGAGCTTAAGCATTGTAAGGAGCTATTAACTGATGAGGAAAAAGACCATAACTACTTTGTTGTATTAAGGAATCATTTACTAAGCTAGGGCCTTATTTTAAAATAGGTATGAAGGTCTCCTATGTGAAGAAATAACAACACCCTCTCTGAGCTTTAGCATTCCCCAACTGATATATCCATTCAGCTTCCCAAGGTATGGATGTCACAGGGGAGACAAACTTGCCAAACAGACAGGATAGCACTCGGGGTCAGCTCCTGCCATCTCTCCTCAGTCTCCAGACCTCCAGCGAAATCACTGGATTGCATAAAGAATTCAGTATTTCACTGTAAATCTACCTATAAGCAGCATTCCCAACACTAACACCCTAGGGATGGCTTCAGATAGACATGCCAGCTTCCCAGCAGGCTTTATGTACCTGCTTCGGGAGACAGAAAGAATAAAGCTGCGTCTGCTACTTGAAGCTCAGTTTAATTTATTCCAGAAAATCTGAGTAATATTTAGGCAATGCAATCAGAAACTCAGGAATCTCAATGACTTGGAAATGCTTTTGAAAAATGTGACAGAGGAATGAAAATAAAATCTTACCCCGGTGCAAACAAGCTTGCCCAACCTGGAATGAATTTGGGATCCCTGGAGAAAAGCATGATCGCAAACATGCAGAAGAAGAAGAAAATTGCCTGTTCCGCAAACCTAAAATAAAAAGAAATGCAGTTAAAATGCTGATGTGCTGAAGAGGTGGATCCAAGCTAGGACAAGTATTGAGCTCAGGCTGCAGCAGCTTGGGTGAGAGGTTAGGCCGTTTTTCTAAAAATAACTACAGTGAAACACTGCAGTAGATTGTAAATCTATTTGCCTATATTGATATTTGCCAGCCATTATCTCTTATTGGAGGACATTAAGGAGAGACAAGATGGGCATCAGGAATGCCCAGATGTCACAACAGGCGTTCGCAAGGTTGACCCTCTGGCTGTGGCAGAGAGGAAGGACCAAGCAGCTTCTCACGGTCACTCCTCTCACCGCTGCGCTCTGGGATGTCCCCAAGGCACGGTCAGTCAAGGATGGTTTCACTCCAGTTCAAGCAATGTAAACAGATGGCTGAGATTCAGATCATATGTGAGACAGCAAGAACAAACTTCAAGGTCAACACCTAAACAGTATCCCTTGGATACATGACAAACAGCAGGGTAAATGGCAATACCATTCGCTAAGTATCAGGCTTGACTCTAGTGGAGACAAGATTTAACCAAGACAATGCCTCAAAACACTGTTTAAAATCTCTCCAAGCACAAGGAAGAGCATTTAAACCCTTGGGAAGAGGCCACTTGCATTAATTTTAAGTTATGGCGTTGCTAATCAAATTGGTAGAGCACAGCTTAATGGACTTTCTCACTTCTAGACCTCAAAGTGGGACTTTGATTCTTTCAGAGACATTTTGCAGGCTGCTCGATAATGTACTGAATGGAACAAATAAACCAATTTCTTTCATTTACAGCACAGGCACAGACAATTGTCTTTGAAGAACCACTCCACTTTCCACAACAGCAATAATTACAATGTCGATAGCATGACACAAACATCGCTGAATCTTCACAGCATCGCCGTGAGTATGAAAATATTATTTTACAGATAGAGAAACACAGACCATTTAAGGTTAAGACCCACAGTTTCAAAAATCTTCACTAGCCCTGGCTGCTCAGAATATCAGTTGCTGGTTGGACATACCTAAGGTTTGATTCTTGGAGACACTCACATTTTCCTGCTTCCCCCTTTTCTGGCATTTCTCATAAGTCTAAAACTCATGTTTCTTTCTGCTGGTCCCTTTCTCCAAAATATGATCCCCATCATTGAAATGTGCACCCAGTTTTTTCCAGAAGACACTACCTTTGAGAAACTACAATAAGAAGCTAAGAGTCCTGTTCTTTCTTCACCTAATACAGTTGAGTTATTCAATAAAAATAATATTTTGCATGACACGGATCTGACTTCTTTCCATGTACTTTCTTTGAGCAGCTATTAAGCTTTCTTAAAGTGTATCCACAATCCATATGATTCATATCTATCATATGATCCATCAGCCTTCTCAGCAAATGCTTCCTGCTTCACCCAAGAGGTATGTACAAACCTTCAAAACTCAGCCTGTGTTGGTTAGTACATAATGCACACAGGATTGGTTTTGTCCCCGGAGTAGAAAAATTACAAACAGTAATTAAACAACCCAGCATGAATTCACTCTATAATAAGAACTTTGTTCTTGAGAAGATTTAAGTACAAGCTGCTATTTGCAATTATTCCTGTTAGTGAAGGTGGAGAGGCTGGAGTGTGCAAAAAAGCAAACTTGAGCAGGTTACAAACACTCTGAGTGGAAACGTCTTTTTCATTTTCTTCTAAAAAAACTCCATTTCCCCCAGTTCTCCACCGTTAAGACAGGACATTTCCAACCCACTTGATTTCTTTTTCATTCCAGTCCCGACTTGATGACTCACTTTGTTGGACCCAGTTTCTGATAGTCCTCCTTTATCACTTCTCTGGCTCGGGCTTCTGCATCCACTCTTATATTTGACTTTTTTGTTCTCCAGCCCCTGCCAAGAAACACAGTTATATCTTTAAGTGCCTCTAACATACCTGACACGTAGCAAATGCATTTCCTACTGCAGCACATGCACACACCATGCACTCCTGCAGTGCCTGCTCTGCAAGTTTCAAAGAGCTGCACATCTCTGGTGGCTCCACTTGCATTATCTTCAGATCATGAAGACTGATGATGAAGGTCTCTGGTGCAGACACAGGCAATAAGGCCCTATTTTATATATCCTTTCTCTCTGCATTCATAAAAGGAAATCCTGCAGAGGTTAGGAAGTTTCCTCTCATTTATATTCTGAACTGTTTCCTCCGGCATGGGCTGTGATTGCCAAAAGAAAGACCCAACATTCCAGGATTTCCTCATCTCTAGCAGATACCTACTTGGGCAGAATAACTAGGAAGAGGGTGACACAGAAAATTAATCTGTCCCTTCACTTCTCAAGTCACTTGCAATTTCCTGGGTGCCACTGAGGATCAACAAAAATGTGAGGAATTTCTAACTGGCCGGGAATGTTAATGTGCTCCTGGCTAAGCCTCTTAGCCCAGCCAGGCTGACTGCACACACTGTTTGATCCTTTCTAGTTTGTGCATACAAATGATATATTGATATCTCACACTTCATCTCCCATCATATCCCATGCCGCTGAACCTGGGTTCTAACCCTGACTGTGACCTTGATTAAACCTGCAAACCCCAACTTTCTGCATCAGATGCATCCGTCTGGCCCTGCAGCGCCTGTGTTTCCTTCACCCAACCACTGTTTCAAAGGGATATCACGACTGGATCTTCTATGTGGATGAATGGTTGATTATTCAGGAGTTCCTGAACCTCAAACAGATCTACCTGCCCCTTCAATTTCTTATTTTTTTTGGGGGGGGTGTTATTAACAACAGCTTAATCTCAGGTCAGCCAGCCCATACTTAAGCCTTTTAATGTCTTTTGGATCGAAGCAAAGCTGACCTGCCGTTGCAGCGATGTCCATCTGCCTGTACTGTGCTGCAGACACCAAGGACTTGTCCCCATAGAAAGTCCAGCCGCTGTCCCCGAGTCGTTACAGTCAAAGCAGCCACACAAGCTCCTGCAGACACTCAGCTGCAGCTTTGCAATGTCTCTTCCGAGACACCTCGCCACTGGGGAATACTGGTATCTGTGCTGGACCAGCTATCCCAATAAAGCCAGGCTTTGTGCTCACAGAGATGAGCCAAACAAAACAAAAAGGATCACGTTCTCTGAGAACAAGAGCAATTTTGCATTTTGTCAGCAGCTTTGGCCAACATAGCTACCTCTTCCCTCACCTGACCATCCCAGGCCATGCCAGCAGGATGGCAGGGCCATGCCCCAACCCTCACCATAGGACACGGAAATTCAGGCTCTGCATCGTACAAGCCCTGGGCACATGATGCAGAGCAGCTGTGAGCTGGCAGAGCATCCCACAGCAGCACACAAAGCCTCCCATGAAGCCCCATGAGCAACTTAAGGACCAGCATTCGGCATTTTCTGGATTGAAACTTTCCCATTGATTTTTTTCCTGCCTCTGAGACAATGTAAATATTTGGACACCTGTTCTTTTTTTTTTTTTTCCCTCTTCTATTTGCATTTTTAACTCAAAATAACAATTAAAGACTTTTCTAAATACTAGAAATTCTGTATGGTCCCCGGAGGAAGCAGGACTGTGAGTTTGTTACTATCACATACGAGAGTTTGCAGGGGGAACAAGGGCTCCAAATGAGCGAGCATGGCAATACTGCAACCATTTTAAGTAGTGTACACTAGGGGTTGCATGTATCCATCAAAGATTTACCGGAAAAACATGTTATTCTCAGTTACAGATTAACACGTTGTTGTAAAATTAAGCCCTGTTGTGAAGTAATCTGTTCCAAACCCAAGTTTCTGCCCCAAGAACAAATCCTGGGGTTTTGTATGTTCTATGAGATTTTTGCTACTAATTCCAAGGGAACCAAGATTTTATGCTGGTCCTCAAAGTTTGATCCTGCTTTCCCTTCCGTCAATGAAAATCTGCCACCGACCTCCACAGGCCCAGGGCAGGCAGTAAAACAACCTTTAAAAATTGTATGTTTAACTGAATGAATATATAATACATACTCTGTATATGTATGTATTTAAGTTAGATAAAGTACATGTAACTGTGAGATAGCTTTAAAACCTTTCTGTTGCATATCAGCTTCTTAAAAATAGATAACTTGAATAGTGTCAGCGTCCTGAAGTTACTTATGAAACTCCCCACCATCCAGGAGATGATCCTGGGCAATATCAGTAGATTTAGTATGAGAATCATGATGAACGTGTATTTCACAATGCTGGTATAACCAGGCAATGTATATGTCCAGTGAATATACACATACCTCAGGTTAATTCCTCCATACAGGATGGAGATCCATAGCCATCCCAGGAGAAGAAAAATCAGCATTAAAGGAAATGCAAACATAAACCAAGAACCAAAGTTCACCACATCACATTCTGGAAAATAACTAAGCAAACGGGAAAAATCAAGTTAATGCAAGAAGGGAAAACAACCCTTCAATTTAAGGGTAAACAGACATCTGAAATCAGTAGCAAAATAGCCCACAAACTTGCCAGTGTGCATCCAAGAACTATTCCTCTGTGAGCATCAGCAGCTAGCTGGACTCTAGGAGATCTGGGGAGCATTGTGTTGGGACAAATCCCCCCAGTCCACCCTGCCACCCACAGCTCACCCAGCCCAACTCTGCAAGTCTCCAGGGGAAGATCCGACAGATCACTCTCCAGATGGCTGATGCTTTCATACAGTGATATTCCTGAACACCCAGGATTAAACCCTGCTGCAATAGCTACGGGGGAGCCTGAACATGACCCTCATAAGGATGCTGCCCATGCCTAGGAGAGCCTGAACAAACTACTTGTAGAGGCCAGTAAAGTTAAGAAATACCTGTAGGTGCTTAGGATGGCACAAATCTCTGTTCCTATGTAAACAGGAGGCATCTTTTATGACTAAGAAAACAGGCAAGAAGTAGTGGGTTCCTTATTTTTCTTTCTACCGTGCAGCAGTAGATATAATTGCTCACAAAACACTACACGGCCTGTTTCTTCAAAACAGTTACCAGATTAATTGTAAGAATGTAGTCAAGTACCATTAAATTCAAAGGGATTAAGAGCATCAGTAAGGTGAAGCACATATGTACCAGTTTGGCTGACAGCCTGGCTGGGTACAGTGGAAACCTGCTTATTACAGCTAAGGCTGACGCAACCACTCTCTGCTTTCATCTCCTCACAAAGTTTCTCTAAATGTTCTGGAAGGACATAAATTTTCTAAACTAGTTCTCGGCCCATAAAAGAATTTCCTACAGGGATGGAGAACACGTGTCTGTTTTCCAGGATTTACAGGGCTCTCCAGGGTGGCCTCCCATACCTCTTCAGCTGTCCCAGAAGGATGAGATTTGGTGCAGTTCCTGTCAGCGTTGCTGTACCTCCAATGCTGGCTGCATATGGGATTGAGATGAGGAAACCTTTCCATATATTCGTTTTGTATTCCTCCTCCTTCTTTAAGTCTGAGACAGCATCGCTGGTAACCTCCTTCTCCTCTGTCAGATCTTTGCTTTAAAATAGTCCAAAAGAGAATCCGGTGAAAGCCCTGGTTTAAATACAGCGCAACCACTTCAGAGCCTTGACAGAAGGAAAATTCCCAGTTTTTAGAAATCCAAGCTAACATTGTCCTCAAGGACACCTAGGCAGGTCAGTGCAGCAGAGGGGTCTGCTCGGTGAGCTGCCACTCGGGACTGGCAGCCTTGCAGAGGGCACAGCACCCTCAGCACCCATCCGTAGGAGCTGAGGGTGCACATGCCTTGCCCAGCCCCTCAGCACCTTGTAACACTTAGCATAAAGTCCACAGGACTGCTAAAAGAAAAAAATAAAAATTGATAGCACCAAGAAGAAAGAAACATCTGTTCCTGAAAAGATGCTTCCTTTCCATTGTTGCTATCAAAGCAGGACCATCAGCAGTGTGTAAATCCTGCTGGGTTTTACATCACCGGCTTCAAACATTTGATGTTCCTTTGAAAACCAAGTCCCAACAATTCCCCAGCAGAAGACACCTCTGGCTACCATTTCAGAGTGGCCGGAAAATCTCTGCAATGATTTGGACATGCAGAGGGATGCTGGGCACACAGAGGAGGGCTACTAGTGATTGGGATGTTTGGTATAATCAAAACATTTCAATGATTGAATTTCAAATTCCTAAAACTTGGTCTAGCTTGGGGGATAATTCTCTCTTTCAACTCTCTAATACAAACTTTATAGTTAACTTACTCCTCAGTACTTGCCAGAAACTGCATCTCAGTTGGTACAGTGTAAAGTTTATTCTGCTGTAAAGATGCTGAAAAAGAAAGATGAGGACTTTAAAACAGTTCAAAGCATCTAGAAAATTCTCCTTGAACCAAACAGAGGAACAGAAGGAACAACTGCTATTTACAGAGAAGGGGCTGTGCAAACAAAGGGGACAGGGTCAGGAGCACTCTGTGGGGATGAACGAGCCTGTCTCCTCCTGCCACCACTCTGGTCCCACTGCAGCATCCAGCTTCTCCTCCAACACCCAGAGGTGCTCAGTCCTTTTACTACTTCTGCTACTGGTCAGGGTCTGGGATCTTCTAACACAACCAGGAGTTCCAGGGTGTCCCTTAGCATATCATGGGGTTGGGGTGGGTTTTTTGGGTAGCCATAGCTCATTCATAGGAAGAAACACTGTTGGGCCTGATGTATCTGTAA
Source organism: Numenius arquata (assembly GCF_964106895.1). Lineage (NCBI taxonomy): Eukaryota > Metazoa > Chordata > Aves > Charadriiformes > Scolopacidae > Numenius > Numenius arquata. The sequence continues at coordinate 10,517,342 of NC_133587.1, read as the reverse complement.
GGCACGTTCCCCAGGGTGCAGCAGGATCACTCCCTGCTGTGGAGTTCCATTCCCAAGGGATGCGAATTTTACCCCCTGCAGGCAGTTAATGCAAAGTCACCATAAACCTGTAATTCCCTCTTTAAAGACAAGAGTGAGACACATTTGGGGATTAGGCTTCGTCCTCTGAAATCCACTCTGACCGCAAGGACCATTCCCAAGCCCATCACCCCCTCCATAAATGACAGCCCCTGTAGACTGAGTGACCAGTCCCCGACAGAAGTTTAGGGCACCCCGGGAGGACTCTATTGCACATCCAGTTCCCAGGGACCCTCCTGCATATTTCACACGGGCTCTACTCCACTGTGCTTATCACCAACCACAGGGAACACAAGCAGGGCTCAGAAGCACTTGAGGAAAGGGTATATTTTGACCAATATTCTCTTTGGCAGTAAACTGGGAGGTGCACATCACTCTCCACGCATATACATATGGGACATTCAGAAATCAAAAGGCAGAAATGCAATACAACACTCTTTTTTACCAGATCTCATACTAAGGCTTGTAACATTTGCAGTCCTGGCTCATGGCTTGACCTCCTGAGGTTGGGAATAGAGGTGTGCTATTAAACCCTGTTTTCCATATTCCTCCTCAGGACTGGAGCACTTGTGAGTTTTATCCACCTTCAGCCCAGGTGGCCCTTCCCTGTCACCGCTGGCTCTGCTGCCTTTTCTTGGTTCTTTGCATGTTTTTGTGTCCAGAGGCCTGTGTCCCTGCACCTCCCCAGACACTGCAGACCACTGCCTGCAGAGCCCAACTCCTGGTACCGCCACCCCAGCAGTCCCCAGATTTCCCTGCACTCCTCCTCAGGCCAAAACACCATCCTCTTCCACCCGTGTATGCACCAGCAACCAAAAGCAGCGCATGGACAGTAGCCAGTGGTCAAAGTCTCTGGACTCATTCATGTGTGCGCCGAAGGCACTGAGCTCATTCCAGCGCAGTGAACCAAGGATTTTTGCAATGTCATGTTTTACACATCGCTAATTTACTGAATTGGAGTTAATTGGCTTGGACGCACACATGCTGAGCTTTCATCCCAAAGATGCCATGATGGAGGGATGTAATCAGAAGGACAAACATTAACCCATGGTTGACTGTTGATCCCCCAACACACTTAGCCCAAGGCCATCCCACTCAAGCCTAGTGCTGGCTTTGCAAAGACACGTATTTCATTCTACCTCTTAACATTTTTCTTTTTTTCCCCCTCCTGAGCCCAAACTCCCATCCCATCTTGCCAGGACCAGCTGTGAATTACCTCTCAAGGAAGGTTTGCAAAAGGCAACCATGCAAAGGAAATCCAGAGTTGCTGCAGAACAAACTTTTCCTATGGAACTTGTAAAAAGGAGTCGGAAATTGTTACAGGTCCATAAGTCAGAAGAGGCCAAAGACCACTGAGGTAGGACCTCGCTGTACACACCTCTCATGGAGCTGTATGAGAAAGATTCAGTGGCCATTTCACCCAAATACCTCGTATCCCTTAGAGGCAGAATGACTTGTCCTAGATAAATTTGGCTTTAGTGACATTTTTATTTCTTCTAAAAAGTTGAAAAGGCCTGAGAAGGAATATTTCTACCCACCGACGGGTGCAGGCAGCAGGACTGGGGCTGTACCGTGCCAGCACAGGCTGGGGTTTGGCAGCCAAAGCAGGCAGCTGTGTCCAAAAATGCATATTTCCCACCTGCCTCTTTAGAGATCTCATTTCCAGGTCTGCAACCCAACAAAACACCTCAAGCACTGACTATACTTTATCTCAAATTTGCAGAAGATATTCTCTATGCAAGAAAAAAAAAGGATGGAAATAGTTTCTTGCAATTTTTACCTGGAGATATTTAAGCTGCTCAGAGAAATGAGATATTGCCAATGATGGGTTAGTGGGCAGAGAGCAGGAGAGATGGTCAGGCTCACTAGCACAGCGGTTTCTAGTTTGTCACACATCTATCACACGGTTTGGGTTTAGGGATGGAAATGTCAAACAGAATTGTAGGCAATTCTGTCAAACAGAATTGTATAACCCACCTCCAGAAGGAAAGTTCTGGAAGTTGAAAAAAGACTGTTGATGTTCAGTTTATAACCCTGCTTGGATCAACCAGAACCAGCTGGAACTCCAGCCACCAAGGCTCATCTAACCCATTCTTCCACCAGCAGCCAATAGCACCAAAATGAACAAAAAGCTACAACAAATTTTAGCTATCGATGGCATAAGCATGCAAATACTTACTGATCTATAACATGCTGCCCACGTGGTTGAGTGTGGACATAAGTGATTGCAACCACTTGAGGTTCTCTCATCAGCAAAAAAGTGTGACCGACTGATCAGAGACACCACTTTAATTCTGGCACCGTGTGTGTAAGCAAAGCCCTTCACAAAGCTGGTTTCATACAATTGTTGAGATTTCTTCAGAAAATCAAATGCTTTTACATGCTACATATTCTCTAATCTATTTTTAATTTTTGTTTTAGTCACCCAAGTATTTTTTAGCCTCCTGGACACCACTACAGTATTACTAAAAAATATCCAAACGGATTTGCAAACTATCATATGCCATTGTAAAAATTTGCTTCCACATACAGTTCCCTTCACCATTAAATCTGCCTGTCTTTTTTGGAACACAGATTACAATTCAGTTAGATTATAAAAATGAAGTAAACTATGAAATAAGTATTCCTTTTTCTCGAATGCACGTTCCTAACGCTCAGTCAGGTTTCATCAGGCCTATGAAAAAACTAACTGCAACAGCCCCACTGGAGACGTGCAACCAGCCCTGATGGCAGATTACACCCGACAGCCAGGAAGCCCCTGCAGAAAGCTCACCTTCACCTCTCCGCTCCTAGGTGTAACATCGGATTCATCGCTTTTGACTGACTTCAGTTTTAGGGCTTCCTTCAAGGAACTCAGCTTTTCTCATCCATTCAGAGAGATTACAGAAAAGCATGAGTCCACCTTGGGAAACTAAGTTCAAATAAGAAGTCTACAAGAAAACCTGCATTTTGATGTTGAACATTTTACAGATGACTCCTCCTTCACTTGTATTTATTACTTTTATAAGTTTCTACCTCAAAAGAAAAATGCATCATCACGCCATCACATGATATTTGCAAAGCATCACTTTATTCATTCTTCTATTTGCATGCCTCTCCCTTTGCCTTTTCTGGCTTCTCTCACCACTGTAAGCGTTGTGAGCCAAGGACGTTAATTTAGTGCTTGCCAATGTCTAGGACAATGGGGGTCTTGATTTTATGTATTCCCAAACTATACTGTACTTACAGTCACAACTACACAGTCAAATCATTTCAGAGGATGGGGTCAAGTAAGTTAAAAGCAGACTGACAAAACACGATGCTTCTACAGAATAAGAAATTATAGCAAGAAGGTCAGTGGGATTGATTTTAATAGATGTGAATGGTCAAAAATTCATAAAGCAACTGTGATAAAGCAACCAAGAGTGCAAGTATCTCATGTTTGCTAGACATAAATGATGAATGATTAATTATAACTTTATTAGAATATGCACATGTTTGAGTCTTCTTCTGGGGACTCATTTTTTCTGCCTTAGGACTCGGTGGGAACCAAAAAGCCATTGCTTTTAAATCACAGAAGAAGAATTACTAATTAGTGCAAGAAAGAGAAGCTGTGACGACTGCTCCAACTATCAGTAATAGCTGCAAAGGGGACTTCATGACTTTGCTTCTGTTTTGCTGCTTCTCATCACTGTCTGCCAGAAGCCCAAACTCCTGGTAAATGACTTGTGAAGAGGGAGCTGGAGGAAGACCTTGTCTGACCACACACCCCTGACTCAGCCTGTCCATGACCTGCTCAGGAGCAACACCAAGCAGTAGCATCAAGCTGGGAAATCACCAAGCACTTCATAAATAGATATTTAACCCACCAGCCTTCCCTTCCATCCTCCCTTTCTCCTCCAGCTCAGGCTCCAGTTTCATGGGGGAACAAATATGAAAATGAGAGGAGAACTCACCTCTCCATGAGCCCAGGGCAGCCCTGTGTGGTGGCATGGAGGGGCCACTGTCCCCACCCTTGCGCTGCTCTCGTTGGCTGGACAGTCCCCTGCCTGTCCCTGCGGCAACACACCATTAAGTGGCACTCATCTGCCCAGATGTTACTATCCCCAGCCCTCCCTGGCTCTGGCTGCCCCCACAGCAAGGCACCCCTAACAAATCTCATCACCACCAAGCCCACAGAGCTGGACTGCAACTTGTGCCAGAAGCAGTTTTGTGGAGCAGGTTTGCTGGGCGTCATCACTTCTTGGTTTTTCCAGACAACTCATAAGCATTGACTCCTGCATGACATGAGGAAGGGGCAGGATAAACGGGAGTTTTACGCCAATACTCTTCCATTGAGATCATAAAGAGTGTATTAAAATGGGACCAGCACTGAGATCAAGCTGCAGCTAAGAAACCTGGTACTTGTGCCAGTGAAGTCAATAAAATGGGGGTATTTGATGGCAGATGGGCAGACCTCAGCTGGCTTATACCACTGCCCTGTCTTAATTACCTTGGTTTTCTTCATTATCCCTGTTCATATCCTTAGATGTGTCTTTCTCCCCAAAGAGGCTTTTTAAAATTGCATTTGCAATTGGAAGCATCATAGCAGTGGAGGCAGTATTACTTAACCACATGGACAGGAAAGACGTTGTCAACATCATCCCTAAAATTAGTCTGGAAGAGAGAAAAAAGGAAAAGCTGAGTTTCTTCAGTTTGGCAAGTTCTCTGATCTATTACAGCTATAGGAAGAAAAGCTCACGTGCAGGGATAATGAAACTAATAGCAAAAAGGACTTCTGTGACTATCCTGTAATTGGATGGAGCACAATTATGGGGCTGAACCAAACGATTCTTCTCATGCTCCACTGGCCTCTGAGCTATGGCAAACAGCTGAATAAACTCAATAAGCTGGAGAAAAGGGGATGTGGGCAGCTCCCTGGCATGGGAGACACTTGCATCACGGCCCACCACAGCAGAGCCACTTCCCGAGCACCTGCGGCTCACATGCCCCATGGAGATCCCCCTGCTCCCATAGTCACCTGGCTGGCTGGACTCCCACCAACATGAGCACCCGGAGCGCAATCCTGCGGTGTAAATTCCACTCCTCAATGGCCGAGGCCATGATTAAACCACTGAGGAAGAGAAAATTGGTGTCTAAAAAATACTGCGGGCAAACTTTGTTAGATGGGAGGATCCCTAAGAAGGGAAAGAGGACGATGGGCAGCAGAGCGGTCACGGCCAAGGGCAGAGCCTCCGTGCACCAATACAGGGCCATGAGCAGGATCACATAGAGACATCTTCCTTCCTGCAAAAGGAGGAGAGAGGAAAAGTAAGACACATGGCATTACAGAGACATCTTTTCACTTGGAGACACTTAGACAAGCAAATCGCATCAGCTACTTCTTGAGGGATACAGTATTTCTCCCAAATCAATTCCATCAAAGGCAACATCTTCCCCTCTATATTGCATTCAGGATTTACACTAATCCTCTGAAACCTCAGGAAAACCCAAATCCTCCTCAATTGCTTGACCTTCCTACGTGTTGCAGGATGGCAGCACACTGGGGCATCAGCCAAGGAAGCTCTGGAGAGCAGGAGCTGCCCATCCACGTTGAATTGGGGTGCCCAGCAGGCACTGCTGGTAGATCAAGTGATGGTAACATCCTTAGATGTCCCAATATCTGACCCTGCTACACTTCACATGTTTGTGCTTCTTCTCCCACTTCCACAGACCACGTTTTGCATGTCTATGGAAAAACAGCTTTGAGGTGGATGTACCGAGTCCCTACACTTGCAATTGGAGGCACACAGAAAGGTTTCTTTTCTTGGATCAGAGTCTCCCAAGAGATCTGTGAGAAACCATTTGACAGCAACCCATCCCAGTCCCTACGGAAACCACTAAATCAAGCGCCCTGGTGTCACATTGCTTCCTGAGGGCAGGGAGCTCGCCCATGCCCAGCATCGCTCCAGCCTGGGCCAAGGCTGGCAGAAACCCAGTGCCCCTGCACCATGAATTCATTCATCCGCCCAGGAGGCACAAACTAGACCAAAGCCATTTGTCACGACAGCCACGGCCGAAATAACATCAGGAGAACCACTCCAAGCCCAGGAGGGGAGACCCCGGGGGGGTGCAGGGGGAGCCCAGCACAGCTGAACAGGGATATTGTCAGCAACCGCGGGGCAGAGTGCCCACAGTGCTATAAATAACAGCCGAGAGTCATTTGGAAGCCACAGAGCTATTTATTTTACCACTTTTCCAGCTTGTTGGACAGGTTGAATTGTTACTCAAAGGCACCTCTGTCCCTGCGCCTGGACCTTCCTCCCCAGCACTCAGGGCTGGGCTTGCTGGGGCTTTCGTGAAGGAGATGACGGTTCTGCTCCCTGGCGCGGCTGGGTCGGGAACATCGTGGGCTGGGACCTGCGTGGAGCTGCATTTTGGGGATAACACAGTCTCAGCTGCAGCGCTGGAGCACGCAGTGAGGCAGCTGTAAAGGTACAGTGAAGACACAACTTGCCCGGCCACCTGCAAACAATTCACTTCAGGCCTCAGCTGAATGTGGTCGTCCCCAGACCCCTAGAGCAGACACCAGCCCAGTACCACCCCCACAAACTGAGGATAAAAAATAAACACGGTTACTGAGAAAGCCGAAGAGCAGAATCTACCCTGACACCCCACTGCATGCATGAAGTTGAGTGAACTGAAACCAATACAGATTTATTGTTCAAGACATCTGTAGTGAGTGTTTGAAAAGTGCCAAGAATGACAGAATTTCTGATTTGCTTTTAGCACTCAGGCTTTGCATTTCACAAGCAGCTCTGCTAGTAAAGCTCCAGTGTTTCAGTGCACATGGAAACGTGAATATCACAGAACTGAGAGTAATTTGCTTGGATTTTTTTTTTTAATACATTAGTTTCAGCGGAGCCAATACTTCATGTAAAGTTCCCAAGATCTGGATTTAAAGATCATTTGCAGTCCTAATTTTAGATCCCAGTAAAGTGACATACTGTGAAGTAAACCCTTTACATTCCCAGGGCTCAGCCCTGGCACCTGGCAGTTCCCATGAGCTCCCCATGGCTTCACTTCCTCCAAACCAGCAGGACCAGAGCAGAAAACCCGGCAGTGCTAAATTTTGCAAAAATAAAGAATCATGTTTTAAAATGTCTGCACACTAGATTAGTGATTTCATTCCCATGGCAGCCGATATTTTCTCTTCACTCTAGTTCTTCTTATAAACCAAAGAAATAGCTTTGTTCTCATTAAGCCCTTTCCAATTGATCTCTAAAGGCCATATACATAATTTTTTTCTCCCACTGGCAAAATATTCTTCAGTTTTCTGCAAGGAAAGTTGCACCGAAGTCAACTTCAAAATAAAGACACTTTGCCTCTTACAGTAGTAGAGCAACTGAAAATATTTAACAACGCCTTGATATAAGAGTGTATCAGTGAGCGCTTTAATTGACTTGATGAAATAGATGAAATACAATTTAGAAAACTAATTATAAGTAAGGGATATTTATTCTCTGGTGTACGAAAAATGTTCTGGAAAACATTACAATGAAACACAGCATGAATGTAATAACTAACATTCATTGCAAACTCAAAAGCCAAGGGGTAAAACCAAAACAGGGCAGAAAGAACTGCTACACAGAGGGTTTTTCTCAAATTTTGAAACCTATATGGATCAACAGCAAACCACTTGAAAAAGAAAGATGTTGTATTGTTTGCCCATTTTATTCTACCCCAAAAGAGGACAAATTAAAAAAAAAAAAATAATAAATCAGTGAAATTGCACCTATATTAAACAAGTTTTTCACTTAAAAAATACCAACATTGAACAAAAAAGGAACAAGACCACTTCAGAATAACTCAGATTTGGAGCAAGTACTCTCCAGAATAAAAAAAAAATAAAACTACTAATAAAATTGAACCAAATATATAAAATTGAAAGGGTTTTGGTTTCAAGATATCTTGCAAATGTTAATTAGTATGCAAACAATAAATGCTAACAAATGTCAGAAGAATGGTCATTTAGGGAGATGGCCATGGCTGCCCAGGGACAGTCTGGGCTGCATCCACCATCGTGTGCAGCACCATCACCCCGACATGATCTTTATCCTTCAATCCCTCTGCTGTGTCACTGTCAGGCTCCTTTTACTCCCCTCACCTCCCTGCGGCTTGGTTTTCATTTTTTTCAAGATAAGTCTATCAAAGTTCAGGGGGGAGAATGGTAGCACATACGAACTTTAAAATGGGTCTTGTGATTGGGTTAATTCTATAACCATTTAATGATTTCCAGGTAAGTGCCCTGGACTACAGCAGCTCTCCTTCCTGTTGCTCAAGAGCCTTGGGAACGACCTCTGCCCCTCCAGACACAGATCCTGCCTTTGCTGCACTGAAAGCACCGGGGATTTTCCACACTGGGGGACCTGCTGAGCTACAGCAGAGGAAGCCAAGCCACGAGGTAGTCTCCTGTGGGCAGGAGAGCTGGAAGGAACAGGAGGTGTCCTGGAAGGGCAGATGAGGTGTCCCAGGGAAAGGAGGTGCTGGCAGGGAGTGTGGATCAGATAAGGTGAACCGGTGCGCCCAGGCGTAGCACCAAGGAACGGGCATCCACGTGCCACCAGTCCCCACCACCACCCTGAAAGGGGACATCAGAAGCTTCAGCTGGACCTTGTTCTCCACCAGCCCCAGATAGCTCCTGGGCAGCCCTGGACCCCCTGCCCAGTGCCCACAGCCTCCCTGCCAGACAGACCCAGCACTCGAAGACGCCCTGCCCAAAGGCACTGCCAAGCTTTGGTTTCTCTCCATCAACCTTTGCATGTTACACGATCATCACTGTCTCACTACCCCCACACTGGCTTTCTCCATCACCCCTCCACTCTGTGACCAGGCAAAGGAGTCACCAGGCTCTTCAAGGACCTTGATCCCAATACCAAGAGACATTTTGGCTGGAACTGGTGCTTTCCAAGCCCTTTTATCTTACTACCATCACAAAGGAACATCCTATCTGCAATACTCAAAACTACTCAGTACAAAAAAGTACCAGTGGCTTTTAGCATCTCGTTGGAGAACTGCTCTCACATTGCAGCTGTGACTGCTCTATTGGCCACCTCGCTCTCACCTCCCGCTCGCCAGCACAATGGATATGTGAATCTGATTTCTACCAACCCAGCTCCTGCAAACATGATGTAATCTGGACATAAACCAAGCCCTGTTTACCAGCCTTCCTGCCAGCAGAGTTGTTTTGCTCCCACTGGGTATTTGCAGAGTGGCTAGAAAGGGGCCAGTAACACAAGGGCACAAGCTGGAAGAGCTGCTGGGAAGATATTTTGCTCTGGAGCTATGCTAAAAAGACATAAGGCTTATTAAATACTTTAAACTTCTTGAAGTATTTTGTAGTTGGCGGGAAAACAGAATTTCTAATTTTCTCTGTTTTGGAAATGGGACAGCTGAATCTCAGAGAAAGTGGGCAAATTGACCAAGATCACATAGTAAACTACTGACAAAAATGAAATGGGCCTCTTGGAGAAAATCTTGCCTGGCTCAGAGGTCTGAGGCTCACGACTTCTCTTGGAGGCAGCAGTAGATCCTACATCTTCAAACATTCACGGACTGCAAAGCTTAAACAACACAGTGTGATGACTTGACACCCTGTGTGAGGATAACAGGGCTCCCCTTTCGAATCTCCATTTCAGCATCCGGGTTCGGGTTTTTTTTTTAAGAAAGATACACATTTGATTAGAAAAAATATAAACATTTTCAGTGATGGTGAACCCACCACAAGTTTCATAAGCCATTCCTATGGTTAATTAACCTCACTATTAACATTTAATTGTGATAATCTGAATCTTCCAGCTTCAACTCTCTGCATCTTCTCATATGCTCCTCCCTTATGCTTCAGCCTAGGTGACGCTTACCCAAACTCTGCTTGTGATGGATGTGCCTTCAAGGGAGCAATCAAGTTACTCCTTGCCTTTACATTCTTTGAAAGAAACAGGTTGAGCTCCCACAGCCTTTCATCATGTGGCCTGTTTTCCAGTCCTTTACCCATCCTGAGGTGTCTCCAATTTGTCAAAGCCATTTCTGAGCTGTGGAAGCCAGACCGAAAGGGTGTTCTGGTGAAAGCCACAAGCTCAGCAAAGAGCGGCCTGGTAGATCCTCACTGCTCTTCCTCAACTGTCACATGTCGATACACACAAATATCACATTAACCCTCTTGGCTCTGGGTATCCGGTCTGGTAGCCATGTTCAACTAATTACATATTGCCATCTCAAAGCCCTTTTTTGGAATCTGCTTCCCAAAAGGAACTCCAGTTCAGCCTGACCTGTGGCCAGCAGTGCCAGTGATCTCCATCTACCCTGGGGCTTGTAGAAAGGCACCTGCTTTACTGGTTCACAAAACTCCTCAGGCAGCTCTTACAAAATTCTTGTATGGAAGTTGCCTAAACTTATAGATTTTAAAGTAGCCGGTGCTGGATGCAAGTATATTAATTCCTTTTAGCTACTGTCATAATAAAAATATTTAATTATCGGACAACTTCTTACAATATGGGACTGTAATACGAGCACTTTCCTGAGTACAGAACAAAAAATGCTTCACTGAATACAGCTTTTCCTCCATTGCCCATCTGGCAGGAGAATACCATGAGTCAGATTCCTTTTGTGCCACACACTCAAAACACCACTCACCACCCTCAACACCCTGCCCACGGATTTCTTCCTCAATTCTTTCACATCTCTTCTTGTGTTTTCTGTGGTTCTTTGCTTCCAATGAATATTAACTCTTGTTAACTTCCCTTTTCCTCTAAGTATTGCTGCTGTCACTTCCTCTCTGTGCCAGCTTGCTCTCCGCCAGGCCTCCCCTCTCCCCTGACTGAAGCTCAGAGCGCACGTGGTAAAATGTAGTCACCCAACTTCCAGTTATCACTGTTTTTTCCCCATTGAAGTTCTTCCTCTTATCTCTTTCAACTGACCATTGTTTCCACTTTTATGAAATTGGCCTAAATCACCAAGCACGTACATAGCAGAGATGGACTCCATGCATGAAATGTATACTCGGGCTACAATCACTTATTTCACCTACCAGGCTGCTCTCCTGGCTGCCACCTCCTTGCCTGCCCATGCTCCTGCGAAGCTCTCCAGCCCAGGATCCAGCTCCCAGGACACCCCGCTGCCAGCCCACCACCCCACTGGCCCCCTTTCCCCACAAAGCCTTCATTTGGAGACCGTTCGTGTTCTTTGCTTTCGAGCACAAGCAGTGTCATTTTTCTTCTGGAAGTTCTTAAAGTCTCCTTGTTCTAATCAGGAGGACTCATTACATCCAAGTTAATTTTAAATTGCTCTATGGCCACTGAGGAAGTCAAGTCTGTTTTCTGAAGGCATGGGGCCCTATTTGCCTGCTCAGAGCTCCTTTTAGCAGATTTGGCTGCCTCAGCTGTTACCAAGCCAAGAGGCTGTAGACATTGAGTTCATTAGAAGCTGTTGGAACAAGCTCTTTGCACAGCTCATTAAAAGTGCCCCCCATGCCCTTTCCAGCAGAACAGTTCCTCCAGCCCCTCCTGCCCTGCCCGAGCTCCTTGCAATCATTCACAGCCCTCTGAGCAGGGGGGTCGCAGGCACTTCCACTGACGGGACAAATATTCAGCTATTTCAGCAGCAACCACAGAAAGAGGTGACAGAGACCCTTGCACAGAGAACTGGTTCCTGGGGAGTGGCTCCACACAGAACATCTCCTTCTCCTGTTTTATGTGATGGACACGAGTCACTGCTCCAGCCCCAGTTTGGGGAGCACACCCTGAGTCCTCAGCAAACCCACGCACAACAAAGAAATTTCATTTTTCCATTTAAGGGAAAGGAGATTTCAGACAAAACCACCTATGCAAGCCTCCCTCTCCACGACTGCTAACTACAGAGGGCATCAAGTGAAAACAAGAGCTATCAATGTAATATCAGAATCACATCAGCCCTGACACTGTCCTTCTGTGAAGGGACTCACATAAAGATCTGGAGAACAACCACTGCAGGGTGACAGCCGATGAGAACTTTAACAGCAGCTTGCCGGTATGGATGCTGAGTTCAGCAGCAACAAGCAAGGCCAGACTTGACGGATGATTTTTCTCAAAGGATTTCATCTCCAAGAAGATGTCACCCAGGTACAGGTTTCACTGGAAAAATCCACTTCACCCAGACCACAGGATGTCACTCAGAAGTACACACTAATCCAAGAAGTCACATCCTATTTGTGGTTCTCTGATATATCAACTTTAGGTCATGATTTCTTGGTCTCCAGATCCCAGTGAAACACTGCCTGTGAAGCCAAAGCTCAGGTGGCTTTTTATGGCTTTAGTCCCTTGGGACAAGAAAATTGCTGAGCATTGCATGAGGGGAGAAGCTAGATGGTGACATGATGCGGGAACAGATTTTAACATCCCCAGGGCAGAAGTTCCTCTAAGACATCTTCTCACAAGGTAAACCTCATCTTGAGACTAGCAAGGGCTGAGCCTCATTACTTCTCATCTCTTCCCAGTTTCTTTAACACCCTGGGAGGCAGAAAACCAACCATCCCAGCAGGGACATGGGGCTCTCCAGCCCATCCAACTCTCCCATGCCCCAGATGTGCACATACTTAGTAGCATGAAGATGCTACAATGACTACACCACACCAGGAGCTTCTCCTGCCCCAGGCTGATTTCCATGGGTGCCCTGCCTGGGACAGCCTCCCAGTAACACCAGCAGCAGCCCAGTCAGTTGAATTCCTTCTGAGATGGAGCTTGCTGAACACCTGCAGCAGCTCTTGCGACCTGGCTGCCCAGGAGACTGTAAGGCTGGACTTGAGCACCACGTTAGGAGAAACCATCTGACCCGAGCAGTGCAGCTAAGGGCACACAATTTCCATCAGGCGCCAGGATACCTCCCAAACTCCACCACCACCAGATCCCCCACCTGCTGAGCCCTCGCCTGTTCCCCCCCTTGGTGCTTTTACACCATGGTTAAAAGCGTAACCCGTTCCCTTCCCCTCCAGCAGCCCCCTGTGGCTTGGGCTGCGGAGGGCAGTCCAAGCAAGCTCCAGACGTCAGAACTTAATCCCCTGTTGATGCAACAGCAAGTTTCCTTTCTTGCTGAACAACTGAGAGACAATCTTGTGTTGAAACTGTAGATGAACCACTGACCCCTGAACATGAATGGATACGATTTCCTACAGTAGATCACAGCTACAGGCTCACCCTTATGCCAAACTGGGGAGAACCTGGTGAAGCTGCAGTCGGGCTTGCTTGGAAAATTGTACTGGTTAACAGCCCCAGGAGCATCGGAGTTTTGGCAGCGACCAGAGCAGGTACCGGCCAGTCTCACTGCTACCAACTGCAATGCATTTAACGCCCATGGAAAATGAAGAACTGATCGTTACAGGCCAGTCAGCTCTGCCAGGGCCTCTCCTTCCCCACCCACAACTGACCCCTGCTCCTCACCCCCTCAACTGCAAACACTTCCACTCTCCCATCACCAGTTTTTCTTTAATAAAACGGTGTTGATCAGACCGGACTGTGCATGAGGTCCTCCGTGGGTTGTACCCAGGAGCATGCTACCCGCACACTGTAAGAGTGGAGCGGGTGTGAACAGCAGCATGACACCAGCAGAGACTTTATTTTCTTCTGGCCACCTGGAGAAATCCCTTTCCTGAACACCCAAATCTTTACACAGCCTGTGTAACACTATAAACTTCTACCAGCACACAGAGCATCCGGATCGAAGGCTTTCCTGCAGCACAGTGCCAGGTTAATCTGTGATTTATTCTCACAATTAACCACAGCACAGTTCAGGCACAAGCTTGCGCTGAGTGTGCAGTGCGTCTCCTCACCCTCTAACCATATCTCACAATTTTACACATGCTGAAGTCAAACAAGATACTATTAAATATAATTGAAGTCACTTGTTCAGCTATTGTAAATGAATGTACAAATATAATTATCAATTTATGAGTCTGCAAAGGAACTAAGTACCTCTTGTGCAACATGCTTTCTGCTCTTGAGGCAGACATTTACCGTATTCCTATCAAGAACTCATGCAATAATGCAAAATAATAAAAAAAGGGAAATGAAATCCAAAGAATTTTCTCTTTTAACATATGGTGTCATTAAATAAAGCAATGGTCTATTACTTTAATTGCGAGATTTATTTTGCTATCTTGAATGTAAAGGTCTCACCTGACAAGCACTATAGAGGCAGGAGTAAATGCCACCTTCGTGTCCTTACAGCATCTGAATCATTCTGTAATCACTAAGTACTGAACATCTCTTATTTTCTGATGTAAAGAAAGTCATTCTCAAATGGATCTGAGTCAGAATGTAAGAGTGAAATCCTGCCCATACTGAAATTAATGGCACAAAACTTCCCAGTTACTTCACTGCCCCATGGACTTCCATCCAAGGCTTGGACCTCCTGGTGCATGAGAGCTGCATCCATGGGACACCTGCAGAAATCCTCCAGCCTCCAAAGTTTTGCCACAAATTGCTTAACATACAGCCTAACACACATGCCAAAGCCCAAACCTTACCAGGGGACCAGTTTATTCCCCGTCTACAGGACATCACTAATGTCTCGCTCACAACGCCTTTTCGGATACAGCACCAAAGGTTCCCCCTGAGAGTCGCCCACAGCGGTGCTGGTGGCACTCACGGCTCCCCTGCATTTCCCAGCCCTGCAGCAGGAACCCTGCTGCATGGCCACCTCCAGCCCCACGGCATCCCTCTCTCCCTGCACACAGCGCTACCTGCTGCAATTCCCATAGCAAAGGGATGGGACAGCAACGCCAGGCAGCCTCAGAGCCCCGGCCACTCGCCTTCCACCCCAGCTCTACAAACACCTTACTGGGTGATGCTGGCTGCAGACCTGCTTTGCCTCAGTTTCCCCAGCTTCCCCTTGGAGCACTACCAATAAAAACTACAATAAGGCAGGTAGGCATCAGCAAGAATCACTAGTTAGTGCTACTTAGTTCAAGCCGATTCTGAACCATAGGTTCCTTACACCCCCCCATGTCTATATGAGCAACATAAATACAGTCCACACTATCTACCCCTTCTTCCCCCTTAAAGTTAAGATCACCTCAGGATGTCCCCTCCGTTGGAACTCTAAGGTGGCTGCAGAAGGTGAGGAGCTGTGGCAGACTGAAGGCTTCAGTGGTCCCCTCCCTCCATGGGGGAACCCTGGCAGGTAGCAGGGTGACCCTCAGGAGGGCCAGATACTGCTGGGGCTGGGGCATGAGGGGAGCAGCAAGGTGAGACAGAGCACCAAGGCGATGTCCCTGTTCCGTGTCCCCAGGGCTGTGCCCCACAGTTCATGGACCCACCCCGTAACACTGATCCATTCCCTTGGTCCATGCCCTGAGTCAGTGTCCCCAGTTTGTGCTCCTGGTCCCTGGCCCCACTTGGTGTGCCCTGCAGTCGGTGTGTCCTGCTTGGTGCCCCCTCATCTGTGTCCTTGGTTGCAGCCCCCCACATCCGCATCCCTGGTCAGTGCACCCCACTCGCTGTCCCCTACTCCGTGCCCCGCAGCGAGTGTCCCCAGTCTGCAACCCTGGGTGGCAGCCGCAGCTGGTGGCCTGTCCGTGCTCCACGGCCGGTGGTCTCCATCCCACGCCACCGCTCCGTGTCCCCCCCGCCCCCGGGTACCTTGGGGGGCAGGCTGAGCAGCACGGGCACCAGCGCCAGCGGGGCGCACAGCAGCACCACGAACCGCCGGACGCTCCACACCTTCTTCACCAGCGCCCCCACCGCCGCCATCCCTCCTCCTCCTCCTCCTCCCCCTCCGCTCCCCCCCTTTATCCCGCGGGAGCCGAGCGCCGCCGCCCCGCCCGCCGGGAGGAGCCCCGCTATACCGCCCCGCCCCGCCATACCGCCCTTCGGCCCCCTGTACCGCCCTGCTACCCCTAGATCGTGTCCGCCCCCCCTAGTTCCCCCCCTCCCCTCATCTCACCATTTTTCCCCCAGCTTCTGCAGCCGAAGGGGTTCGAGAGCAGAGATGTTTTAAAACTGGTTCAAAAACTCTAGCGGCACAAGAGCTTGTTGGGTTTGACCATCAGGACTCCGCAGGCTGTCAAATAGCCCCTGGGTGTGCTAATAACGCAGGCTCAATGCTCCTAAACATAAAGAAATAGTACAAGTGACTGCTAAGAAAAAAACTACCCAAATATCTGGTTTGGTTCTCCAACATTTCCCCTCCAGGGACAGAAACATTACACAAACAGAATCACAGAAATACGGAATCTTCATAGTTGGAAGGGACCTTTGAGATCATCGAGTCCAACCACAAAAAAACCCCAAAAAACAAACAAAAAAACCAAACACAAAAAAAACCCACAAAACACCACACCTCACCCCACCCACAAACAGACACAAACCAACAATCTCGGCCACTAGAGCATGCTCTGAAGTGCCATGTCTACACGTTTCTTAAATACCTCCAGGGATGGCGACTCCACCACCTCCCTGGGCAGGCTGTTCCAGTGCCTGACCGTGACCACTCTCTTAGTAAAGTAATTCTTCCTAATATCTAATGTAATCCTCCCCTGCCGCAACTTCAGACCATTTCCTCTGGTCCTGTCATTATTCCCTTGGGAGAAGAGTCCAACACCCACCTCTCTACACCCTCCTTTCAGGTAGTTGTAGAGGGCAATGAGGTCCCCCCTCAGCCTCCTCTTCTCCAGACTAAACATGCCCAGTTCCCTCAGCCTCTCCTCATATGACTTGTTCTCTAGACCCCTCACCAGCTTGGTGGCTCTCCTCTGGACACGCTCCAGCAACTCAATGTCCTTCCTGTAGTGAGGGGCCCAGAACTGAACACAGCACTCAAGGTGAGGCCTCACCAGGGCCAAGTACAGAGGCACCATCACTTCCCTACTCCTGCTGGCCACACTGTTCCTGATACAGGCCAGGATGCCGTTGGTCTTCTTGGCCACCTGGGCACACTGCTGGCTCATGTTAAGCCAGCTGTCCACCAACACCCCCAGGTCCTTTTCTGCTGGGCAGCTCTCCAGCCACTCTTCCCAAGCCTGTAGCGTTGCCTGGGGTTGTTGTGACCGAAATGCAGGACCCAGCACTTGGCCTTATTAAACCTCATCTCATTGGTCTTGGCCCATTGATCCAACCTGTCCAGATCCCTCTGTAAATGCACATCATTAAAAGCTCAAAAGCATGAGGAAAACAGGGAGCTGCAACTGCTTTTGACAATTCAATTTAACCAGTGACTCAGAGGTTTGACAAGTTGTTTGCAGTGCCACCTGAAATGCTTTTTTGGGGTTGGGGTTTTTTTTCGTTAAAAATAAGGGAATGCAACCAAACAAAAGGCCAGTGGTGCAGAGCGGGATGGAGCCATGGGAAATACCGGAAAAAGCAGGAGGCGAGGTCTTGGCTCACACAAGTGTGAGCCCCAGTGAGCAAGTGAGTAGCATATGACTGCCCTTAACATAGTCAGGCCAGACCCAAGCAGTTAAGGATGCTTCAATCATGAGTCAAAAAGAAAACACAAAAGCTGCCCAGTTCTAACTCCGAGCGCGGGTTTTCCTGCCAGCTCTGCCCCGCGTCAGGGACATCAGAAAGGAAATGGGAGAGTGTGTGGGGCAGGAGAGGATGCCCTCCCTGCACCGATGTAAATCTCCACAGAGGTTGCAGGTCTCCATCTGGCTGCGAGGAGCATAAGCGAGAGGCAGACATCACAGGAGACCGAGCTGAGGCACTACCAAGTTGAGCAAGAGATCAAAGTCAAGGGAGCTGGATTTTCTCTCTGCTTTTTGCATTGCCTGGATTCTTGCAATTGGAGGCTAAATGAAGCTAAGAAGAGAAAGTGAGGAGAAAAGAGGGAAAGCAAAATAACCCCCTGACTTAGTACTTCACCAGCATCCTTTGAGTGCTTTAAAACATATTCAAAACCTGGGTGAGTTGAACCCACAGATATGAAAGATGTAAAAAAACCATGCTCAGCAGAGAAACTCTTCCCTTTTCACTATTAATCAGCTCTCTGGAGAATTACTACCTCCAGGCAGGTCACTCCAAGGGCATCAAAGAAATTGAAATCAAATGCATTGGATAAAAAAGCAGACCCCACTGAAGAAAGCTCTCCCCAGCTTATAAAAGCCATGAATCATGGTCAGAGGGAACAAGAAATTGGAGAGGAAGAGTGTGGTGATAGAATCAATGTTAGAGACAGGACTGTACCCCTGAGCAGACTCTGCTCTGGGTCCGGACCCACCTCCTCTGTTCCCCTCCCTCTCCTTAACAGCATATATATTTAATTTTGCACAAATAGTAACAAATCAGTTAATCCCCACACCGATCCCAGGCAGGGGCTAAAGTGTGATGGCATCACCACCGCAACTCTTTTCAAGTAGCGGAACAGACACAAAAGCTTTTGCCGGGCACTGCCGGGGTCCGCTGGCAAAGTGAGGATCCGGCATCCGCCTGGCTCCTGGCCCCATGGCTGCCCAGCCCTGCTGGCAAGTGCACCTTCTTTTAGGGCCCAGAAGAAAGCACAGAGCTGACTGAGAGAAAGCTATGGGGATTTATGTCCTGCTTTTCTTTAACTGCTAAACAACATGAATAAAAAGTTATCATGATCAAAAAAGTGAGTAGGGGACTCCCGTGCCACTTTGATGCCACCGTGGTAGACTACGATAGCATAAGCTGCTTTATCACTTGGGTAGTGGAGCATGATGGAGAGGATGGGAGAGTGGATGGCTGAGGACCTGAAAGCAAAATTCAGGCCATCAAAACAACGCAACTGCTTAAAACAGGTCCAGCTTACCCAGTAGACTCATCAGCCAGAGACTGGGAGCACGTATATGAGTGCGTGCCACATGCTAGACCAAAGGAGCTCTACAAAGCTTTTTTCTCTCAAAATCAACCTTGTAAGTTAAAAAAAGCTTCAAAAGAATAATAAGCCATCCATGCCACAATCTGTTCTTTCTCTTAGGAAGATACAGACTTCTGCCAGTGCAGAGGGCTAGGGGAACAGGAACACATTCCACCTCCGAGACACGAGTCACGTCCCTGCCCGGGCAGCCCCTCTCCGGTCCCACCCGGCCCCTCTGGGCTCAGCAGGGAGGATGCTGGGCTCAGCCCTCAGCGCTCCCAGCCCAGAGCATTATGCGGGGGCTGCATGCTGGTTCCCTCGGCCTTCCAGGACTTCAGCTGACAATTAAGGTTTAATTAATTAGTTTCCTTGTAAGCTCCATCTCTACCAGCCCCATTTCCAGTGCCAGCAGCAGCAACCTCACTGCACCCCTCCCTGTGCTCCACGGCCATCGCTGGGGTCAGACCTCTTCTCCATTACTCACAGAGTAAGTTTAGCTTAGAGGAAAAGAAAGAGGTGCTGCATAGAGCCCAAAGGGACCGCTGTGGGACCCAGCTTGTGCTCGGGCTGGGGAGAGGATTTATTTATCTGTAGTGACCCTCACATAGTGAACTCTGGGTTACAAATGAGCTTTTATGCTTTTATTGCACTAACTTAGTTTCCTATCAGCACTGATGGGAGAGGAGAGTTGCAAAAGGTTATCGGTGTTTTGCATCTTGCAAAACTGGAAAATATCAATTTCCTGCAGACATCAAGGCCCAGACTAAAAAAAGTTCACTGGAAAAAGCTACACCGTATAGCTTGTATGCACAGTTTTTACATATACACACAGTAACTGCCGGCACAGATCAGCCACTGTCCAAAAGTCATGGTAACAGTATACTCAGATTATGCAACTGCATTTTCATTCCTGTTTTTTGCCATACTCGTGTTTTCTTCCATGTCTGTTTTCCCTCTTAGCGCTCCTATAGGTCTACAACTCACATCTACCTCCAAAAATCCCCTTAGTTCAGTTCTGCACTTAAGGCCTCAGTGGGCAAAGCAGAAGTTGTTACTACTGCAAGCTGAAGTCAGGCTGGTGACCCCGAGCTCGCAAGCTGGCTCCCTGCTTCCACGAGAGAAATCACTGATTTCCTCTGAAATCCTACTGCTACAAATTCTGCTGACAACACTCCTCTGTTTCCTTTAATTCTTATTTCCAGAGCTTATTTGCACACTCCTTGTGTTTGTGGCACTTCAGGTGATACCCAGGTGCGTTGCAAGATGGGGCAGGTGCTGGGAAGCTCCTGAAAATGAAGCCGTTCCTGGCAGTGCTGGAGTTGGTCCCCTGAGACAATTCATTCTTAAAAGCAGGAAGATTCAAGCAGTTTAAAGAGCCAGAGTGACCAACAGCACACAGTTCTAAGTATTTTCTGTTGAAAGAACATTTTTTCCCAAGTATAAAGATTATTTTGCTGCTGGCGACGGTGGCAGAGAGACCCCCAGTGGCTGGGTGCAACATCAGCCATCACCCTGCACATCCCCAGCACCCTCAGAGCCCACCAGGAGGGTTTAGGGGGGGTGGTGAAAGCCAACACAGCCTTTGGGGCCAGAGAGAACAGCCCCTCAGGGTCAGTCAGGGCAGGACATCACCGCTTCTCCTGGTGTCACCCAGAGCTGTGACTGTGCTCAGGGTGCAGACTCACACTCTGAGGAGGGTGGGACTGAGCACTGGGCTGCTTTGGCCAGCAGTGGAAATAAAAAACAAGACAGAGTTGCTCTGAGTTAAAAAGACATTTGGGCTTCTAGCCAATAAGACAATTTACCTCTTTTCAAAGACTTTTTTTTTTTTTCAATTTCACTTAAAAGAGCAGGTTCTAATTTATTGGTTCTCCTTTTAAATTCAATTGAGCTAAACTTGGGTGTGAAATATTTTTAGGACTTCGTAAAAAATCAGACCAAACTCTGAAAGAATATTTGTGCCTTGAAACTGTATTTGCAGTGGATAAACTATTCATGTAAAAAAAAAAAAAAAAAAAGAAAATGGGATTCCTGTTTTTCTTACAAGAATGCATGCATGCTGGAGTGTCACCAGACACTAAGGCGAGACATAAAGCCTGAGCATAAATAATGCAATGGCAAATTATATCAGTAACAATAATTCAGGTGTTACTTATGACCATGCAGACGCACTGAAAGCTAACACAGCACCAAAGCGAAGCTGTCCTCAGTCCAGCCAGGACTGGAAATTCCACCTGCCTTGTGACCCAGCCAGGGAATCAGTGCTTTTCACCCAAGGAGCTGCTCCCACGGGCACAACCAGCCGTACAGCTGAGGCTGCAAGAAGATGCAGGGCAGATGCTTTGCAGGTCCAGAGCATCGTCTTCGCGGGACCTGCGCCTGCTGTGATTTTTCCAGCCTCAAACAGCAACAGCTCAGCATTCACTACAGTAACCCGTACACGCGTATCAAGAGGAAATATCAACAAGCCATCACACAGATGTGCAAGAAGTAACACTTATGTAACGAGGAGGAGTTTTATCATGCAGTGAAAAAGCAAAACATTTTGCTTTTCATTCCCAGTAATCTCAGTTTTCATTACCAGTTTACCTCAGAGCACCGCGCCGGCCACAAAAACTTGCAGTTGATCCACTTTGTTTCTACTCTGCGGTCCCGCAGGGAGAGCTGCTTTTTAATAAACATACTGATAGTTAGAAACAGACTTCTTCAAAGGGCTTTACAAACATAACCCAGCCCTGGCATCACCAGCAAAGAGCCAAAGGGGTGTTTGTACAGGTGGGGGACAGCGGGCAGGGAGGTTCAGGCGTGCTGCCTCCCCTCAGCGGGTCCGGGATTCGGGGCTCGGATCAGGCCTCGTTAGGGGACCCGTTAGCCCACATCCACCTGCTCCCATCACACCACAAGGCACTGCTCCCACAGCCCACGGGCCACCCAGAGCCACCTGGGGAGCACCGTTTAAAATCACCACACGTTGCTTGGGCTGTTGCGGCAGCAGCAGCAGCGGACTCTAGCGGCGGCAGCTCCTAAAACCCCACTGCATGGAAACATGGCTCCTTCTTCTTGCCCCCAGCAAGAAGCCAAGCAATAAAAACATAAAGTACACCTTCGCAGAGGCCCAAAGCTGTAGCTGGGCGGTGGAACCCGGGGCCCCACGCCGGGGCCGGGCACTCGCCCAGGCGGCTCCTCTGGCAAGAGGTGAATGCGCGCTGGGCACAGACAGCCCGCCGCGCTAGGACACTTGCGCGGCCGCGAACCGACAACCGTTTCTTCCTTTTGAAACTGCAGCGCTGCAGCGGCGCCACCGCACGGAGTGAGCTGCTGGCCGCTGCAGCGCCTTGTGCTTCCCGCTGCCGCCTGCCTGCACTCCCCTCCCCAAGCCTCCCAAACCACGGCCCCGCTCCTCTCCCCCCCCCCGAGCTCCCAGCTGGGCCCCGGCCCCCAGCCAGAGGGCTACCGCTGGCCCCCTCCCCTCCTAGCGCGTCCCCAAGCAGGGGTTTGCTCGGGCTGCTTTGCTTTAAGCAGGGAGGAAGAAGCCCCCCACCCCCATTTCCCCAGCTGGGCAGGGTTGTGCCCACCAGAACCCCACGCTGCTTTTCACCTCCAGATGGAAGGGACACGTCCATGGCTGTGACCAGATGGAAGGGACACTGCCGAGCAGAACAGCATTCCTGCAGAAGCATTTTCAGACCTCAGAGCACCAGTGACGGTGTAATGGAAGAGGATTGTCCGAGGACCTTCCCCCACTGACAGAGGCTGCCCAACAGCAAAGGGAGAAGTTCACCGTTTCTTTTAGACCATTATCTGAAGTGCTCACACACTCACCCAGCACACAACTCGCTTTGTATCCTGCGTATAACACAGAGGACTGATTATCTTCCAACCCACCTACCATGGGGTTTCTAAGTTTTTCCTTTGGTCGACCTTACACTGACATTATTACATACAGTAATCCAGAAATCAAGTAATATAGAGAAAACGTTACCAAAAACCCCCAGTATTACTGCCTACCTAGGCAGGCAATCACAATACAAGTAGTCCCTCTTTATAAAAAGCCCCAAAAAAATTTACAGCCAACTTCTTGCTTAAAAGTTTCCCAGCAGAACCCTGTTCTTGATCAACGGTTTTTATATTTGCTTAAGGAAAGACTATCGACCGAAAGTTAAAAAAGCCAAAATTCCTACGGGAAGAAAATGAACTCATCTCATATCGAGCACTGGTATTTCAGCATTACTAAAAATTTTCAGCATCCTAAAAATTCTTAGGATGTACAGAGCCATTTATAATGGTTTTAAACACTTTGTTGTAAAGTCTTCTGAAAAAAATAACACGCTTGTTTTTCTTAATTACCTTTCATAGATGCTCTTGTATCCCCAGGCTCCTCATACCTCCCACAAATCCATGGTCCACAGGCTGGGAAAGATTACTCGCTATGATTCTAACCACACAAAGAAAACGGTGAGGGGAATGACACTGTAAACTACTTTTTAGAAGAAACATTTAACATCTACAGAAGAGGTGACCTTTAGTTGTTTCTCTCTTATTTGTGCTCCCATCTCACAATTACTTTGGTTACTTTATGACACTTAAACTCAAACTTATTTATTTGTAGACAATTATGAAAATAGCGATCTGTGAGATAAAACCAACTAGAAGTATAAATAACCACACTTGCAGGAACTAAGTAGCAATATTTCTCCATTCCTAAGCCCGCTCTCTTCTACCCAACCATGGATCTCTTCCTTCCCCTGAGTCGTACTTCATCCAGCCTTTTGATCACAGGACCGGATTTTTTAGATGCAGCTGCGTAGGACTTCAGCAGAGTTTTAAACATAGCTTCAGTATCTGGGTGAGTACTGAGGAAGGCTTTTTCCAGAACATACAAATCAACTCCTTTATCCTCCGGAAGACCTGAAACAAAACTGAGTCCAAAGTCTATGAGCACCAAGTCCAGCTTCTCCGTGGGTGGTCGCAGAAGTATGTTGGAAGTTGTAAGATCCCCGTGTACAAGATCTTCATCATGCATTCTCGCTAACAGCTCACCCATCTTCTCCGCTAAGGTAAGCAGGCTACCGGTATCACTTCCGCTCTGCTGTATAGAATTAATATGATCTTGAACAGTAATTGAGTCTACAATATCTTCAAGGTATATGGAGTTGGTGACATAATCCACAAAGTAGACCACTGGAGCTGAAATCCCTATTTAAAAACAAACAAGAACAAATGAAATGCTAGCAGTTAATTGAAAGGATTTTCTAACTTTAAGAACAAAACACAACCAATGCAAGCCTTAGCCAGAAACGCCAATTGAGATCACCACCGGCCACTGATAACCCACATGGAGAAATGCCCCCCTCCAACCCCTGGGTTCCAACCCACACTGCACTAGCCTCCAGCCTTAAATCCTGTTGGAGCTCGAGCTTGGTAACAGGATCAGCCCTTCCTGGGGCAAGACTCCCCGGAAAAACAAGCACAGGGCCTTTCTGGCCGAGGACAGTCTGCATTTTAGAGTGAGACCCTGAAAAAGCAGAGCAGGTCGCCCCGGGATGAGAAGAAACCACCGGCATCCCTGAGGATGAAGTGGAAGGCCGCCAAGTGTCTGTCATCCACTCTGAGGGATGTGCAGAGTCGGTGGCACGGAGGGGTGCCTGTCCTGTCAGGGTAGCCTCGCCTTACGCCGCCCCGGCCCGGCCCCGCCGCCCCCGGGCCCACCTGCCCGCCGGCACCGCAGCAGCGACCGCGCCTCCTGCGCCATGCGCCGCCGGCTCAGCCGCTCCTCTAGAGCCGGGTGGCGGTATCGCTTCGGGATGCGCAGCTTGGCGACTGTGGCCCGCCCGAGGAAGATACCCCGGTAAACGCAGGCCTCGGCGCCCTGCCGCACCAGCTGCAGCCCCGGCAGCGGCGGAGGCGGCGGCGCCTCGGCCACCACAGGGCCCGCGCCCCCCCCCTCGGCCCCAGGCTCGTCCATGGCAGGCCCCGCGGCCCCAGCCTCGTCTATCACAGGGCTCGCGAGCCCCGCCTCGTCCATGGCAGGCCCCGTGGGCCCGGCGCCAGCCCCGGGCTCGGCCCCGGCCATGCTAGAGCGCAGGCCGCTCGCCTCCGCCTTGGCCGCCGCCATTACAGGAGCCCGCCGCCGCAGAGCGCATGCGCGAGCCGCCGCCGCTTCGGCAATCTCCGTTAGCCTTCGCCGGAAACCCACGAACTCCCCTCGGCTCCGCCCCCGTCCCCCGCATGTACCGCTGCCCGGCGCCCTCGCTATAGTGCTCCGTGATGCCTTTGCTTTTGCGCGCCCCGTTGTCCCGTCCTTGCTGTACCCGGGGCTGCTCCTGCCAAAACCCCTCTTTGTGCTTCCCCCGCGTAAGTCCTTCTACCCTCTGCTGTGCTGGGGGGAACTGAGTGGGATGGTGGAACCTGTGCCTGACCCTTCCCCAGCCTCAGCTGGGGCAGTTTCATGTGTTTCTGCCAGCGCAAAAGTGAGACCTGCAGCTGCCATCCAGGCCTGCAAGCGAGGCACTGGATGGGCTTCTTTCCAAGCTGTCAAGTGGGGTCCTGTGGTCACCCCACAGTGCTCCCAGCACCACCTTGGTGCTGCTTGCCAGGGCATCATGCCTGGGACACCAACCCTAGGGCATCACCACCAGGATGCTCCAACACCAGGACACCAGCAGGGCTCCATTACCAGGACATCACCACCAGGATGCTCCACCACTGAGGCATCACCACCAGGATGCTCCACCACTAGGGTATCACCAGCAGAGCTCCACCACTGGCTCTTGGCACTTGGTGTGCCATAAACCTTCACCGGAGCCCGTGCAGATCCACTGTAGCCACCCACCGGTGGCTGCGGAGGAGAAGGGGTTTGGCTGCAGGGGATGGCCAGCCTGCAATGGGGCATGGTGTCACCCAGGTCCCTGTGCTGGGCAGCACCAAAGCTTCTGCCCCTGGTGTTGGTATGGGCTGCTCACGCGGTGACTTGGGTGTCCCCAATTCCTCAAGCAGCCAAGCCCCACATCTCCACATTAGTAAAAGATGGACAAACCTTGTTATCTTGGGAGCAGCACGCAGGTTTTCATGGCACACTGAAACCCACTGCTCCACGGGGTGAGCTGCACGTTCCGCAGTTTATGTTCCTCAGAAGATACAAGGGGCTCAGCCCAGCCCCTGTAAATATGTTTTCAAGTGTTGCCTTTGGAGGTGTCACAAGTCCATTTTGTCCTTGTTTTCTCATCCGCAACATTTGTTTCCTTTTCAGAACGTTTATATTTTATTAACACATTCCATACAGCTTACTTGTCATTGCATGGTGGGATCGCGCCTGGCAAATATTTTTCTTGCTTCAGCATCAACTTTTAAGCAACCTTCCCCAGTTTCCAATGATACGGGTAATCTATTCCACGACTCTGCCCACTTGTGGCATTCTCCTTGGGCTGCCCTTGCCACAGCAGGGCCGCAGAGCCCAGCAGCTTGGCCAGGGAAAGAGATGCGTTCCAGAGCTCCATGGATGGAATTTGCAAATGCCACAGACATTTTTTAATAAAAAAAGAGATTTTCTCCATGTTGTGGGCAGATTTTATCTAAGCATCCATGCACAGCCCCCGCAGACATACATATATAACCTACGAGCAAGTGCACACAGATGCCCTGGGTTCATTATTCTGGTAAATATGACAATTTCCTCTCATGCTGGCCAAAAAAATCCTCCAGAGCTTTCGAAACACAAAAGAAAATATTTTTTGCCTTTTTTTCCCCATGATTTTATTTATTTAAATTTTATCTTCCCTGTGATTTCACTTATTCTTTTCTCTTTGAATGCAATAAACAGTTGACACAGCCCTTGGAAACCATCTAGAGCCATTTACAATATTTATGGTATCACCCAGTATTTTTATTGGAATATTGAATCACCCCAGAGAATCTCACTGAAGCCACAGACTCTCTGGTAAATTGTTTAATTATGTAACTTTGTTCTCCTGGTGACAAGCATTTATAAACTCTCCTTTTACAAACAATGTAATTGAGTTAAAAATTGCTGCGCAGCAAACCAAGCTAATGGAAACCAAGGCAGAACCATGGGCTCCTCCCTGACGTCCTGCTGATCCCTCGGCATCGGGCACCTCTGCCCTCACCCCCTGGCTTATTTGATGATGGAGGTTGTGATCCTCAGTGCTGGACAGACTGGAAAAGGGCTGAATTTGGACTACATCAGGTGGCTCCTCGCACCCAGCTGAGGCACTTGTTGGCTCTGAGGTTGTGTCCTCAACCTGTGTGTGATTTCTCAGCACTAAGTCCCATCGCAGCTCAGAGTTATGGATCTTGGCTGATTCTCCCAGCAAGAGGATGCTACAGGCAGGATGGGCTGTAGGGACCAGCCACCCTACAGAGGGTCACAGGGGCACAGGGTACCCTGGGTTGCTGCAGGCTGCCACATCCCTACACATCCCTACATCATCCCACATCCCTACAAAGTGCAGGAAACAGGACCCATGGGGCAACCACCAGTACTGACCGGCATTGCCAGCGAACGCCACCAGCGTTAGGGTAACGTTAAAGAAAACATGTGCAGCCTGGCATCGTAACGAGAACGCTCTCTGGGCTGTAAATGAACATGCAATAAATGCAGGTGCCTGGCAAGTTGGCTTCATCCCAGCCAGCTGTAACACTGGTGCCTGCTCATGGATTATAATTTTCATCAATAACTGAATTGAGCTTGGTCAGTTTGGTCCCCTGAATCCCTTCCTAAAAGTCAATTGTAATAAGAGAAAATGTGCTTGAGTGTGTGATAAGCATTGCTGAACACCGCCTCTTCCTTTTTTCCAGGATGGACTTCTCTCTCCTCTTATATTTTTATTTTCATTTGTGATTTTTAAAGCCTCTTTTAGCTGCTCCAGATCTGAGGTAGCGAGTAATCTTTTCAGTAATCCCGGCCAGGCTGTGGTACCAAACGCCAAAGCTGCCGTTTCAAACGCTGAGCTCTTGAGGAAGCACATTCCTGCGGCTCAGCTCCGGAGGTGTGCTGTTCGGCCAAAGCAGGAACGCGCCTTCGCACCCTGCAAGCCCAGCAGCCAAGAGCGAGATAAGGATCAGATGGAGAAACGGCACTGCCAAGACACACAGTCTGGAGAAGAGGGGGAGGAAAGCATCACAGGAGGGAGCAAGGCTAGGAACGTGCCAGCAGGCACGAGGCATGAGCCGGTCCTGGTGGATCCAACACTTCCAGACCTTCTCATGCGGAGCTTAAGGACCAAAGCTACTGACTTCAGCAGGCCCAGAATACCCATTAAGGACAAATGGCATGATAAGAAAGATGAACTTTAAAAACGGCAAAGGAAGACTTTTTTCCTGCAAAGGAAAAAAAAAGAAAACACAAAGGAAGAATTACCCCTGCTGTACATCATCGCAGGTTTTTGTGTTTCTTTCAGAGGACTACAACCCCCAGCCATGCACGGCGTCAATGCCATGGCTGCATTTCCATACATACTGATGTCATATTTTTGGCTGCCTTTTGTAAACATACCATAAAGCTCTGCCTCTACTCCCCAGGACCTCGCCTCCTTCCTGTCTGTGATAATAATGTTTATTGCCCTGCCAGAGAACAGGCAGCCTCCAGAAAATGGGGAGGTGACAGATAAACAAACGCTAAGTGACCATGGAGAAAAATATGATTTCTTACTTCTCACACTGGAACCCTTTGAGAAGGGAGGAATTGCTCAGGCCAATTGCAGATCACGTAGCTAAGAGTGGGTTTGCCCAGCAGCTGCTGAGGACTGCAGGTCCCCTCTGGCTCTCTGCCTGGCGTGGTGGGGAATCACAAGTGGGTGACATCTCCTCCAGTTCGTAACACAACACACCCAAAATGTATAGGCTTGAGCTCCAGGGAGAAGCTGCAGGGGCCAGAGATCACGCCGCATGCCCAGCATCCCACCAGTGTTCCCAGAACGTGCAACATGTGCCCAGACACAGAGCTGTGGTGCCTGCTGCCCACCGTGAACGGCCTCATACGCAGGGTCTTGGGGAAGAGAGAAAATTGCAGTCATTTCTCCCTCTGAGCGTCATGAGAGCTAGTGGTGATTTCAGAGCTTTTAAACTCCTTTAACAGGAATTACAAATCCTGTTGAGAAGCTCCTTCCACGAACACCGTTGGTTTCTGTTGGCTGGTGTTTGTGTTTGAAACCATTCTTCACCACGTGTGTGATCCCTGTGCAGCTATCAGTTTGTATCAGATACAAGGTTTTAGAAGACGTATTTTTAAATACCAAATTTACATTTAAATTAGAGCATATGAATGGGAAAGCATTTATTTAATCTATAAATCAGGTAGATGATTTGAAACACTTTTAATATTCACTATGACTTTGAGAAGAAACAAAACCAAAGCCTTTGATCAACTGCTGCCCACGTTGCAGGTCAGATATCCAAGAGACTAAGGCCTAAAGGATATGCGTGATCCAGTATTGCCCATCTCAAGCATCCCAAAACTATGGGTTGGGGCAAAAAAAGAGTTGGCACCACTGGTCTCCAGAGCAGACACATGACATGTATTCCCCTACACAGAAGAATAACGATTCTTTACATATTTCTCTTAAATGTCGCATTAAGTTAACACATGGAATGACTGAAAAAGCTCGTTCAAAAAAATATCACGTGTTCCTCATTCTTCACCCAACCTGTTTACTTTCGCCTGTTTACTTTTGTGTCAGAGGGGTGTGCCTGCACCACGGGCACGATAGTCACTGATGCAAACCTTCCCCAGCACAACCCTGTACTGTAGCAAAAAGCTGTACCAGCGCAGGCTCCACGGGGTGCTGGGCTGGAGTTTGTGTTGTTATAACTGTGTGATTACATGAAATACTACCTGCAGTCACATCCCAGCTCGCGAGGCAGGTTTATGGTCATTTGCATTCATCCTTCAGCAGCAGTGCCTGTTCCATGGCTCTGGGTAGGCTCTGCAAGCCCACCCCCAAGCCTGTGAGAGCACATCATCCCTGCGCTGGTCCCCACACCAGCTGGGTTACAGCAAACTGCTGAACATCGTGTGTACTTCACTACACGCACACGTACTTCCCCATAGCACAACCCACCCAGCAACTGCAGTTTGCACGAACAGCACCGAGGGAGAACGTTCACATCATGTTAAAGAGTTTTGAAAGCACTTTTAGGCATATCAAGTTTTGTAAAATCCCTGTTTTACAAACTGGACTTTGGGATACAGGAATTTAGCCTCAGAAGCAGAAAAAAATCTTGCATTCAAGTGCAAGTCCCAATGTCTTTTATGCAGTAGCCAGCAGGAAGGTTTCTGTTCCACTGAGCAGAAAAAGAATGTTAATTGTAAGGAAAGTTGAATACTGAAATGCTTTGCCTAATGGAGCACTGTGCTGGGGGGAAGGAGATAAGCTCCAGAGGCTGATCCTTTCCTTCCAACAGAAGAGAAAGGTACGAATGCAAACTCAGTCACGCTGCTCTTATTTTTTTTTTTCAATTTTGGAATGGCCATTCCGTTCCTAGCAGGTTTCCTTGGCTTTGCAACTGAGCTACCTAAAGACTATAATAAACTGTCAATATCTTGTGGGCTTTCTAGAGGCTTTCTGGTGTGGAGGAGTGAAGCTCTGCATCAGAGAGGATCCGCAGTCAGCGAGGAGATTCGCATTCCCGGCTAAACTAAGACAGAGACTGGGGGCAGAGCTGTCATCCCAGCACGCTAAACTGGGATGTACTTCCACATCCTCATTTCCAGACCAATTAGCAATATATCCCTGGTAAAACCTCCCCAGCCACCCTGCGCAGGAGGACCTGCTCACAGCCCCGGGTTACGGTGCGCCGGACTCCCTCATCCCCCCGGAGTTACGCTCCTTCTCCCCGACCCTTTGCATCACCGGGGGCGGCCGGTATCCCGAGCAGCACATCCCGGCGAGGGGTGTCCCGCCCGGGACAAACCCCCCCGCCCCGGCTCCCCGAGGGGCGGGCAGGGCGACTACAAGCCCCAGGCTGCCCGGCCGGGAGGCAGGGCGGGAGCGACGTGGCGCTGCGCGGCCCCGCTCCGGCCGCCGGACCCCGCTCCGCTCCGCTCCGCCCCGCTCCGCGCCCGCCGCCCGCAGCGGAGCGCCGGGGGCTCTGCCCGCCGCGCCATGGGTGAGTGCCGGCCGGGCAGGACGGGTTGGGGACCCGGGGATGCGGGGGCGGCGGTGCGGGGCTCCGCATCGGAGGGGAGGGAGGCGACGAGCCCCTCTCGGGACGGGAACAGGCGCGTCCTGCCCCGGGAAAAAAAGTTTTCCAAAAAGAAACAAAAAGTTTTCAGCTTTTCCTAAAGGCTGAGACTGCGTCTCTCCGCCCCCCCCCCAGCCCCTTCCTTTCTGTTTTTTTCAGCACTTCCAGCAGCAAACATAGCAAACATAGCGAGACAAGTAATTTCCTGTGGCACAGCCCCTGGGGCCATCCCAGGAGCGTTCCTGGGAAGAGAGGGCTGGTGCGGGAGCAGGGCTTGGGGGCAGCACCACGGTTTTGCTAAAGGCAGCGGTGCCTGTTGGCACTGGTGTAGGCAAAGAGGGACTTCAGCAGGTCAAAAGTCAGCCCAGTCCCGGCCAGGTCAGTGGCACTGGTTACTGCTCCGACCTGGAGCACAGCCCTCCGACCAGCGTTTGCCGTAGGCTGGCAGTCGCCTGGCACAGCTCCTTTTGAGACCCACCAGGCTTTCTGTTCTCATGTGAACATCTGAAGAGTTCTCTGACTGCATCAGAATAGGCTATATACAAAGCGGGATTTCAATCAAAGTTCATAAACCATTATTGCTCGTTAAGTTACCAAGAAATACAGCAAAATCTGAGGGAATCTGCCATAGTATTTACAGCAGGGCTGACTGTATCTGCTTGAGTTTGGGGCTTGAAACTATGGCATGCCCAGTTTATGCAAAGCCTTTTCTTCTCAGCAAATATTTTTTCTAATTATCTGCATAATGTGTACAAGGAGTGATAAAAGCAGTGCAGGTAGTCACACAGAGCATGGTGGGAGGGACTTGGCATATAGCTGGGATGGTATAAGAAACGCAAATGGAACAGAGGGTTACAGAATAAATACAAATATAAATATAGCCATCAGTGAGAAATAACCTTTCTTGCTAGCTGTAATTAAAAGCGGAACAGAGACAATTCTTATAAAACACAGTTTTTGAGGGGGAAAAAAGCCCTTGGGCAGTGTGAGGAAATTTTTCCATGGTCTGGTGGTTGAGTCCAGATTCTTTCCACGTACAGTCTACTTAAACTGTATTTCTAATTAAAAAAGCCAATGTGAGAATACAGATAGTATTATATGCTGGAAACCAGCACAAACCTCTAAGCTAATGCACTTTACCTGTGCCTTCAAAATTGTAATTCACGGGGAGATCACTGTCACTGCTGTTCCCCAAAGGTCCCTGCATCAGCACTGGCTCTCATGCCCTGTGCAATCCCCCCTGCCCTACCATGGCTAATGGGTCACATATGGTCACCCTTTCATCCTCTCCCCAGGACAAGAAGCGTGTGCAGCAAGCACCTTGTTTTTTTAGGGTTGTTTGGGGTAGGTTGGTTGGTTTGGGTTTGGTTTGCTTTTGCTGTTGTTTTTTCTTATTTTAAGTAAACTTGCATACTTATGAAAGTTGCGTGCTCAGCTATATGGGAAGGGCAAGGTCAAATAATTGCTTCTTGCATTTGAGGCAGGCAACAGTGAGCTTTTCAGCTGATGATGAAGTTTGTCCGGTAGTCCTGGACCAGCCTGAGAAGGTTGTGCCTGGCTCAGGGATCCTAGACGCTTGTGCTGTAGAAGGAGAGATGAAGAAATCAGGGCCGCCACCACAAAGTCATGCCAAGAGTACAAGATTAACTAGGAGAAATAAACTTTTGCAAGCAGCATTTTTAATGACAAGGTAGGGAGTGGGAATGCAGAGCCTGCAGTGAGAGGTGCCACATGCACTGAAACGTGAAAATGATATCGCAGAACAATTCAGAACCAGAAAGCAGAAGCTGTCTTTCCTGCCCAGAACAGGTTTTGTAATTAGAAGCAAGGGAGACCATGGAGGATTCCCCGGTGCAACTCCAGGTAGTACAAATCACCATCCTCCACTTAAATACAAATCTTAACTTTGTTAGCAAGGTCCTGTTTTCACAGTTCTGCACCCTAAGTGAGTGCCCCTGCAGTTAGTGGATGTGTGTGTGGGTCTGATAGGTTGTGTGAATATTTGCAAGTGCCTCTACGTGTGACCCTAGTGAGCTATGGGGAAATTCAGCATCATGGCTTCATAGATGGAAAACTTTGGGTGTCCCAGAAGAGTTTTTCCAGCTTGTGCATGCTGATAGCTTGCCTGCTAGCACCAGGAAACTGAACCTAGTGTTGCTTGCTTGTTTTCCAGGTCGTGCGCTGCTGATCCTCCTCTTGTCTGCAACGGTCTCTCTCCTGGGTGGGCTGATATTTGGATACGAGCTGGGGATTATCTCCGGTGCATTGCTGCAGTTGCAGGTAGACTTTCAACTCAGCTGCTTCAAGCAAGAAATTCTCGTGAGCGCACTCCTAATTGGAGCTCTCCTCGCCTCTCTGGTTGGGGGGATCCTCATTGACCGCCATGGACGGAGGAGAGCAATCCTGGTCAGCAGCTTGGTCCTGTTGGTTGGCAGCCTTATTCTCATGCTGGCAAGGTCATTTATTGGGCTGGTCGTCGGGCGTGCGACCGTGGGCTTCGCCATCTCTGTCTCATCCATGGCCTGCTGCATCTACGTCTCAGAAATGGTGGCTGCTCATCAGCGAGGGCTGCTGGTGTCTCTCTACGAAGCAGGCATCACCGTAGGCATCCTGCTATCCTATGCACTGAACTACGTCTTTGCGGATGTGGATGAGGGATGGAGGTACATGTTTGGGCTGGCCATTGCCCCGACAGCCATGCAGTTCCTCAGCATCCTCTTTCTCCCAGTGAATCCTGTTAAATTAAGCTCATGGGATTCAGATTGCCAGAAGGGCCTCATTCAGTTGCAGAACAGTGAGGACAGAGAAGTGGCAAAGCGGGAGCCCTATAAGGAGAAACACTACTCATTTCTTGACCTTTTTAGGACCAGAGACAACATGAGAAGGCGGACTCTGGTGGGCCTGGGACTGGTGCTCTTCCAGCAGTTCACTGGGCAGCCCAATGTGCTGGGCTATGCCTCCAAAATCTTCCACTCAGTAGGGTTCCAGAGCAACTCCTCAGCAATCCTGGCCTCTGTCGGGCTAGGGGCGATAAAGGTGGTGGCCACGCTCGTCGCGATGGCCTTTGCAGACAAGGCTGGCAGGAGAGTGCTACTCATGGCTGGCTGCGTGGTGATGGCCATTTCTGTCACCACCATTGGCCTCACCAGCCGTGTTGCTCCACTGGCCATGGCCAGGGACTGCAAGGCAGCTGCAGACCCCAATGCATCCCACAGCCTCACCCAGCATCCCCTGATGCCCGTAGCCTCCCAGCCTGCTGTGTCACCCATCCCACCAGCATCGAGTGCCGTCAAAAGTCAGGCAGGCCTTGGTTTTGCTGCCTCGAGGAGTCTTACAAAAGTTTTTGCCAGTACTCAAAGCAGAGAGGTTGTTCCCGATTCTTCCCTCACTCAGAAAAGGGGCTTGGTAGGTCAGTCCAAAAAAGAGACAGTGGAAAGCACAGGCCCTCCTTTTCGTGGTGCTCCCTGGGCAGAACATATGGTCTTAAATTGGATTACACTGCTGAGCATGATGGCTTTTGTGAGCGCCTTCTCAATTGGATTTGGACCAAGTAAGTATGGTGTTTATATATCCTTGCACCAACCCAGAGAGTAAAACTAGGACTGACCTTTACATTCTGCTTGAAATGTTCATTATACATATGCTTTACCAAGGAGCTCAGTGTCTGAGAACTGGAAATATGTTCCCTTCTGCCCCCGAATCATTTTCTAGCACTGCAGCTCTGTCAGCTATAGGGCTGGCATGGTACTAGAATAACTTTCTCTTCCATGCTATCACCACCCTCGTAATGTATTTTTTTCTGTGAAGCTCATTGCAAAATCACAGCATCCCAGAAGCCCTACCTAATCTTCCTAGCACCCTGGTGAGGAGGAAAATAGACGGCTGAGGACAGAGGGACCAAGGGGTTTTTGCTGCCTGATAGAGTCAGTGGCAGAACTGGTAGTGGAACCTCTCAAAGCTTCTCAGTATCAGTTGGTCTTTTTTCTGCAATACTTTATTCATTGAATGAGAACAGAGATTAGTTCTTGCTTCCATGTGAGCTCTACTGTTTTCTGGCATTTATTGCTTTAAATGTCTTGATGGGAGAAAACAACATCTAACTCAAGAACAAAACATAGGTGAGCAAACCTCATGGGTTTGACAGTGATCCTATAAATTATTTCAAGAAAAATAACCCTGGGATAGGAGAGACTACTTTAAGATATATATTGGTTTAGCTCTGATTTTAACCCGAACATAACATTGTCTCCCTAATCCTACCCCTTTCTCATTTTTTTACAAAGAGCATATCCTGACAGCAGGTATGTCAGACCTTTTCCATCATCTCTGAGTGGAATGACCAACTCCCCTGCTTTCTCCTTTGCTCCCTGGGCCTGTACATTAGCATTCCATGGAGGAATGAAATACCAAACGTGGGAGTTTTGAAGAGTTCTGCTGTGACCTGACTCTGAGATTGATGAGTATTTGATACCAACAGCAGCAGGTGCTGGGTGAAACCCCTGCTGAAAATCTTCTTTGCCCATTTTCCATATAAATTGCTTAACCCCTACAACTGTCTTTCTGGTCTCTCTAATCTGTGCAGTGACCTGGCTGGTCCTCAGTGAGATCTACCCTGCTGCTATAAGAGGAAGAGCCTTTGCCTTCTGTAACAGCTTTAACTGGGCTGCTAATTTACTGATCAGCCTCTCCTTCCTGGACCTTATTGGTAAGTGACCATCTCCCATCCCTCTATTTCCCACAGCTGGTTAGGGAAGGTGGCCACCACAAGACATTTGGAGATTAAGTGGCATTTTGAACCCTGGAGACCTGCTGCCTCTGAGAGCAGAAAAAACAGGCACCAGCAACACCGGTCTGAGCCCATCCACCACCCATTTCATGAAAATCATCCATCGCCCACTGGGCTGCACTGTAATACTGCAGTATCAGGAAAACATGGAATTTGCGGCTTTCATGCTGATAGCTTTACAAAGTTTCTTGCTAGCAGAGCTCTCAGCTGGGGCACTCAGCAGACACTGCTGGGCCCTGGAGTTCTCCTTGCCTCTGTGGTGCTGCTTGCAAAGCCAGGTGTGGACCATCCTTCTCCCTTGCTGATTCCCAGTCCAGGTTTTGCAGATAAGTAGCTTTCTTGCCCTTTTGAGGGCTTCTCAAAATAAAATGCCCCAGTCAGGGATCAATGACCTCGCAGTAAGCCACCAGCTTCCTTTGTATCCCATGATGTCACCTGCCTCCAACAGACCCTTGATGCACTTGAATCTCTCTGCAGATGCCATTGGTTTCTCTTGGATGTTTCTTCTCTATGGACTGATGGGAGTGATGGCTGTTATATTCATTTACCTTTTTGTTCCGGAAACGAAAGGACAGTCCTTAGAGGAGATAGACCAGCAGTTCTCCAGGAAACGGTATGTGTGCTGTTGTACCAGTGCGAATGATGGCTTTGGGTGCTTCCCACCAGCAGTCCCTGAGGTCTATGGCACTGGGAAGCTCAGGGCTGTGTCCAAGTCTGGTCAGTGCTGCTGAGGAAATCTCAAGTTTGTGGTGGGGCTTTTGTATGGGGCTGGGTGTGAGAGCTGCAGTGCGGTTCATCAGCAGGTCACTGCACTGAGCCGTGCTGCTGGAGGGCACTAGTGACACTTGCGAGGAAAAGGGCTAAAATGCAGGGCTTGTGGTTGAGGGGAGGAGAGCAGGACCAGAGCGTGGCACAGGCAGGTCAGGGTAGCAAAGTCCAAAGGCAGAGTAATCCTGGACTTCTCCTCTGAAGCAGAGACATCTCCTGGCATAACACATGGCCAAATTACTGGCTCACACAGAGTAATTTTCCCTGCAAAGCCCGTAATTCTGGCCAGGCTGGGAAAAATGGAGAGGTATTTGTGCAATTCTGGTTGTGGAGGAAGCGGCAGGGCAAGCATCGCTGGAGCAGAGGGGGGTTTTGCAGCCACATGGCTGTGACGCCAAGAGGCAGGACCACATGGAGGGGGTGGCTGGGATGGGTAACTGCTGTAAACCCCTGCCTGGCTCCTGGCTCCCTGCAAGCAGCAGCCGCTGCAGCTGACCCTCACCATTGCCCAGCAGGATCTGGGAAGAAAACATGTTTAAGCAGAGACGTGGAAGAGGAGCGAGCTGCACGCACGCACAGTACCAGAGAGTGGAGCACACCAGCAGCACATGAAACCAATGACATGCCCACAGCATCGCCCTGAGGAGAGGAGCGGGCTGTGCCATCTGGAGAGTTCTTTTCCATGGCCTTTAGCTGGTGACCTCTGCTCAGAGACAGTTCTCACTGCAGTGCCTTAGATCTTGGGACATGCTGATTGCTGTCCTTTGGGTCCTTGGAGAATCATTGGTCCCAGGCAGGGAACATATCCTTCCTTTGGGTTTTTTTTTTTGTGGTTTGTATCTCCTATCATTTAAGGGATTAATGGTTTTGTATACAGGAATTAAAGCACAACTTTTGCTGACAGTGCTCTCCATCTGTGCAGTTCATTTTTGAGCGAGGTATATTATTTTCCCAGTCTTTAAACAGCTGGTGCATTACAGAGGGCACAACAGCGCAGGAGGAATGCATCAAGCACTCAGCAGCATACATTAATATTGTCACTCTTTGTAACATCTGTGTAGGAGCCTGAAGTCTGAGATGGGAGCTAATGCAGATAAACGCCCTGTTTCAGTGGAGGCAGAATGAGTCCTAGCTCAGGGGCTGCTGTTTCCCACAGTATCAAGCCCCAGCAGCTCCCCTGCCCCATCGCCCAAGGCCCATGCTAAATGAGTGCAGAAGTACATCTCACCTGCATGTTTGGCTGCTTGCTCTTGTACACAGGGGCTTCTTTGCGTTCATGACCGGGGTTTGCACGTACAAAAATGCATGCAATATTCTGGTACCTTCTACAAGTTGTACATTCTTTGATTAATTCACTCCTCCTCCTGACACATAAAAAAAACCACCCTACTAACACCACACTCGCTCCCCAAACCTTGTGAGAGAGGAGGAGCTGGTATCCTGCTGAGCAGCCAGCCTTGCCTCTTTTGAACCCCTGAAGGAATTAAGCCCCAAAGCTTGACATTTTCTGCTGAGGACCAGTGACTGCTACACTGGGCCACCTGGCTGGCACCACAGGGGCAAACACAAAGAATGTGGCCATGTCAACTCAGACACTTGTCTCAAAGAGAAGCCACAAAAACACTGGAAAATTATCTGACGTTAACTGTAATTAAGTCCATGGCTGTCAGGTGTCTCCCAGGGAAGTGCTTTTCTCTTCCCACTGAGCGATGTGGGTCACCCATGACCTTCTTCACCCACAGCCTTCCTCACCCACCTCACACCTTTGCTGCAGCTGGAATTCGGTGCTTCTGAAGTCCCTCCTGCCCTGCAGACGCTGTCATCTCAAGGCACATAAGGACACCTGTAAAACAGAAAATGGAAGCTCTCTTCCTACAATAAAGCCCATGAATACTGAGCTGTATCAGGGGTAACTCAGGTGGTTTTTTTCCCCCAGAAAACCAATCAGTGCTGTCCTAAGGAGTTAAAGTCAACCTCGGGATTATGGCTGCAGACCGTGGCTGTTGATAACAGGGTGATATATTCACCGGGGCATCCCTGGCCACGAGAGATGGGATCACAGGGATGCTTGTGTGCACTCCTGTATGTACCTGTTCGGAGGGGGGGTGGTGCTACGGGAGCGGTCCGGGACCGGGGGTGCACCGCACCGGGCCCGCCGGCAGGGGACACCCCGCCACCGCCTCAACAGGAACCGCCGCTCCGGCCCCTGCTGCCAGGGCACCGCGGCTCCGGCGTGTCACCATGGGGGCAGATGGATAACACGCACCCCACCCATGACCAACATCCTAGCCCATCTCACCCCCCGGACACAGCGTCTGAGCCAGAGGGACACCCCTTCGCCCCGCATAGCAGGGGTGCCGCAGCCCCCCCCATACTGTGCCTCCGGACTTGATGGAGGGAGATGGGAATGGGAATTCAGGGGGACTCCAGCATGGGGGCAGGCAGGCAGCTGGGGCTGCCCTGGGGGGCGAGGGGAAGGGAGTAGAGATGGCCCCGGTGGGGGGGGCTGGCTACTGGGGCAGAAAACAGGGCCGGGTGGGTTAGGGGGAGTGAGAAGTTAGCTCTGGGGGCAGCAAAGAGGGCTTCTGAAATTGCCAGACTCTAAGGGTGATGGTACAGAGAGGTAGAAATTAACTTGTGGTAAAGGGTATTAATAACCCCAGGGCAAGGGGGCTGCCATTCCCACTTTCTTCAGGAAAAACATGATGCAACTTTCCAAACTCAACAGCTTCAGCCCTTAAAGTGGGGGCCATCTGCAAGGGACTGCGCAGCTCATCACACGGAGCACACCATGTTTGGATGCCTGTGCTTGCACAGAGCACGAGGCACTCCCAGCACAGGGAGAAGAGGTGCTGGGAGAACCTGGGGGAGGCTGCAGGGCAGAGTTCCACTTCCCCCCAACTCCTCTAGCCCTTGCGATGAGGGGGTGTACGCACCCGGGAGGGGTGTCCTGCTGGGGAGACCGCTCTGAACCTGCCAGCTGGTATCACGGTGTCCTGCACCTCCATCGCAGCAGAGCTGGGCTGGTGGGACTGCAAAATGGGAAGGCCATAGAGAATTGTTTAAATGAGAAGCTGAAGGAAAGTCAGAGGGTGTAGAAATTCAGACTTGCACCCCCTGTGAAGATGTGGCCAGTAACCAGGGAAAGAGCAGCAGGGAAATAAATGGTACAATAAATAAATATTTGCAATAAATATGGCGAGTTTGACCATGTGTAGTAGTAGCAGACCCACAGAAATATTATCAAGCAACAAATCAATGGCAAAATTTAGAGGTGCTTTTCTTCCTATACCAGAAACTTTAAAAACACACACACACACACACACACACACAAAAAAGATAATGCCAGGCTTTCCCATTGCACTGAATGACAAGCTCAGTATCCCTACAGATTTCTTGAGATGGGAAATCCCAGATTCCAACAGGAAAAATGTAGAGCC
This sequence comes from Numenius arquata, assembly GCF_964106895.1. Taxonomy (NCBI): domain Eukaryota; kingdom Metazoa; phylum Chordata; class Aves; order Charadriiformes; family Scolopacidae; genus Numenius; species Numenius arquata. The sequence continues at coordinate 10,477,271 of NC_133587.1, read as the reverse complement.
AGGACTGTATTACTGACCCCTGATCAGGATAAAGGTAGTGATCAGCATATATAAAGTGAGATTAGAGAAGCTAGTCTGCTCAGTGATCCATCAGGGAGAAAAAAAAAAAAATATATATATATTTTTGGATAGAATAACGAGTCTCCTGGAACAAGGAGTGCTGGAAGCGGCGAGGAGGGCTGCTGCTCTGGGTTTGGTGGGGAGCGGTGCACAAGACCTGCTTCACAAGGTGTTTGTGGGAGACCTGCTCTCTGCTAGTGACCACAAAACAACCAATTTAATGCTGTAGTGGGAGAGAGCACACCAAATAAATCCAGCGTGTGGCTCTGCAATTTCAAGAAAGGGAACTATGAAAAAATAAGGTGATTAGTCAATAACAACAAAATGAAAAGGAGCAGACAGAAAGCAAGGAGCCTGCAAGCAGTCTGGAGGCGATTAAAAAAATGCTCTGCTAAAGCCCAAGTAAAACATGTGCCACAACTCAAAAAGAGCTAAGAGGTCCTAAAACACGCCCTGCCTGACTCACTGCTAAGGTTAAGGAGGTATCACAGGGAGAAGGTCAGCATTTTAAAAGTGGAAAGGTTTCCCACATGAGGAGAAAAGGAAAACCCATAAAACATAGTGAGCAGAGTGTAGACAGAAAATTAAAAGAGCTGAAAAAGAACATGAAGATCTCCCTGCAAAGATTTTTTTTTTTTTTTTTAAAAGAAAAGTTTCTTTAAATATATCTGAAGTAAGGAGCTGGCTAGGGAGACATTGCTTCATACAAAGGTGCAATTGGGGACTGAGGAGGATAAGGCACGACAAGGAATTTCTTTGTGTCGGTCTTCCATGCAGCAGATATTTGGGGGATCCTCACACCCAGTTCGTTCTTTGGAGCCTGTAAGTTCGAGAAAACATATCAGTGTGACCTTACAAATGGCTACTGTACCACAAGACTGGCAGGCTGCTAGTGTGGCTGCCACCTATAAAGCAAGCTATGGAAGGGGACCTTGGGAGCTAGAGGTGAGTGTCACCTCTGTCCCTGCTGGGGTGGCCACATGGGCAGACAGGCAGGTGGGAAAGAGTCAGCAGACACTGCTGCTGGAGAAGGAAAGCTTGCCTTGCCAGCATGCTTGTACTCTAGGAAAATATCAGTATGCACACAAACAGGGAGAAACCAACAGAAAGACCAGATAAAATCATTTTGCCAAAAGCTTTTTGAAAATCTCTTAAAAATTTATAGTGCCATGGAGTTGAAACAAAGACCCTTTTATGGACTGAAACCTAGTTAAAATGCATTGTAAGTAGCAAAGTGCAGGGTTTAACAGACAGTTTTTTGAGGACAAATGAGATTCAGCAATGGGGTTGCCCAAGAATCTCTGCTGGGTCTGGTTTTATTCAACATCTTCATTTGTGGCGTTGGGAAGGGAATAAACAGCAAAAGCTCCAGGTTTGTGGATGATGCTAAGGTCTTTTGGAAAATAAGATATTTTGCCAATGACAAATGGCTCCAGAAGAACCTTGCAGAAGTGAGTGAGTGAGTGGGCAAGAAGGGCAGCTGGGATGGATGTGCCAGGGAAAGCTGCAGGCTGGTGCCAGAGGCCTCTGGAAGCTGTCTGAGGTTAGTGTGGATTGGAGGAGTCCTCGGCTGGGCAAGCTGGTTCCCTCCATCATTGTCTAACTGGACAAACGTGTCCCCGCTCTAAATTTGTGACCCATTAACGTAGCAACAGGCTGTTTCTCTTTTTCTCTCCCCTGAGGCTGAGACCTCATAAGACTAGAGGATACAGAAATGCTTGAGGCAGTGATAAATCTTCTTTAGTGGGCTTTTATTTCCTTTTCTTTCACAATATTTTCTTTAGTTTCCTAGCCAAATTTTTTCCAAGGAAAGATTTCTGACTTCCTTTGAGCCACAGCTCAACATCTGTCCACATTGGGGGCTGAAGTAATACACTGTTAAGGGGTTTTGATGTCAAGCCCAAAACCCCACCAGGGATTTATGCAGCTCTCCCCTTTCCTCCCTCCTCCTCTTCAAACAGCCTTTCATTTGCTCTCACTAATTGTGCTGTCATGCCTTTCTTTTTTCCCCCGGTTGTGCAGACAGCCTTTCATGCAGACAGGTTTCGGTGACAGATGCCTGTGCCATGAGCTTTCGGAGGAGGCGGGTTGCGCTGCAGAGCGTGCGCATCGCCTGAACGCGCCGAGCCGTGCTGAAATGATCCAGGCACCCATCCAGCCCGGGGACAGATTAGGCAGTGGCTTCCCTGCTCTCCCCCCTCCTCCCCCAGGAGCTGCTGGATAATCGCTGCCGGTCGGGAGAGCCCTGCCAGCCCCAGCCCACCCACAGACACCACTTGCTCCTCTAAGTGGGCAGGAAAAGATTAGCTGAGCATCTCTTGGAAGACTTGGGGAGAGTCTTCAGGAGGATTCAGGCTGGAGACAAGGACACTGTCAAGCCTGGTGTCCCAGAGAAGGTGGCTGTGGGTAAGAGGAGCACAGCCAGGACTGGGGGCATTGCACAGGGTTGAACAGAGCAGTCTGTGCTGTGCCCCCTTCCCCAGCCACACACGGCCAGAGCTGTGTGGTGGGTGTGAAGACTATTGCTTTACTTGCATGAAATTGTGAAACAGGGCTCAGCCCTGGGGACCATGTAAATCAACCTGCTCAAATGGAAACCTGCTCTCACGCCCTGACAACAAAAGGAGAACGACACTTTTGAGCAGCTACCAGCTCTGAAGGCACTTGGGACACAACCAGAAGCTAATCCCAGAGAAGCTCAAAGCTTGAATTTCCTCAAAGTTGTGTTTGTGCCCAAGAAAGACTTTGTTGTTGGCAGGAAGACTGGGATATAGCAAGTGGGGCAATGCACATCTCGAGTTCATAGATGATCCTTATCCTGTCTCTGTTTTCCAGCTCTTCTTTTGGTCAGAGGGTAGGAAGGACAGTGAGTGGCTAACCCCAATCAACAGCCAGCTCACAGAGAGCTCCAATTTGGGAACCTCTGCTGCCCTTTGCCACAGGGTGCCTGTCCCAGTGGAGCCCTGCACTCCTCCTGGTGCTCCACCAGGTCCCCATCTCCTCCCTGCTGCCAAAGCCACTGCCCTAGGGTCTGTCCTATAGGCTTAATGCTATGCCAGAGCCAGAGGGGGAAGTGAACTAGATGTTAATCCCTTATTTATCTGATTAGATTTTTTTTCTTGTGTTTTAAAGTCCCAGGGTCTGCAGACTCACACAGGGATGGGCTGGGGGGTGGCAGGATCAGGAGCACTCAGCACTAAATTTCAGGAGGTTTTAAGTGAAGTGCATTGCCAGGGTGGACTTCTAAAAGCAATGACAACCACTCACCACCACCACTTAGATATGCTCCTGTAGTTGTGCCATAGTCAAAATCTGAATGATGTAAGAAATAAGTACAAACCTTAGCTTGTTATTGCTCGTCCAGACTGACTTGGGAAACCAGTTTGTACACAGGCGATGTAAAGTTTGAGGGGCAGCATATACCATCACTGAGTCCTCGAGCTCCAGCCATGGTAATGCGATCGAGGTGACAGACTGAAAACAGGTAAAAACAGAGGTAAGTGTCAGTCCCTGCTGCAAACGCTCCCACAGCTCAAAGATATGCGGGGATGGGTGTCCACATCGCTCTTGTGCATGTGAAGGCAGCACACTCAAGGACTGGATCCTGCTTAGTCTCTGCTCGGGGGGGATACAGGGCTGGATGAAAGGAGCCAGGATACATGAAATACGATAACTGGAAAAAATACAAACCAGAAGATGGGCTGTTTAATGCACTACAGATTCAGCAAAACAACCAGAGCTGAACAAAAAACATACCTCGTATAGGAACAAAGATACCGGCTGGACCCCAGGAGAACCTGGAAGGAGAAGTGTGTGTTGAGATGTACTTTGTTAGCTTGTCTGTCTCCAGGCACTGTGTGGATCAGACCCAAAGCCCAGCTTGTGGTGGTGGCAGCTTTCTCCTTTCACTGCATCTCTCCTGTCCTCTCTGAAGTGTTCCTTCCAGCACAAGCACCTCCAAGCTCCCCACATTCGATGTCTATGGCCTGTGACTTTGTTCTTCCTGCTGTCTCTAGTCTTCTTGCTACTGCTTCTGCCTCTGGCCTCCTCTCCCCCAACCCTGAGGTCTTCCATTTCCTTATTGAATTAGCAGAAGGAGAGCTGCTGTCACTTTTAATCATAGGAACAAAGAGACAGAAAAATAAGGTCTCCCCCAAACACCAGGACACTGATGGTTTGCAGAATGAGTAGCTCTGACAGGTCACCCACCTAGAAACATCTGTATAGAGACGAGATACCATGGGCTGGGCTGGGAGCGAGACCTGAAGTGCGGTACTGGGCAATGCAGCAAACACTCCTCTGTCCCTGGACCTACTGGGACAAATTCAGCCTCTGGATAAGAAGGAATCACATAATCACCTTTACTGGGGAGTTTTTCCAGTTGTCTCTAGGTACTTTTGAGCTGCTGAGCTGAGCTCTCCGCACTAGGAATTGTTTTCTCCTTGCCACAATGGCAGGAGCTGCAAGGAGCTGGAAGTTGTCAGGAGCCGTTTCCCCTTGGAAGGGTCCTCTGCAAGGCTCCAGGGGAAATAATCGGGCTCGGGCACCACAGTCTCACTGTGACAATCCTGGCATCACACCCGTGGCTGTATCTGTGCTCACCGACAACTCTTGGGGGTAACAACCATCCCTTTGTTCCCACTCAAACTCACAGCTGAGTGCCGGTGCATGTTGTGACCTCCTGCAGCAATACAAATAAAAATGTCAGTACTATGACTATTAATAGTGTTTCTATTCCTGCTGCCATTATGATTGCTTTTGCTACTATTAATAATAATATTTACATATGCAAAACCACAGATGCAAAACAGATGGTTTGGTTAGGACCTCTGAAAAAACTTGTCTCTGCCACATATATTTATGACAAAGACAGAGGGTTAACCAGAGTGCCATATAGAGAACAAATAGATGGGGAAAAAGAATGAAATAATTCCTTCCATATTCCCGACAGAGGCCAAAACTCATCCATTCCCCTCTCTCTGCTTCTCTCCTTTCTAGCATTTGAGACTCTTTTCCAATACCAGGTCAGGGATGGTTTCCATATTTGTTCAGACTTGTCTAATTTTATTTTCCAGTTCAGCTATTATTTTTTCAGATGCAGCTTTTCCTGATGGATGGAAAATACAAAAGGAAACGCTCATCTGCTCCCTGCAAGCTTTTTCCTGACCGCTGGGAAGCCCAGGCACTATTCCAGACCTGGAGTAAACCTTGCCTTGTGGAGAAAACTTGATCCTTGTTTGCTGAGTTCACACGTCTGGGAATAATTTAAGCAAAGGGGAAAAGCAAAAGTGAGAAAGACAACCACCATCCCTGAGCCCATCTCATTCCTTTCACCATGCAGCCCTGCCTGGGAGGACATCCACGGTCATGTGAGATGAACAACCACATCTCCACTAATGGCCTATACTGTATAGCAAGAAAGTGGCAGCACAGGGCAGGGCAAGACTTTTGGCAGTTTCAGCCAGGCTTGTTCTGCAGAAACAGAAAGTAACGGGGAGTCTGCCAGCAACAGGGCACCCCCCTCTGCTTCCAGCAGTGGCTGCTGTCGGGCTGGGGTCTCAGTAGCGGAGAGCTAAGGGGCTTGGCTTGGGCAGTCAGCTTGCTCTTTGCTCCTGGTTTTCCCCACAAGGACAAGGAGAAACAGAAGGACAAGGCCAAAACAAGGACCTCTCTTGCCTGCATTGGTAAGTAGCTATGAACTAGAATTATGCAGGAGTCCCACAAGCATGAATGCCTTCCCTGTGGGCACGCTTCCGTCTGGACATGTATGGTTGTGTGGACACCAGAGGCACCCATGGGTGTTGTGTTTGTGGCCAAAATGACACCCCAGCCCTTTCCCACTGAAAAACACCCTCAGGTTCACCCTGATCTCCCCAAGCAGCCCCAGGCCTGGCTGCTCCTTCTATGAGCAGGAGGAGGAGGAAGGGTCTATACACTCTGCCACAACGCAGCAATGCTTAAATGGACAAAGCCACCGAACAGCACACTAATGACTACAGCGCAGCATCCCCGGGCACTAATGAGTAATAAAGTGCCCCAGAAACTAAAGAGCCCCCAAGTGCTACTGAGGACTAAGTAGTCCCCAAATACTCACATCTCTCTCAGGTCGAATTCCACTCTTTAAACCAATCCCCATTACATTTTACACATCGGGCTGCAGAAGGCCTCGGAGGGGCTGTTAGGTTCTATTGTAAGGGAATAAAGCAAGTGTCAAAAAGACTTTTAATGCCCAGTTAAAAATGGCCGAAATACAGCCTGCAGTTACCTGATAAGCTGCAAGATCTCCAGTGGGAGAAATATTTTGGTTTTTAAATTGTCTCAACCTTTGCACACTTACAAGAGGCTGGCCTTGGCTCTAAAATAAAGCTTTGTCAAGTACATTAAAACAATATTAAAAGCTTGGCTTTTGTTCCATAAAGACTTTTAATGCTTGTTGGTTGGGGTTTTTATTTCTTATAATGGTTATGACCAGTAATTATTGAGCATATCAGAGCGCTGCAGATCTCTGCAGCTCTGTGCTGTTTACAGCGTCAATACTCTTCCCAGCACGGTGGCTGTCCCTTCACTGCCATCCCCACTGTGCAGGTGTGGGAACCAAAGAGCTCAGTGGGGATTAACATCTCCAGAGACGTATAACAGGGCAGTGCCAGAGCCAGAGGACAATGCCCAAGTCCCCTGGCCACGGGCTCTGCTCATTGCAAGAGGAAATACCCCTGGTCTTCCCTCAGTGCAAATTGCCCTCTTACTCTTTAAAGGGAAACTTGGGATATTACACCCTTCTGCTGGTTCAATTAATCTTTTTTGTGAACAACTCCCTAATGGCTATGGACTCTGTCTGGTCTATGGTGTCCACCACCATGGCTCCATTGGTGTTTCTTATGTAGATATTTGGACATTCACAAAGTTAGGTGTTTGAACAGCTAATTTTTTTTCCAAAGCAGATCTGCAATTCATTCAAAGATTCAGCCTCAGAGTGCCAACAGCCAAGAAAGCCAGGCTTCAAGCTGTGAAAGGGTGTTTCTTACCATCCCGTGTTGTTCCTCAGTTCTGTAGGGGCTCTCAGGGTGGACCAGCCTCAGGGTGCTGTTTTGCTGCTATCGCTGTGCCTTGGGAAGCATGTTTGCATAGTGGCAAGCAAGGCAAACACAGAAAATTAATGGCATTTGAAGTTCAGCGTGAGTCTTGACTGTCAGGAATGCAGCATTAAAAACAAAACTTAAAGCTTCCATATTGCAAAACCTATTAGCTGCTTTACCGTTTTTGCAGTCGTGCCAGTTCACTCATACTGGAGCTTTTACCAAAGCATGACAGCTCATGTGTTTAGCTTGGGCCAGGCTTAAAGTTCTGATGAAGCCTAATCTTGTGACCTGTATTTACTTTGGCCAGGGATGCCTTTTGCACAGACGACTTCCTATCCTTCCTAATCTTTCCCGCAGGAAAGAAGCTGGGAGTTACGAGTGGGGGGAGGAAGGCAAAGCCAACCAGACAGGCAGTGAAAGAGAAACAAGCGCTGCACATGTCGGTGAAGCGGGCCAGGTTCAAGGACCTTGTCTGTTAAGGGAAGGAATTAAAGGGGGAGTCAGCACCTCCGCTGTCATCATTTGAGACGCGTCAAATCCATCATCGTTTCTCTGGAATTTTACCCATCTGGAAATATGGCTGGCTGGAACTGCAACAGTTTCACAGCTTAAGGATGGAAAAGTCTCTGCTTGGCTTGAACTTGTCAAAACTCCCACTGGAACAGAGAAAAATTTTGTGGGTATAAAGCCCCAGCAACCCCTGGGACTTGGCACTGAAGGGCTGCTCGTGGGTCCCGGCCGTCAGTCCCCTGCAGAGCGAGCTGGGTCTCGGCAGCGTGGCAAAGCGCCTGTGGAAGGAGCTGCTCTCTCCTGTGTGACAACAGAGGGAGCATGAACCCTTCATCAGGCAGCCTAGCTGGATGCCAACGGATAAATAACATGAACTCTCTCGCTCCTTACCTCCATTTCTACAATGTAAACCTAACTGAGGAGAAGCCCGTGTAAAGACCAGCCTTGGGCATCATGCTTTTACCACCCCTCTAAAATCTGCCTCTTCACATCCCCTACAATCACAGGCCACTTAACATTATACTTTGATTTGCTGCAATTTCTTTGAAAGAAATCAGAGACTCTGGAATCTGTTCCAGTCTTCACCATCTGCTTTAACACGCAGACCAAAGTCTGCAGAAAAACTGTACGGGGATCCTTCTGGTGCAATTACAGCTTGAGCTACACGCAGGAAATACCCAACCTTCCTCTTGGCCTCACCTTCCATTTACTTCACAACCCTTAAACAGTAGCTGTAAGATTAAAGACAGATTAAAAAAGAGAGAGGAGAACCCCAACACACATCTTGGTTGTTTTCTAAGAGAAAGCCAGGACCCTGCAGTGGCATTTACCCGGCTCTGGAGGCACAAGTCACCCAGGACATGACACCATTTTCCCCACTGGAAGCCAGATGCATGAAGTACCAAACGGCTTTCTAAAAATGTCTTTTTTATGTTTTGAAATAACACGGTAAGCACAAACATACCTTTGTAATGTAGCACTAAGACACTATGCACCGCGCTGGCACTAGAAGTGCTGGTGAGCTTCACAAAATCCCTACTTTATATTCAGAAATAGGGCTCCGACTGCAGAGACATAACAATGGGGAGAGAGCGTTTTTGGAAGACAAAGAGCCAGTCAGGTTTGGAAGCTGCTTCATATCTTGGGTTTGACCAATTCCCATGAGTTGAAATTAAAAATTCTGAGTAGCTGGAACTATTCCCCTGTTTCATTCCCACGGAAGAGAAAGTGCTTAAAAGCATTCTAAGGTTAATGGGAACGTGATGAAAGACCCATTTCTGTAGAGCAGCGTTTTGAGTAAATGCCTCTTTTAAATGCATTTTCCAAGCATTATAGCAGAGAAATTTGGGATAGGGTTCAAATCTCTCTCAAACTTCTGGAAAGCGAGCTGTGAGGAAGCAATCTATTGTGCTGCTGCAGAGGTGCTCCAGTTCGTGGCTGGAGGGCTCTGCAGTGGCCAAGCTGGGGCTGCTGAGAGCCAGCACCCGCATGAGCAAATGACCCATTGATGGGGAAACAGAGCACCCTCTTTTGCTCTGATAAAACCCCTAAAACCCAGCATGGCCACCCAAAAAGCATACATATACTGCCCGCAGGGATTTATCCCAGAATGTCTTTCCAAAGCCAACTGACACTTTTTACCTCAGGGGAAAGCTGTCATCCTAAAGCTTCCCTAATCAAGCAATTGGGGAGCGTGGGAACATGCTGCACCCCTAATTCCTGCCTAACCTGAGGCTGAGAACTAGGGTTTGGAAATACAGTGAATTTAAGCAGTAGAGGGGGTACACTTTTGTGCCGGTGTAGAACAGCGTGTCCCAGGTGTGCTTTACAAACCCAGCAGTCCACTGGGGCAGTGCGTGATGCCTCACAGCAACGCAGAAGCCATTAATTACCGAATGAGCAACAGCAATGATTCCCCCTCACCGCCAGTGTGTGGTTACCTGCTCCAAAGGGGGCTGGGATTTGCAGTGGGGGTCACAGCAGTTGCAGGTGCACATCGGGTGTTTTCCAGCACTGTGCCAGGCACCCAGTCTGCATACACAGCAACTGTGACCACATGCACAAGTTGGTAATGCAATTACACACGTACCTTGTTGATTAATCAGTACCACCATTTTTTACAAAAGAGAAAAAAGAAAAACTCCGGAATGTCATAAATAGTTGGAAAATTACTATTTAGTCATTATTGTTTTTTTTTTTTCTATTTACAGATACTTACATTGGACTGGAGTGGCTGCAAAGATTTTGATGAGAATGTCAAACCCACTGTCAGTGTCAGGAGAAAGCCTAGAAAAGGCCGCTGGTTTTTAAACTACTTAAGAGCAGCTTAATGTGCACTGCGTATTGAGTTTAGTTCTATAATAACTGCCTTGCAAGGTTACCTCTCAGCAAAACTGTGTTCAGTAACAATAAGCCCTAAAAAGGCTTCAGCACAGGTATACATTTCAAACCCAATGGCTCCAGCGCGGTGAGGGATGTATTTATGCAGGACACACACAGAAGTCTCACGTGCAATTTGCTGAATCAAGACCTTAAAGCAGGAGCTATTTTCTCCCACCGCATAGTGCTTTTGTAAGGCACTGAGTTTTAAATGACCTTACCAAAAATGATTGCTGATCTCACCACGGTCGTGCTCTTGTCCCCTCTGCTCCGGTGCGGCCCTGCCACATGTGTCCAAGCCCAGAGGTGAGGGCACAGCAGATCAAATCGATTGCACACTCCCATGCCATGGATGTTAACGAACAAGCTCCTCCTGACCCCCTCACCTTTCTGCCATGGGAAAAGGTTGGGAAACTCAGTTCCCCCTGTTTGCAGAAACAAACAGCAGCAGCTTTACATCACAGGAAAACATTACATTAATGAGCATGCTTCATCACATAAGCTGCACTTTGCAGTGTAGTTAAGCAGTTACGCAAACCACCAAGCTACCCCAGCAAAGTTCCCAAGATTCATCAGACTGAGGAAATAAGACAGAAGCTTTGCATTTCTATTGACTTAGTTTTAGTGCCACAGAAGGCACTGGGAAGGACGGATGGAAAGAAAGGCTCTGGTGATAGACTGATCAAGCTGAGTTAGCGAGAAGCAATTGGACCGAAGCAAAGCAAATAAGAAGGCTGCCTGCAGGCAGCCCGGCCAGGAGGCTGTGCTTGCCTTCCTGTTTGTATTTACCAGGACATAGCTCCTGCCACTAACTGCATTGTGCTCGCAGGGAGCAGCAGCTCCAGTGATGGATGGCTTCTGCGGAGATCCTTTGTACCTGCCAACAGGGCTGAGCAATAAACAGCCTGAGGCAGCATCCACTTCATTTCCTCAACACGTAAGTGTGCTGTGCCCAGCTTTCCCATCACGCACAGGAGCCAGCTCGCAGCTGCAAAGTGTATGTGTGTCCAGGCAATCGCACGCCAGCAAGTTCCTGCAGTGCTCTCCATCTTGGGAGGGAGGCGAGATACAAAGGGCTAAAAGCCAAAAGGAGAAAGCAACGAGTGCTTTATCTGTTACCTGAGGATCACTGACCATTTGCTTGTATAGGGTACATGTGGAAAACGACAAGCCTCATCTTGCAGCTTAGCAGCATTGCCAGCACGTGCTTGCATTTAGTTAGGAAGCCGTGTTGATGTTGATCACAGACATTGATTGCCTCCGAGAGCTACCAGCCAGTCTCCCTGGCCCACGATGCTAGAAGAGTCTCCAGGAGGCAGGCACCACCTAGCAGCTCCACAAGCTGCGTATCAGAGAAAGGGCAGGAAAGGGATTTAGATTAGCTACATTCAAGCATTCATTACCAAACCATCTTAATCTGGGGAAGGGAAGAGGCAACGTGCCCCTCACCTGGGCATCCGCAGCCATCTCTCCTCTGAGAACCTGCCCCAATTCGCCTGCTCAGACAAGCATCCTCTCTACAGCCTGTAGCCAGCATGCTTGGCTCTTTGCAGAAGCCCACTATCTTTAATTTAGCATTGACCTTGGCCTGCATAATGTCCAGCAGAGAGTATCAAGGTGTGTGACCTCAGCCTGTCCTGATCCTTCAGCCACCCCAGCCCCAGTACTCCTGCCGATGGCAGCGGGAGCTCCCTGTGCCGAGCAGCCCCAGCCTCAGCCTGGAGCACTCCAACTTGCCAGCGTGTTTGCAGAGCAGAGCGTGTCATACTTCTAAAGAGTGACAAATTACCAGGAAGGGCTCCCCCCGCACCCCAGCTCCGCTGTGCACAGCCGAATTCCCCCGTGCCGCATTAACAGCTAATAAAACAATAGAGCTTTTAGTGGTGGACTTCAAAGGGATCTCGGGCAGATGAATGAATTTAGCATTTCTTCACTTACTGTCAGCACTAGGGGAGAGAAGGGCAGGCTGAGGTCGAAGGCTTCAGCAGGCAGCGGCAAACAAATACAGCCTGGTATTTGTGCTACTGCAGAAAAATGAGTGGTAAATCAGCTAAGCAGTTGGTAAGTACCAGGTTTTTCTTCTCCTTTATCACTGCTCATCTACTTCAGCTGCCTTATTTTCTTGTTTTGTTTTGTTTTCCTGTGCTACATAACCACTGCAAAAAAATACCCTCAAAATTAGAAAAAAAACCCCACAGTTACACCTAAACCACAGGCCAAGTCACCAACAGCTCATTATGGTGTGGAGAATCTTTAGGCAGCCTGGCCCAAACTCAAACAAATATAATTATTTTCAGACGTAGCAACACAATTGTATTTAGTAAATGTGCCTTGAGGTCCTGCAGCTAATTTACAACTATATGTCCATCTACAAAATGGTTTCTGCAAACCATTAGCTCATTGTCATGTGCGGTTACAATAAGCATCTATATGAATTAAGGTTTGAATTGTGCAACTAGGAGTGGACTAATATATCTTAAAAGGTATCTCCCTTTTAGGAGCTGGAAAAGGAAGTACGAGATAGCAAGACAAGCGGGGGGAATAGTATGCATTGCAGATAGCATAGCTCAAATCACACCACCTTAGCCACTTAGATCAAGACTCTCCAGCAGCTTACTCCTACAGGGAGCCAGGGATACACGGAATTGACCAGCATAAATTGCACCTACAACAGAGATGGTTGCTGGTGGAGAAGACAGTGAAAGCTTCACAGCTCCCACCAGCAATGCTGTGCCAGCCCAGTCTTCACCAGGGATGGATTCTACAGGGCTGTTTGGAAGAGATTAAAGATGGAAAGGATCTTAAACAGATGAAACATCGCCTTATAAAACTGCCACAAGCAACATGGCTCAGTTTCTTATATTTCTCCACCATGTTCTGACCGGCTCATGTAAGTCACAGCATTTACCCCCACACAGTATCTGAGGAAGAAAGAAAAAAATCTGATTGTTCTGTGCATTTATTTTTTTTTTATCCTTATGTAGTACATGATACCCAAAACAACAGGAATGAATTACCCTAATTTTTAGACCTAGCATGTTTTAGCCTCTTGAATACCATTATCTATATTCTACATCACTTCCAAGTCCAGCCCAATGGCTTGTTCTGGAAAACAACTTTAAAGGTTGCAATCATTTATGTCACATTCACATCTGCTGCCAAATTTTCAAAGCATTCTCCCTTTGGCTGTCCTACAAAACGCTTCTGTAGAGGACACTTCCCAAGCGCTCACCACCACCATGCAGCAACAGGCTTTGCATGCCATCAGCTCATGGGGAGCGGTGGCCTTGCTCAAAAGCAGTGGGCTCAAAAGCAGGGAGGGAGGCAGCCTCCTGATAACTGAGCTGACAACTTCTAGGTTCTCTAAAACCAGACCCTTCCAAGAATGCCCTTTGTTCAGCAGTTGCTCCATTCAGTCTCTCTCCCTGTTTGCTTATAATTTATTCCTTCTAAAAGTCTTGCCCTAGGCTAGTAGAAAATTAAAACAAGAAGTCAGATTTTCTTCCCTTTTTTTTTTTTTCTTCTCCTCACTTTTGCTCTTTCATCAAGAACAGTGAAAATTTGGCACAGTTGAATATTTTGTTCAGCTCTTTCTTTCAGTCTTTGAAGTCCCCTAAAGCCTTGGTAGGAGTCTAGGCTTCCACTCACATCTGCTTTCCATGAAGCCATTTACCGCACTTTATTTGTGCCATATTAGATTTTTCAGGACAGGGACAGAACTAACAAAGCATTTACATTCCTGGGAAAGTGGCATATATACAACTACCATATTACTCTGATAGAAGCAAACTACAACTGACATATTTCAAGTTCTCAAGCAAGCAGCCATGTTGCTCTATGGGCAGCAAAGGGTCTGGAGTTGTTGGTTACTTTTTTCCTTTTTAACGCCCACATAAAATTAAACACCTCAGTATACTTTTAGTTAAGACAGTTATCAAGAGATGCTCTAGCACCTGTAAGAAAATGCAGGAAAATGCCTTATAAAAGGGAGAGCTTGGATGAATGCTTAATAAAAACAAATCATGGCTGAACAGAAGCTGCATCAGAGACAGTATCGATGACACAGAGCACTGTCAACAAGATAATGGCATCATGCTGCTAACTAACTGCTAAGGCATTTCTTTTACAAGCCGTAAACTAATCTCGTGACAATGCTCCATTCCAAGGACTTTATTGCTATCAGAGCAGGGAAAGGGTGTTGATAGAATCTCTTTATCAGATGGATCCTGGCAAACCATAGGGACTATTGATTATCCTGCTGGTTTCTATTTTCTATTTCTCCTTTTAATAACAAAAAAAAAAAAAAAACAAACAAACAAAAAAACCCCTAAGAAATATTTGTCCACTTCTCATATTGAGAATGTTATTGAGATTGTTCTAAGACAGAGGCGATAAAGTAGCAACTGAGAAAAACATGCCTTGGAGGAGTCAACATCAAGGGCCCAGCAAGCTCATTCTTTGAGCACGATCTGCAATGGCCCTCCGAGCTTAAAGATGAGGAGTTTGTTAACAAGCCAGCTGGAACTTGGAAAGTTCATCAGACGATTGCCTATCCAAGCTCAGCACAGCTCCAATCACTGAAGCTCACGGAAGAAACATTTTTTGGAATCTAGCCCTTTACCATCCAGGCAAAGGACCAAATCACAACCAAATGACAAAGTGTGAAACACGTGCTTACATTCATTCAAGCTTGGGAGGGAAAAGTTACTGATTGAGCTTCATCACAGGGGCTGCGCATCAGATAGCGGGCAAAAGTCTTAATATTGCGTCACATTACTTAAGGCAGAAGTGGCCACATTAAGATCTTTCATGCTGTTTTGAGTGTCCAAATACCAGACTTTGCTGTCTAACCAGAGATGAAAAATCACACCCCACGTATAGCTATGAACAGCTGCAAGGAAGGTGATAGCACAGCTTCCTAGCTCAGTTTCTCTCGCTGTTTGAAAGTGAGAGAATAACATGTCTGTAATGGATGTTATTTACTACTTCCCATGACTGAGAGGTAGGCTCATGGCTAGATGCAGGAGGGTTATCCTGGGTTTGATGGAGAGGGCACGTATACCCCATCTGTAAAGTTCCATTCAGTTTCCCCCACCCCAAGCTAAACAGTAGTGGTTCCTGGGCATCTGGTGTTCTGAGGTCCCCTCCCTCCTTTCTGACACATCTTTGTCCCTAATGGTATTTTTTTTACCATGTCTCTCCACTGAAAACATTTTCAAGTCTGGAGGGTCTTGAAATAACCCACGAGACAATCATTGAGGTCCCCATATCTCTTAGGTTACAAGAGGTATCACGTACCTGTATGACACCTTCACTACTGTCATGTATCTCTGCTATTGAATTGCATATCCTTTACATGAATCAGGTGCTTAAGAGTAGTGTGGATCCTGAAGCATTCCCTAACTTGCACAGGGGATAGGGTGCCCCAACAATGTTCAGGTCTCCCCTGCCCACCGAGACACAGTTCTTGCTGGGAGGCGCTTACAATCACTGGAACAGGGGCTGGGGTGGATGTCAGGAGGTAGGGGGCCCGAGAAAGGGATGCTTTTTCCTGCTGCTCTAGTGATTTGAATTATTTCATGATGGCAAAAACTAGGAGAGGAAAAAACCACAGCACTATGTTAAAAAAAGAAAAACATGATTTTAAAAAGTGCTGTGCCAGGTAAAACTCCTCTGTTTTGTTATTATGAGAGTTCCCAGTATTGATAATTTCTCCTAGTTGCTGGTTTGTAAGTTACTTCTGAGTAGAAAATTCAATTACATGGGCCAAGTCAACAATAATGTTTTTCCTGGCAACGGTTCATTTTGCCAGTGGAAACATTTTTCCCCCTTCTTTTCTGGATTCAGCTCTGCAAAGTTGCTAAATTCTTCCAGATCTCTGGTCTGATGTGATCATAAATATCCTGATTGTATTCCACTGATTGACAGACTGGGGATGGATTAAGTGGGGATTACAGCCTGGAATGATCAAAATGTGTTTTCATGGTTAGTAACTCTGCAATAAGTCATAGTTCCAATGTACATTAACTATATAATCTAATTAACATGGCTGTTTATGTATTTAATATTATTCTTAAAACTTTTTAATAAAAGAGGTTTTAAGGAGAATTATATGTTGTTTAAAATATAAGAACCTGTTCCTTGAATGTACAGTAGTTTGGAGTTTGCACTGTCATTAATATAAAGATGACTAAGAAAACTATCTCTCACTATTAAAATGTGACTTCAGCAGTATAACGGGCCTAATTCTGCCCTCACTGACAGGTGGGTAAGCTCAGGTTTTCTGTTTTACTTAAAGATACTTTGGGTTTACATTTTAGTAATTCAGGGCAGAATTTAGTTCATTAGGATTAAAAAACTACCTTTTTAATAAACTGAGACTATTAAAATCCATAATAGGCACATAACTAAAAGCCTCTGAATTTTCTAAGGTTCTCAGCACTCACAGGTCTCAAGGCTGTCATTATTTACTGAGTAGGAGCAGCAGGAATTAGTCTTATGGGTACGAACCTTAGATGTTTTACTGCACAGGTTCATATACACACAATACATACCTAATGACATCAAACCAAATGAAACAATTCATCAAGGCAAAACTCCAAACTACAGCAATGTGTTCAGCAGCTGCACTTGTGAATATAAAAAGAGCTTGCTATTTGATTGCAAGGTCAAGGAATTATAGTGGAGATGTTATGCAGTTGTCCATAAAAACTGAAATCTGAAACTAGTAAATATTTTGCAGGACTGTGGATTCTCTGCTGTCTCCAATCCACCCGGCCTTGAAGTCAGCATCTCAGAGCTGTCACTCATATTGCTCTGCAGCAATGCCTCTACTCCAAGACCCTTTTTTTAGCTTTCAGAAGATTTCACTTTTTCACTTGCTGGAACTGCAGCTGAGAGTCCCTGGACCTGCAGCTCTCCTGGGGCCGTGCTCCTGCACTGGAGGGAGACACCACAAACCACGCTTGGCACAGCGGGGGTCTTCAGCTTCTACTAAAGGAGCTCAGGTAGGGATTCAGGGTTCATTGGGTGTCTCAGGACTCTGCACTTGTCCCAGGTGATGGGGCGGCAAGAAAGTTTAATATGGTGTATAAGTATGGCTGAGCAATATTGAGGAGACTCAGGGTGAGAAGGAGTAATTCTGCCATGCTCTCCCACACGCTGGTCTCCTCCTTCCACCATCCTCTGGCCTACATTCTTACAATTTGTCCTGACCTGGGACCTTTTAAAATAAAAAGGAGCTGAAAAGTTTCATGTCCACCCGCTGGCCTCTGACGTCCCTGCTGCTGCTCTTCCGATTAGAAAATATTCCCGAGGGACTGCTTGTGCTGGTGCATGGACATTGCTAAACAAGGAGCGGGGTGGATATCACCCGACTCGGACTTTGGACCTGACCCAGAGGTCAGAGGAGGGTTCAGCCCTCTGCCCACCAGAGACCTGGGGTGCCAGCACAGATTGCAGCTCCCCTGGGCTGTCACCAGAGATCAGGTGGTTTGCCTTGAGACTGACCTCGAGCAGGAGTCAATCCATCAACCCCAGGATGGAACACACTTCATCCTACTGCTGATCCTGCAAGCCACACAGAAAGCTCTACCCAAAGTCCCTTAAATGAAGTAGGAATGTTTCAATTTAAAGGAATTAGAAGCATCTTTAAAATGTGACGGTTCCCATCATACAGAGTCCCTGTGCAGTGCACTGCCCGACAAGCCTGATTATTCCCCAGCCGACCTGGGGCTTAGAAAATATGTCGAGCACTCAAATCATTTTAGATCCTGCTGCACTGTACATACCCAGAATCCAAGCAGGGTTCACATTCAAGGGCTTATAAAAACTTGAATACGCTCCAATAACTTAAATCACTCAGTGAGGTTTATAGTGATTTAAAGCCATTGGAACTCTCCATGTTTGGTGCACAAGGGCTCCAGCTTGGAAGAGAATCAAGGCATGTTCCAGCATGGCAGCTCCAGGCATATTGAATCAATTTCAGCATGTAAAAATAATTAACAATGATAAAAATACATTAATAATACTGTAATTATAAGGCCAGACCAACGTTTCAGCCTGAAGAAAAAAAAAAAAAAAAAAAAGGGCTGCAGAAATTCAGCAAGGTTCATGAACAGCTTGAACAGGGAGTAATGAGGGATTTCAGTGACAGGAAAATAAATGGAGGCAAATCAAGGGTAAGGAGCAAAGGAAGATCACATTTGTCAGTAGTTAAAAAGTTTTACTGGCCTGAGCTGCAGGACTTGCTAAATTCTGCCCTGGAGCCGTGCCAGCACAACATTGCAAGGCCAAGGGATCAGAAACAATTCAAGGTCCAAGATCTTGCAAGCCATCAGGACCAGGATCAAGTGCTATATATCATGGAGTTGGCTCATAAATCTCTGCTTTCTAGTAGCATATAGTAGGAAGGCCAAATTTAGCACCTGTCTGGAAAGGATGCATTATCATCTGAAGGATGCTTTTCCACAGCTTCCCAGAACCAGCTCAGTCCCCATAGGGTGATGTCAGGCCCCTGGGGGACAACAGGGCTTTGACTATTTCTACACAAGTTTTCCAGCACCTGGTACATCAGCTTCCAGCCTGGACCAGCACCAGGAAATGCCCGAGGCTGCAGGAGTAAATACCGACAGGGTCAACATTAACCACCAAATGGCTTTGTCACATCAAACGACTGACTTTTGTTTTGGTCAGCAGTTCAGAATAGTTCTTATTTCATCGGGGCTGATTCACCCATCCCAACTTGCTCTGTACTCAGCCATCATGCAGGTGCCTCCTTGAGCCTTTCAATAATACCATTCCAGCCTGCAGAAAAGTTTGCAAAATAAACTAACTGCCCAAGGTCTGTCCAAAGGCTGTGAAGAAAGAACACGCAAAATAGAACGTAATTTCCAGTGTACATGGTGGGGAGAAGAGGGCTGGGCATAGACAGGTGATATCTCTTTTTGTAGAGGAATGACACATTAATTTTAATTCCCCTGGCACAAGGAGAAAACATCTCTCCTCATTGTTCACGTTAAGGTCAGTTCCTGAGTACAGAAGATTGGGACTGTTCTTCAGAGCTACCAGCAGAAAAATGAAGTCTAATCTATGCCATTATATTCACAATTCTACTGTGGTTTTGAAATGAACCTTTTGCTTTGGCATGAATTCCCACCTCATTTTCTGTGAAATACAACAGAGCTCAGGACAACTGCAACTAAGAGAGATTTCTATGAAAAGAAAAAAAAAAAAAAAAGCCTGTAAACCCTTTACTATCTTTAATCATGAAAATAATTCAGTTGCTGCAAACCTGATATTCATGGCTGGGGCCCAAGGACCTTGCAATTCACAAAGGCACTGAAGGGATCCATAAAAAGTGGCTGGCCATGAGGAATTTACACTTGTTTTTTAAAGGGAGTAAAAATGTGGCTATAGCAATTTAGAAGAGTTTATGTATTCAAGCCTTAGAGAGTTTTAAATCACTCAGTTAAGAAAGATGCATTGGTGCATTAGTTAGCCATCAGGCAATGCAAGGAGCCAGAAGAAATTATGACAGAAGCATTTCTGGGCAGAGGAGATTGCTTTGAAGCTTTCTCTGCCCACAAAAGGGGTCCCCGACTCAGCTCATCATGTCCCATGTTCAAAGCATCATCCCAACTCCCCACGTCCCCCTCACCCTACACACCACTGGTTGAGGCCCCCCACAACCGACACTCAGATCCCCCAGCTCCCTTGAGCAGCCCCTCACATCGCTCACCCTCTCTCAGCACCAGGGAGGTCCCCTGCCAGGCACAGTTGTGATCCCTTGGGACAACCAGGAGTCTTTGGCCAATGGAAACATCCAGGATAGAGGCCCAGGAGGGAAAGCACTTTCAAAGGGCTCAAGATAAGACAGGGTCTTTGAGAGATAATGACAAGCCCTGGCCTCACAGCACGCAAGACTAATTGCAAAGCCCATCTTCCTGACCCGAGTTTCCCACTCTAAGCCCTTCTCTGTTTCTCATATTCACTTGCTAATTCTGTTCAAGCATTTTAATCCCACCTACTGCCATGACAGAAAACTAAGAACTTACTATTTGGAAATAAAGCTAGTAAAAACACAAGAATGCAGTGAGGGAAGAGCTGCTGCTGTGCAAGAGCTGTGATTTCTGGTTTTAGAGGGTCTCAGGGTCCCTGACCTGGACTCCCCATGTTGCCCCCAGGTACCTGGGGGAGCTCCTGTCCCTCTCCACAGTGTGGGGTCAACACCACCATTGTTCAAGCTGCCTTCCACAGGGTCACACATCTCTTAAGATACCTTCAGACACTGCTGACAAAGATTTGCTGCCAGACTGCAAGAATTTGGGGCACTACGTTTCCACTGCTTGCAAGGGACAGGGCTGTCCCACCACTGCAGTGCTCACCGCTGCTGCAGCACAGGGTGGGCTGAATCGGACCTGAAGACAACTGGAACCAAGAAAAAATGGCTGATGCCAAGACATTGGACCAGGGACAGCACAACATTGACAGAAGCAGCTGGCTCTCAAGTGGCACATGCTTCATGGTTCAAAGGGCCGTAACTCCACTACTGCATCTCATAACACCGCAATCCCAGGAAATGCCCTGTTGGCTTTGCTGGCTGGTCATGCTCCTATCTTGGGAGCAAGTATGGGGAAAGGCACTTTTCTTGCTTTAGCTTTGGGTGTGGATTTTTATTTTCCTTGCCTTGGTGCCCTCGGGGTGGTTGTTGGCTGCAGTAGATGGTGGGTTTTATTTTTCTAGCCTGTTTCACCCCTCTCGGGAGAAGTTGTTACAGTTGTAGTTATATTTTTCCAGCTTTTCCAAGCTTACCAACTCCCCGGGGTGCTGTTTGCCTGAGTGGTTTGGTACAGTTTTATTTTTACAATAACTATTACACTTTTTAATTTTATTTTTGTATGTTAATTAAATACTTTTTAATCACAATGCAGACGCAGTTGCAGGGGCCAAGAAAAATACATAAACAAGAAGAGAATCCAAACATATATCTGCCCAGCATGGTACAGAAAAACTTTCCAAACCCAAGTTCAATCTACCCCAGTCCTGGATCTCTGCATTAAAAATTTAACAACACAACTCAGCCACCACTAGTCTACTCTTCAGTTCACTGCAAAGCTTTTCCTTGGATAACCGAGGAGGAAGGTAAAATGCACAGAGAGCAGCCAGTAGGCATACACAAGAGAAATGCTGAGCTGTGGCACCAACTCTGCCCGCTCCAGTTTCACAGCAGCCCTTGAATCAGAGAAAAATATCCTGAAGTTCTCTTAAGCAGTATTTGTCAGGTCACACTGAAGACATGGTGAAATTGTACAGCAAGTGTGACTCGTTTCTCAGCCCTGCAGCTAGACACCAGTTAGGTTAGCCAGTTCAGCCTACTGCTCTATACAGTTTCTCCTATCCCAGTACTTGCCCTGCAAAATCCACAGGGAATCAGCTTGTCCACCTATGCACACGCAGCGGAAAGGAAGGAAAGTGAATAGGGACACCTGGAGAGACATGTCCTTGCCTAGCATGGTCAAAACCACCTCCTTAAAGTGGCGTAAAATTCTTGCCGTGCCCAAGAAATAAAATGTGACATTTAATTTAAAATGAGAGATATTAGAAGGGAGAGCTGCAGGTGATGAGGTGATGGCATTTCTTTGGATCGGGGCCAGGAGGGTAGGAAAGGAAAACAAGCTAGATGCGTTATATCCTACATACCTTGGCAGCTCAACAAAGTGACACTCATGTAGGGCTCATGAATGAAGCAATTAATGACAGGGAAGTGGCATTAGCTGCAGCATAAGGAGCACTGCAGAAATTAGAGCCGAAGTTCATTCAAAGCACAGGAGAGACAAGGCCAATAAAAAAATCCAGCAGTGGTATGCATGTGAAAAGTCAACATACTAGTCATGCAATAGAAGCAGAGAAGATATTTCTTCTGAGAACCTATGCACAATCCTTGTACACCTGTCACCTTTATTTTTTAAATGTTTGACTAAGTGGTGATTTCTTTAATATCTCCATGTATCTGAAACATGTTATTTAAAGGCTGGGAATGGTGCAGGATGGAACAGCATATTATGAGGACCCCTTGTCCTCAAGAACAGGTCTTCTGCAATACTCTCAAAATCATATGATGAGAACTCCAGCAATGGAATTATCAGGATGCATACAAAAGCTAAATATTATTTTAGATATAACCCTACCTTCCTATTGCAAGCACACTGAACAAATGACCATGCCACCTCAAAGACAATTGGACCATACTGGGCACAAGCATTGGGTGACTCTTCCTTCATTTTGGCTTTGCCGGAACAAGCTGTGGCTCTAGTAGTCCCTGGGCTGTGCAACTGCAGGCCATATCCAGCAAGAGGCTTGCTAAGGATATTTTACTGCTGTTTATATCTGTTTTGGGTCCAAGGACCCTTCCAATGACTTGGAGAACTTTTGGGATCAGGCTATATTAGAAGGATGTTTTCCTGTCATTAATTATTACCACCAAAACCACTTCTGCTGTTTAGCTTGAAAAGCTAATTCTAACAAATGTGTCCAACCTTTCAATTTAAAGCTAGGCAGAAAAATCAAAGCAGTTTAACTTCATAAAACATGTTTTTATTAAAATATATTGTTTCATAGTATTATAAAGAATATTCAAAGAACATTTGAAATACAAGATTTGCTTAGAAATGTCTATTTTTAGAGTTTTCCCACAATAAAGTTTTTTCAATGTTTGTGCTTATTTTCATGTTGTGGGAAAAACACAGTTGTGCCTGCCCCCTCAGCAGAAACTCTGAAGTCGGCCTAGCATGTGATGAACTTAGCAAATTTGTTGTAAATAGTTTTTTTAGTAATTTATGGCAATTTGATTAGAACATTTCTGAACAGGCAGCAGCTCTTCTGCTCTTGTAATTTGTCCAAAAAGACAACAACAAGGCTCAGCTGCTTGGCTGCCAAGCAGAAAGGTCAAATTACTGACCCCCATTTTGGGGTATCAGTTACAGCTACCTCAGCACTCCCCATTGCCCACTGCAGTTGTCCGTCTTCTAAATATAGCTGCTCTTAGTTGCAGGATACTCTCTCCGTGTATACAATGGCAATATGCTTCATCACTCCCCAAAAAAAGCATATCACAGGACACTGGCAGTATTTACCATTAAAAGTTACAGCCTGTGCGCTACCTTATTTATTGAGTGTTGACAGAGACTTTGATGCTGCTGCTACACCCAAGTAAAGACAGCGCTATTTGAACCGTCTAAGCTTAAAACAGCAAATTTGGGCCAAATAAAGCTGGATGAGTGGCTTTACAGAATCTCAAGTAATTTTGAATGGAAAAATTAGAGATATCTGCTACACTGAAGATCGTTTTACATTTATTTCAATCATAGGAGCACAAGCTGACCTGAAATGCGTGATCCAGATAGTCACGGCAAAGAAATGTAGGGCTGGGAAATAAGTTCTAGACAAGTCCCCATGGAGGCACATCAGCTCCATGGTGAGCCTCCCTCCCTCTCCAGTGCAGTGGGTGGTGGGGACGAAGCCAACCCTAGAGCTGCATTCTGGCTTGGCCTATTTTTAGACACTAATATGTTATTCATAAGAAACTCTCGGGATGTCTATTGGTTTGGGAAGTCACAACACAACAGCAGGAGACTGATCCATCTTCCCTCAGGGAAAAAGCAGTGGTGTTTGCCAGCATCCCACAGCCTGGGGCAACCAGGGGCTGAGCAACATGTTCCTTCCCAGTGGCCTCCCTTTCTCTCCTGCTGCAGTAGCATAAATATATAAAGCTTCTATCCTTAGAGGATCCCTATCTTTGACTAATAACTCGAGGGATCCCTTAGTACCAACAGTTATCTACAGAGCTCACCCTGCAGGGATAAACACAAGCCAATTTCACTACTCATCATGTGAAACCAAGGCTGAACTTGTGGGACAAAGATAAGTCTTTCAAAATACGCAAGGGATAAGTGAGAAAGTTTGGCTTGCACAAGGCATTTTTGACATTCCCACAAGTCTCAAATGTCCACAGCTTAAACACAAAGTCAGTGGCAATTAAAAGAACTTTGACCCTATATTCTTCTTGCCTTTCATTTAAAAAAGAAGAAGCCAGAAGTCCCCCATGAACACTCGCAGGCTCACCCAGCACCCTGGCTCAGGCCCTGTTTTCATCTCTTCCACGGGGATGAAACTCCCCCCTGGAGCCTGGCCTGGCTTCCCAGGGCACGTTGTGCTTGTGTTGGTGTCTGCAGTCCCAGCAGAGCAGTGACTAAGTGCTGTCAGGAGTGTTGAACAAACACCATGCCTGACTTTTCACTGGGCTCTTACGGGCCCAGAACAAAAGCCTGGATCCCAATCCACTGAAACTTTGGGGCATTTGAAGTCTGGATCCAGATCTGAAGCTTGTGGTTGGACTTCCATCTCTAGGGTTTCAGCTGGGAGCTCAGTTCATAAACACTTCTGCCATGGCCTTTCTGCTTTATTCCGCCATGAATCAAGAGTTACTGCTGTGAAATTAAGTTAGACCTGACCACAAGTGGGAATAAAACCGAGTTTACTCATATAACCAGCCATACTTTTTTTGCTTTTTCATTTCTGGATATAATACACAGTTAGGGACAGTGATTCATATATATGTCCATGGTGCACACAGCCCTGGGATAAAGCATGGCAGCGCAGTGGTAGGAGGAGGTGAAATTAAGCAGGACAGAGACTCAGCAGAAGCACACAAGTACAAAGTGCTCAAAAGTGGATGTAAAAATTCACCTGCCTCTTCTGCTAAACAACCAGCACCAGTGGAAGCACCCACTACAGACTCCACTGCCTGTGACAAGCCCTGCACACATCCACCTCGAGATGCTCTCACTCATGAGCTCCTCACTGAAAATTCAGCTCCTGAGCTCTGCTTGTCACTCAGAGCAGGAGGGAGTCACACATTTGAGATTTCACCAGGCAAAGTGCTTCTGTGCTGTCAACGAAATAATAAACATTTAACATAAATTAAGAAAAGCTGCCTATGGGCTTGTAATAGTAGAACTCCAAACCTGCACATCCCGGCTCCAAGCATATTGATTTAAAAACTACTGCAAATCTTTTCTGCTTCTCAGACATCATGGAGGAGAGAACCTGAACTGGAGGATGCTCCCCAATCTGCCACTAAACCACTGAGAAATGCTGAGCTCAGAGTACCAGCGCACTGTCTCCTGGACCATGGAGAGCCCGATGGTGGATTGGCAATGGTTTCAGGAGGTAATGCTATCACCTTTCTTTCCTCCCCTGACTTTTTGCTGCTGGTGGTCCCATTCCTGCATTACAAATTCCCCAAACATTGAGGACTCCCTCGCAGAAGGTCTAACAAGGACTTTATTCTTTGCTGATCATTTTTGTGGCATGATATCTTTTGAAGGTTAAAACCTGTTAGGTAGATACTTCCTACAGTTAACGTAACCAGCTTCTGACTTTCCTCTAGGATCTGATACACTCACTGCGTACTTCGGTATGACTGTTAATTACCACAAGTGCAGAGTATTATTTTCTATTCACAGAAGGAAAAAGGCAAATGAGCTGATGGTGGGGGAATCAATCAGATATAAGCCACCATCCACTTCATCAGCAAACTTTTCTCTAACCCTTTGCATATTCAGTGCTTTAGGGGTTAATAAAGTCTCTTAGAAAGCAAAAGGTTTCCATCTGTAATTGGATCCTTTGTATGTGCTTTCCGCCATAGGAATCAACTTAGCATTGACATTCTCATAAAAATTTCCATTAGATTGAGGACTGAATGCCCACTAAGGCTCTGTGTGGTTTTGCAATTGATTCACTGAATGAAATCTTATCTAAAATCTTTTTATTTTATGCTATTATGGGCACAGGGGAAAATAGTGATGTAAAAATTTTCACTGCTTAGTTAATGCACAGTGCCTCTTGGAAATGGCCTTCAGGTTACCTAAAAAGATTGCCATTTCTATTTCCCACTATTTTGTTTCATATTACCAGTAATTGAAAAATGTTTCATTTGTTACAAAGTTACATATTGACACTTGGAATTTAATTCAGAACCTTTATCTTTAATCTTCTTATTAGATAGCTTCAGACAGCACTTCATGCTATCTAGGGGGAGAAAACACAGTTCATCAGCTTGTATTTTTTTTTTCCAACACGACATAATTTTCACAAGACATATGTAAAATTGTTCCTGTGCTTTAAAGATGTGAAGAGCAGTCTGGCCATGTAGAAGCTACAAATCAAACTTTATATCGCTGGTGTCCCTGTAGTGGTGGTCCTCTCAGTGGCTCTCCAGAGAAAACACAGGGATAGGTCAGAATATCACTTACAAAAAAGTCAAATCTTTTACTTCTTTAAAATGTTGCCCAATCAAAAACAGGGAGAACTGAAGAGGAGGAACATTTTGTCTTTGCTTAAGATCTCCAGGCATATATGGATTAGCTACTACATCTTTTCCTTCTTTACATGCTATGAAGAATAATCTCCCAAACCAAACTCAGAAGCAGAAGCCAGAATGAAGGCTGAATTGAGGAATTATCAGAATTCTTTGCAAATATTTTTTTATGTCCTCCCAGCCATACAGATTGGTTGTTCCCATCTGTCCACTGCAGCCTCAAAGAGAGCCATCTACTTACACCATGTACTTTCAGTGCACACAGCCATAACCTCATAAACAACCACACAAACCGAGGAGAAAAGCATGTGTACAGCACCTGCACACTCACACCCTGCGCACAAGTTCTCAGAGATATGCCAAATGCAAGCACATGAGTTACGCTTAAATATAGGCACTCAGATACAGCACATGGACACATGGTACGCATGTGGTTCCTACCCACAAAGTATGTATTTGAAATTAACAGGTTCATTTTCCTTTTCTTGTTACTGGTGCTGGCTTGGGAACTTCTACTGTCCCAACAGTTGCAGTGTCCCTTACTCCAAGCCATAAGACATTTGGGCCATAGAGCAACACCATCCAGATTTAACTGGGAGATCCTCACAGTCTGCTCTTGTGCACATTGCAAAGCAGAGAATTAAATAATAATAATATAAATAATAAGTTTGTCTTTGCTTTCCTGCCTCTCATTTCAGTTGCGGGAGGTCTTTGCAATACATAAGAATAAAAATAATTCAATCCCTTGCCCTACTGCTGGAAGGAAGGCAACGTAGTGCTGGAGCAGCCGAGAGCAGCGTAAGACCATGCCAGCCTGGAAAGATCCACACATCCCAGGATGTGGAACATGCCCCGTCCCTGGGGCTGGAGGCAGTTGAAGGAACAAGAGCAGCCCTGAGCCATGTTTGTGATGTTTGCATGGTCCCTGCCCAAGCTTCTCCACTTTCTACAGTATATGGTTCTCTACACAACACTTAATTTGGAAATATCAACCCAGCATACCCTCCGATATTGTATTGTCAACTTTCCAAGCATTTATTTCAAGCTGAGCTGGCTGGCAATTTTGTAAACTGTTCTGAGAAAGCCATTTTCCTAATATTTTTTAGATAACCTTTAATTTTTCTTAAAAAATCCTCAGATTTCAAAATTAAAACGTATAGTTTTTTCTCTGAGTGCGATGAGTGCTCTACCCTTTCCTCTGCCTTCCCTCGCCTCTTCAGTGCAAAACCATGAGAAAGTAGAAGAACAAGATAACAGGAAAGAAAGGATACAAAAACAACCAAAATCAGAACCAAAACCATAATTTCAAAATCATTTTTCTTATTTTTATGTGTTTTCTACTGAAGATGCCAAAAACAGTTCTTTTTCACAAAACAATTTTTGAAGTAATATTAATGAAAGTAGTCATTTTTCCTAACAACCCACATCTGGCCTGGCTAATCCTGAAGGCACCTGACATTAGATGAGCCACAGGACCATTGGCTCAGCAATGATATTTGTCATTTGTCCAGGAAGAAACCTCGAACTGGCAGAATTTTCATTCTCTGCATACGCGAACACACACAGTGTGACCACAGCCTGGAAACTCCCCAAGACGACAAATGAGCTGAATCCCAGATTTCATTTCAAAGCCAACCTCAGAATTTCCATGGTGCATTGAACCCTCCAGCCTTACATCCAGAAATCAATGAGGTGACACTGGCATAGAATAGAAATAATGTAGTGACGAAACAGAGCCCTAAAGTACTTAGCAATGACATTTTAAAAACAAAATACCATGCGAAGAAAACAAAAAAAAAAAAAGAGAAGTCAAATTCCCTTTAATCTCCATAACTCTAGTGTCACAGTCTAATTAAACTCTCAGCCTTCTGCCGAGTTACAGCTACTCCCACTGAAAAAGGATGCCCTGTGATAGATATTATGAGCTGACCTCTCCCATCCCGACATCTGTATAACTGCCCCTAGTTCTAATGAATGCGCGTGCTGGAAGAATGACGGGATTTCCTACAAGCTCAAACTCACCCCATAAACTGCAAAGCATTGCTAATGTTTCTGTCTGTCCTGCTAAAATCCCGTCCCTGGATCAGAAACGCTGAAGAAATGAGCTAGACCCCTCGACTGAAGTTCCTTGCAGTTCCCTTAATATAAATCTAATGCAGAAATAATGGCAATTTATAACCCAGACAGCCAGAAAGCAGTGAAATGAAGCAAGCGGCCAGTTTATAGCCTCAACAGTGCTTTTGAGACTGAAATCCAATTTCTGGCCCCAGAAGGTGGTTTTGGTAGAGCGATACCACCTTGCGCACATTCCTGCTACGCACCACCCCCACCCCCGGCACACAGACCTGTCGGGGCTCACACTCCAGACACAAAACTCTTTCCCTTGGTCACGGCCTCTTGCTCATCCACCTGAGCAAACTCATTGTGCATATTTATGGTGTGCTACCACTGCTGTCTCCTTTGCTGGAACACTGGAGACAGCCCAGCTGGTCACAGGCTGGTCACCCACCGGTTGCAGGGAGACGCTCAGGAGGGCTGCCAGAGAGCAGTACACCCCGCTGCCAAAATTTCTGTCCCAGGCAGCAGCTTCATGCAGCATCCTCTCTCCTGTCACAGGAGCTGGAATGCTTGGGTACATGCTGTCACACAGCTTGACACCATCTCCCCTCTATCTCCACGTCTCCATGCAGTTTAAGTGCTCTGCAATACTACATTTTAACAGGACAGTAATACTAAGGAGCTTATGACTAGATTTGCCATTTCTCTCCTAAAGAGCCTCTTACCAATGAGGACTAAAGGCTCACCTGGTCTTACTGCACATAATACAAACGTGAAACAACTCTACTTGTGTCAGGCAGAAAAGAGTAAGTCTGAGATTTGTCCTTCTCTCACATATTTGCCATTAACATTCCTATTACTCTCTATTCTCATTTCACATCCAGACTGCCAACAGCAGACTTAGTGCTAGACACCATTCAAATACCTTGCATAGAAACTTTAGAAAGAATAAACAATAATAAAAATGTGTTAAAACACACCCCTACTTGCAGTAGAGATCCATAATCACAGACCACCCCAACACAAAGACCTTGCAATCCAGTCTGAGAAAAAGGTGAAGAGATATTTCTTAGGTCACACAGACAGTCAAGGATGGACCAGAAATGACAGGCCCCCTTCAAGTCAGTCCTGCCACAACTACTTGCCCTTCCTGAGGCCAAGCTGCCTTTCTCAGGAGGTGAATACACCCAGCCAGCCCATGTTGCTGACAGCTATCAAATAGTCAAGCTTCCTGCACCTTTTTGAGGAAGAACTAGTCTGTCTGCAAGCAAAGACAAGGGCAACAAGGCAGCAAAGAAGCAGCAAGGGAGAAAGCTGGCTGGAGTGGTTGTACACACAGATGGGACCGATGGGCACACCAAGTGGATCCCTATCCTATGAATATTTTTGAGTAGATACAGATTTTCAAAGCTGTTTTGCAGGCTTGAGCCCCAAGTCTCCAATTTAAAGTGAACCTCCACACCTGGCTTGGCAAAATGAACATGTGCTTCACAAGTAGGTGTTCCTGGCTTCCTTTGCTGTGCACGTCTTGGGGAAAGTAGGCACTGAGGAGGGCTGCAGAAGGAAACGGCACCCCACAGCACCCAGCCAGGTCATCTTATTGCCAGGAGCAGAGCATCAGGATGGTGCCCTGTGGCTGGCAAGGTGGGAACCTCAAGCAAGAAAGCAACAAAGAGCAGCCAACTTCTGTGCTGGCACTACTTAAGGAAGAAGAGAACACGTGTCCACAGCCCACATTGCTCATGGTTCACACCGACATGAATCAGATCAGAACTAGGCCCTTGCGCTTTGTTACGACAGTGAACACAACAGGGAGCGTAGCCTCTCCTCCTCAGGGTATGTGCCTTCCCTACCCCTTTGTGGTACCAGCACAATAAATAATGCATTCCTAGAAAAGGAGATCCAAGGATGTTTCCATAAACAATTCAGGACTTCTCCTTTAAAAACCTCTGAAATATTTTCTTAATGGCTGAGCCATGTAAGTCATTAGGTTTCTGTCAGTGTGCTCAATACATATGTATGTGCCAGAGACCAGAATCCTGGTGGAGTCTGTACTGCAGGACATCTATAAAAGAAAATTACAGTTTAAGTGTCCAAAACAATGATATGTGGGTGGTCCTCTGGTTAGCAGATGGGTTTCTACAGTGCACATATAGCTATTAGTAACAAACACCTCCTTGTTTTGTCTCAGGAGCCTCTGCATATGAAGAAGAGTTAGCGCAGAGAGGATTCACTGCCTAGTGATTAGCAATTTGTAGATCTTTGCCATATAGACCGTGCAATCCTGCCTGTGCAGGTCTGATAGGTCTAATAGCATTTTCACTCAAAATAGAGCTACTTGTAAAAGTTTACCAGCATAAAATAATAAACAAAACATGACCCACTCTCTACTCTCACATGGCATTACATCTTCCAGGTGAAGCCAGACCAGAACAAGCATGGTGGAAAAGGTAATTAAAACACCTTTTCCTTAGATACGCGGAGATACCCATGCTATCATTTGGATATTGCCTGCTTGACTTACCAGCTTTGACCACAGACACAGTGCAGAGCCTCTTCCATCTAAGGTTTCTTTCAAAAAGGCCGTGAAATATCACCTTGAACTTCCCAGTTTCAGTTTAACCTGAACAATGCTGCTCTTCTGATTTGGAGCATGTCCCAAGGAACAGTTGCATAAAGCACATTGACATGAAGAGAAGCATAAGGGATGGGGACAGAGAAAAGACTTTCAGGGCAGTCAGGAGCCTTTTAAACCAGATTTGCACTTGCAGAAATTGCATCGTGGAGCCATACCCTGAGGGTAACCATGCGCCCTTGTCTTCCCACACCTGCAGGGAATCTGAAATTGGACTTCCCCACCTTGTTAACCAAAGTGGTAACTCAAAGCCTTCTCACAAGTGTTATGACCCTCAGGAGCAGCCCAGTAATTTAGGAACACCATATACTAATTGGCTATTGGGATGAGCAGTGTTGTATGCATGCGTTAGGTTTAGTCCAGACCTTTGGAGAAACTAAAAAGTGAATAAAAGTGTGGCT
This sequence comes from Numenius arquata, assembly GCF_964106895.1. Taxonomy (NCBI): domain Eukaryota; kingdom Metazoa; phylum Chordata; class Aves; order Charadriiformes; family Scolopacidae; genus Numenius; species Numenius arquata. The sequence goes on along the minus strand of NC_133587.1, from coordinate 10,445,771 downwards.
CAGGATATACCACTTCTCAGCAAACATTTGGGAGCTGTTAAGCAACAAGGTCAGGATAAGGGAAGACGTGCAGTCACAGGAGAGCATCAGTTTTAAGGAAGCCACCGTGACTCTTGGTCTCAGGCTCTGAGAGGGAAGACCCACCAGCAGAAAATGCAGTCATAGGAGAAAGTCAAAATTTGGGGTCCTGAGTCCAAAGCCTGCCCCATGAGTGGGAAGAACCAAACTGAACCCTTCAGAAAGGGGAAAAAAGGTTGCTAAGGCAAGAAAGGCTGAGGGGATGCATGCAGCCTGGCCAGAGGGAGCAGATGCACCACTGGCAACATGACCAGGAGCAGAATAATCTGTTACCATCAATTATTTTGCCCTTGATCCCTCTAGCAGACACCCTTGGACCAGGGAAGGAGTTGAGAGCAATTAAGATGTAAAGGTGTGCTCTTAGGAGAGATGAGCTGACGCGGTCTAAGGCAGGCAAAGGTGCTGTCTATGGAGCAGATGGCCAGACAGCAGAGGGACACCCACTCCCTGAGAGTGAGCGAGCTCAGGTTGCAGCAATGGGCTGGCCATCACCAGCACCGTGCTCGGCAGGGGCTGATGGATAAGCTGAAACACAGGATAAATTAGTCTCCACTGAGCAATCTGTCATGCTAGACAGACTGCTACCAGCATCTGCATGGTTAACTGCCTACATTATGCTGCCAGTTCTGCTGTTACTGCCATACCGACACGCTTACACCAAAAAAAAAATCACTAGGCAGTGCAAAGAGTAACAAAGAGTTTGGTGCAGAAGGTCTGATAATCCCCTGAGAAAGCACTGCTGTTTTATAGCTCTTACCTAATAGTGTGATGGCTTGAATAGATCACCTCTGGCTGACTCATCAAGAGCCGATCATCTCCAGATCCAGGAGCTGGCTGTACCATATTACCTTTCTGACCATAATTACACATTAAAGAGAATATAGTGGAAGATATTTTGCAAAAGCTTGAAAAAATCAATCAGCTGACAGGCTTCTGGAGGAAGTGGAGCTGCCTGCCTGTGAAGGCTCACACCTGCCAGGGAGAGCCAGGAGGGAGGGAGAAGGCTTTAACCCACACACGCTTCCAGCTCTGTGGCCAACAAGTGGCCACATCATCTCCCAAATCCACCACACGCCTGGATACAGCCCGGACTTTCCTGTATGTGAACAGCAATCACCAGTGATGAGAAGACAGGGCAGAGAAACACCAAGCAGTGTTGTTCTGCATTTCCAAAAAGAAATGTTGTCTTTCACAGGGATTTCAAAAATTCAGCTGAAATGACAAACAGGCCTCTTGAAACTTTCTTTTCTGCCTCCATAGTTCTTTCAAGGGTGAAAATTAACTGAATCTAGTGTATAGTTCACTGTACGGACTATAAGAGGTTACTCTGTCTCTCTTGGCTTTAATCATCAATTTGGCCATGAGGACCATTGTTGGAATGGGACATTTTGGCCAAGAAAGTACTGAAATGATGAATGTTCTAAAACACTTGCTCCAAAGTGAATCAGTTCATAAGTACTTCCAGGGCACATGACGTTTCATCCTGCAGAGCATTTCTTAAATTTTCCTTCTGGGAGTAAATCCTAGAAGATGTCACCAGTCAGCTCTGAGAAGTGACAGTGTCATTAGCATGTTGCTTTAATTGTATTTTAAATATTATATTAAACAATTTTTTGTACATTTCCTAAGAAGAGTCTTCTTTCACGAGGTGTCCCAAGTCTCATGTCAACTTACTGTGGCTCAGATGTGTACGTGAAATCCAATTAGCACATTCCAAACTTCATTTCCACTGAAACACAATCAATTGTAACTTATTTTCAAATCACGCTACTTTCTCTAATTGTTAGCTCCAGCCTCTGCTGAATAGGTGGTTAAGCAAATTATTCCATCTCACATATGAAAATTGTGCTATTTATGCTGGCAGCTTTCATGGTTACTGATGAGGTTTCTTGAGATAATGAAATAATGAAAACACAAAACAGATTTACCTTTCTTAATAAGGAAAAAGATAATGAACTAAAATTAAAATTGAAACTCTCACTATACACAGTTACTATAATATTGTTTCTGTTTTAAATTAATGCCTGTGCTTTCTTATTTTATTTTTTTACATGCCAGTGACAAAACTGGTTAAAAATTCACTTCAACCATGGCATTGTAAGGATGCTTTTACTTTATTGCATTTTTTATAATCAGATTATGGGACATAGAGTTTTGGTGACTTTTCTCTTCTGTGTGATTAGGCACACATGAAAGGGCAACACTGTGACTAGACTCTGTGTCAGGCTTCAGGGAGAACTGTCATTCAAAGGGAAAGGGGAGGATGGACGAAGGTGGCTTTTGGCCACCTTTGCATCCTTCTATCCGTGCCCTGATGCTGGGCTGGCACCTTCCTGGTGCAAATCCACTGGGATTTGCATCGCTGGAGCCCCCAAAGCAAGCCAGGCTCCTTGCTTGCCCACTGCCCTGCTCCGCTTCCAGGCCTCTGCTGGTGACATGGCTCCTGAGTAAGCTTTGCCAAGGAGAAAACACAGCCATATTGTGCTTAACATGCCCATCCTCTCACCCCAGGGGAAAAGAGAGGAGAAAACGTCAATGTGCTTGTGTCGTGTGTCTGGCAAAGCCTTCTTGCCTCTTCTAGTGTACACATACTGAGTTTGAAACCGTCTCGCAATGGTTTTTTGTTCATTCACCCATGGGGAGGCTGAGGACTGGTCTGTGAGACTCCAGCTAATGCTCAGCCTGTGCTTGACGCCACGCTGGGTCGAGCCAGGAAGGAGCTTGGTTGCAGCCACATGGGCTGTAACAGGAGATAACCCCCTGGCACCACTTCAGAGCTGGGAGCCTACACATATGCAGTCCCCTGTTTTTTAAATATGTATTTCTAGAGCTGAGAACCACCAGTTTTCAGTGTAGGGTTATCTTGGCTGGGAATGCAAAATCTGAGAAATTCAGTACAGGGCAACTGTCAGGACACATCGGTGTATGCTGCATGTGTCCATGCGAGTTGGTTACCAGCAGGACCCTGAAATCATTCCTTAAACTCCTCTCAAAGTCAGTGAAGTTTGCTGGAGGAAGGGCAACGAGGAGGAACAACAGCAGAACCTAGTGCTGAGGGACCTGGGTGCTCCCAGTGCTGCCACCTCACGCGGTGTCCCTGCTTTGCTCTATTAGGAAATCACTGCAAAAGCCCCTCAGCCTCCTCTTCTCTCACTGAGCTCTCAGCTCACCCGTCTCTTCCCTATGCTGCAGCACCCAGTTTTCTCCTTAAACATAAAACAATTATACATTTCTGTCAATAAATACCATGCCATAAATTAGTGGGCTTGCTGGCTTTCTGCCTGCCACTGGGGGAGGAAATGGCCCCATAAATATTTGTGCAAGACATCAATAAATTTGAAGTGTTGACTCGAGTACTCAGCTTCCCTATCTGAGACCTGGAGCAGAGCTTCCGGAGTTCACATGTTTCTGCCGCGAGAGGCCAGTGCTGGCGGCTAGCGATATCCCCAAGATGCTGAAACTGGAGATGGAGAGAGAAATCCTTATAAACCCCTTTGTAAGGTTCCTTCATGTTACTAATCCAGGTGGAAAAGGTGTTTGAAATTCAGACAGGGAAGGTCTTAGGGAGGAAACTGTTCCTTTGGCCCATCGCTGTTCTTCTTTTTTTTTTCCAATTCTTTCGATTTATCAGTTTGTGCTGGTCCTCACTAGAAAAACACCATTGCTGTAGAGCTTCATGTGGCCAGACAGCTGGACAACTCCCTCCAGCAAAGCTGCTTTAGGCTGTGCACAAGAACCAGAGAAAGATGGGCCAGCATGATCCTGCTTTGTGCTATACAGCCGCAGGACACAGGGGCATCAGTGTCAGGAGCCCCCCATGTGCCTCTGGGATCAGTGCCATTTAATCTGGGTTAAAAATATTCTTTTGAGCTGACTCTACTTTCATAATGTTTGAATGGCATCACTTCAAACTGGAGGCTGTTTTGCTGGCATTGCAGTATTATTCCCTGTCTAGGCACATTTAGAAGTTTTTGATTTCAGTACCGACTTCTCCAGGTTTGCAATCTGTCTTTTGGGAAGAATAACTCCATTCTGTAATGCTCGCACACTTACATTAGTGCTGGATCCTCTTCTCCAGTTGAACACAGTTTTCATCAAGAGCAGAAAAGGTGACCCAATCATTACATGCTTTTTCCTGCTGCTTTGTGTCAACGTGTGTACGTACACATACTGACCAATCCAGGGAGCATGCCCTGGGGAACAGCTCCACTCCATCCTCGGGAGATGGTCCAAGTGGTTTACTGAGTCTTTCACTTCTTGTAAGTCAAATATTTGGGAGTCTTGTCTAACAGTGCTCTCTTGGTACTTCTGTAAAATCTAAGAGTAAGGGGAAAAAAAAGCCCAAGTATCTAAGGAGAAGAGGTGAGGGTCAGGAGGTTCCCCTGGCTCTGCGTGGGCTCCTCTCCTCTACCTCAGAAAATGAGCAGCAGCCAATGCACCGTTCAAATGGAGCGACAGTGATTGCAAAGACAAAAGGGATGGTTTTGTTTCTATACAGGCAACAAACTCTCCTAGTTCTCAGTCTAAGGAGCCCTCAAGTTGTGAAAACTAATTAGAAATAATTGTGAATAAAGTGTACTTGCAAAACTTGGACTACAGGGTAAAGCAGATATACTAGGAAGTTACTCTCTCTGCCTCGCTTTCCCCGCTGCTCTCAGCTCACTGTCTAGACTCAGTTCTCCCGGGAAGAAAGAAGGCGAGAAGGCTCAAGAAAAAAAAGAAATAATGAAACTCAAGCTAGCAATTGTCAGATTTGTGATAATGCTAAATTCCATAATTATTATCCAGGCTACTCAGGAAACCATTTTACAAGGCTTAGTAGACATCTGGGAGCGAAGGAAAGAGATATTTATTAAGCCACTCATGTTTCCAGGTTTGCTAAAACAATTGTTTTATCTCTTAATTTCCTATGTATTAAGACACGGTTACTGAAACACAGACCTGGAGACACTCCCCATCAGCACCCCATCGCATCGGGGACCACGGGTTAGCAGTGGCACAGCACAGACTTCATTTCAAGACATGGTTTGCCAGCGTCCGAGGTGGTCCATGGACCAGCCTGATCCCCAGGGTGCCACGGGGCTGAGCATCAGCTCACACCGGCGCTGCTCCCGGCAGCACGCCTCCGCTCCCCAGCCAACAGAAAATTCCTCTGTATCGGGGGCCCCGGGTACTCACTGGCTCTGTGGTCACGGATTGTTCACGGTTCGGTGTTCTCCCCAGTCCGGCCTGGCATCCCCGGCTTCCCCGCTGGAATTTGCCATTTCACTGCAGCCAGGAGCTCGACATCATGTTCCCCCTTCCCTGTTGGGACCTGGCTGCAGATTATTCTTTCCGTGTTGTTTTCAGCACAAGAAAGAGCACTTTTTTCCCACCCTGCTGCCCACAGAAGAGGAAATCAGGAAGCAGGACAAGAATTCTTCTATGTTTGGGGGGGTCTTTTTGTTGTTTTGCAACAGGGGACAAGGGCTGGCATGCAGCAATTGGGCTTCTTCCCCAAGTTGTGTTCCATGAAAGGAACATTTTAGAGAAAAGATAAAGCACTGCTAGGGAACTGACACCCCTGAAGAGGCTGTACAGCTGCTCATTGCATAGACGTGTATACATCTGTTGGGTTCCCAGCTAGGGTCTCACCATTGGTAACCTCACTCTCAGCATTTCTCCACCTTCATCAGCAAGATCTTCAAGCTCAACCCCACCAGTCAGTCCTCCTGGCTATTAGAACATGAATCTTTATCACCGTTGCCTAGATAAATGTTACAACAAATTGGAAAGCTGCATTGAAATTACAACCATAATAAAGTCAACCTAATACAACTACTGAAAAGTGGCTTCAGGAAAGAGGGACGAGTGAGAACTCCCAAAAGCCATTTGCCTTAAATCTGCAAACAGCCATCAGGCATCATCAAACTATTCGGAGAAGGTGGCTTTTTTTTTTTTACAATCGCATCTACTCATCCTAGTTACCATCTACTACATTCCTTACACTGGTTTTCTTTCTCGTTAAGCATTCTTATTTTGTTATCTTAAGAAAAGAAACATTGATGAACACTAATGTATACAGTGAGAATTGCTGACTGAGAGGATTTCTGCTAACAACATTATGCACAAAGGTTATTTTTCAAAGGGAAAAATTTATGCCACACTTCCTTGGCCATCAGAGATCACTCACTTGAAAGAGAATTTTTTCAGCCAAGCTGATGGGAAAGCCTCTCCTTACCAGCTGCTCAGAGGAGATACTGGCACCGCACCTGCAGAATCTTTCTGAAGTTCACAACTTGGAGCCCAGCGCCAGACCACAGAAAAAAACAGAAAAGGGCAAGAACAGCCAGATATTATGTCTAACTATCTTGACTCACTAGGGCTCCTATTCTCAATTCGCAGTGACCTTTAGAGCGGTAGAGCTGATACTGAGCAAACAATACGGCTCCATCCTCTTTGGGAAGCCCCCGCTCCTGCCCTCCGCCCGCCCCCGAGCGCTTTGCTGAGCGCTGCCAGCCTCACACACCACACGGCCCGGCTGGAGGAGCGGGGATGACGCACCAAGTCATTTTGATTTGTGGTGTCTCCCCGAGTAGGATATGCAAAATAAAGACAGATGGTAATGGATAAACTCCAGCGACTGTGAAGCTGCCATTAGCAATAGCTCTCACACTGTGCAGAGCGCCCTCAAATGAACTTCCCTGTGGCCCAAAGTCCCTGGTGACACACACAGATACTGCAGCTCATCTTTTAGTGAGAACTTCTGTGCCTTTTACCATTTTACCATCTCATTTTTGCCTTTTTTAACATTTTATTTCAGTCTCCTGATCTTCCTTTTAAAAGCCACCATTTTCACACGGCTGTTCATGCAGCCAGCCTGTCCAAGTTAATGATGGCACCTTGGCAAAGCAAGGAGACCTTTCACCTTCAGGGTCTACATGGGAAACCTCCTTCCAACTCAAGGCTTCAAAATGTCCTGGGAGACACAATATTTTTCATGTGTTCCCATCACCAATCTAATTCCTTTAAACTCTTTTCTCCTGGGATTTTTGCAGGGTTACCAAATCATGCTGAACCTCATCAGGACCCAGGTGATAATCCAGGTACCTTTCTGCCAGGGGGGCAGTTTGGCTTCTCTCTTCATTCTTCACGTTACATCCAACATACATACATACTCCACGTTACACCTGAAGTCTGCAGCTGACCTGTGTGTTATTTCATCCAAAATAAATGCAGGCACATCAGTGTTGATGTGAGTATATCAACTTTTCCTTGAGTATATCAATAGAAATAGATTGCTGATGCTTTTTTCCAGAAATGAAAATAAGAAGTGAAGAATAATAAAAAAGCAAAAACCATTCTGGGGCAGCACGTTCATAAGGCACCTCTGTGGTTTTGGAGCCTACCTCCCATTTTCAAAAGCGATTTTTTTTCCACCGCGGATTCAGGTCAGTTTTGAAGAAGAATCCCACCTCACTTACATGCTTTTGCAATTGCTCCCTTCAGCTTTCAAAGGTCGGCTCGCTCTGCCTCCTGCACCGTGCTGCTGCCCTCAGACAGCCAGAGACAGCTGAAAAGCCACTGCTAAATGCGTGTCGTTTACAAGCAGCATTTGCTGGTGGGCTCATGCTGTGAGCAGAGATCTATTTTATCTTCCAGTAAATTGGTTCTCCAGTTGGCAAAGTCCACACCATGTGGTAAGCACAGGTATGCAGCATGAGGAAAGCTGTGGGGCAGTTTCATGTAAACTATAAAATCTGAGCCTTTTATGAAAAAAAATATGAAAGTGAATGGTACAATATGCACAATAACCTTTGTGGGGTCTAGTCTGATTATTGTTAGCATGGAAGACATGATAAAGGAAATCCCACATATCTTTTTCAAAGTCCAACTGAGAAAGAACCAAGTCTCCCCAAGTCAGCTCCCCAGTTCACTGGAGGCTCAGTTAAAGCCTTTAGTAGTCTTAATAGCAGATTTCCAAGCCACTCTGGTGAAAGCAGAGAATTTTCTCATATGTGCAAACATACCTGATGATTGGCATAATCCCAACGAACACACATTAGGTCAGTTAAAATATTCCAGCGTATTGACATTAATTCTACAGCTCAGGCCCAAGATCATGTTCTCATTTGTCTGAATAACAGAGCATTTAAATATTTAGTTCAAATATAAAGACTTTCAGCTTATATACAGGGAGGGGGGGAGGGGGTAAATCCAGGGGACAAAACTTTTCCTTGTAGCACGCACTGTGCTGATTTCCAAACCTTGGCAGCCACGAGCACGACACAGCAATGGCAAAAGTCTGGCCAAGACAAATCTATAAAATTTGCACTGTACGTATACCCTCCATGCATGAAGGTCTAATAAGCCCAGATACTTTCTGTGTCTCCGAACAGTTGAGCTGCAGAGGTTTCCCCACAGATCCGAGCAGGGCCAGGAGTATGGAGACTTTATTATGTAACAACCCACATTATTTAGTGAAAATCTGGAATACGCTTTATTAGTTGGGCCTTTGTTTGGCCAGGAAATACCTCCAGACAAATGTGATGACACAGGCATTTTTAATTTGCCATTTCACATTCATAGCAAATTAGGTGATTTTACTTGTTATTCCCTCCATTAAAAACGACAGGCTGCAAGGTTAGCAGTTTCCCTCAGAAGCTCTTGATGACATTACAGACACACATAGAAAGCACGAGCACATCAGAATGAATTAAGATCACCTCCCTTGCCTATAATCTGAAACACTCCATGTGGTCTCTCTCAGCATCAGCCCCAAATGCCAATGTGCTGGAGCAGCATGTGCAAGTGGTTGGAGGTAAGGGAAGGGAGAGGTCAAATTCTGTGTGCTCCGTACGATCAAATTTGTGGTATAAACCCAACAATTACCAGCGAAGCGGTGAGCGAAATACAAACGTCCTATCTATTACCCAATTTCAAATGCCAGTGCGATGCCCCCAGGACTCTCAGTCCTCAGTTATTTTTTTGACATATTTGGTAATGTGTCAAGTCTTAATACCTGCTCTCAAATGAAGTCGTTGGGTTTTTCCATTTGTGAGCTCAAAGTCATTTTCATTTCAGAACAGACTTAGAGCAAGGCCAGCTAGGCTGCTGCCGAAGTACAATTTGAGGATGTATTCCTCTGTGAATGACACTTCTGCTTAGGATAAATAGGAAAAAATGTAGCAGAAATTATGTTAAGTGCAAAATATTTAATCTTGACCGAATATCACTGAAGCAGCTCAATGCAGACTCACAGATAAAGAAAAAAAAAAAGAGGGGGGGGAAAACAATCCTAGCTTTCTGTACAGTGAGGATTAGGAACTGAAATGTGGCCAGCATAGAAACATGCACTTTTGCTGGACTTCAGATAATATTAAAAAAATTACAGATTATGTAGAGCCGGGTAATAAAAGAGGTAGCCATGGTGAGTCTGCAACTGCAGGTTTTTTGGCTGGAGGTTTAATGAATGAGGCTGAAGGTCTGCCAAACGGTGCTGAGCGAGACTGATGCAGCTCCTGGGGTTTGCTTAAAGAGGGGAAGCGTCACTGGAGGTCTGCAGGCTGGCCATGGCGAGTGGGTGGGAGTTTTATGGAGGACCTGCTGCTCGATCCATTAGCAGCTTGGGACACCTCACCTGCGCACCGACGTCTTCTCGGGGAGCACCGGAGTTACTGCTGTTTGTGTAGGCTGGAGGACACTGTGCGGTCCCTCCTCGGTTGCACATAGCTATTTTATGGGCAGGCAATGAGGTACGGCTGGGATTTTGAGGAATACCAGGTGTGTGTAGGAGAAACAGATTTCCATGTCGGGAAAGACTCCTGTGCTTGGGTCCCTTAGCCCAGCTGGCTGGGTGGGCCTCCGCCTGCCACTGGTGTCCCCAGGAGAGCACAAGCACTCGTCCAACCGGTCAACTGAGCCAAATGCCACCAATGTGCTTTGGTGTCATGGTGCAGGGAGCAAGCGAGGAGGAGGAGGAGGGCAGGCTCCACATGGAAGTTGTCTCCCATGGCCAGGAGCTGCAGACTTTCATCTCTTCCCACCTCCTAAGTGGGCTCAAAGCCTGTGTATGACCTTTTTCCCCAAGCTGCTCTGAAGTTAGGCACCTAAAACTGTCTGTGAAACTCAGGCTTCGATGCACGAGGAATAATCAGGCTTCTCTCTACAAAGGTACTTTTGAGAAGTACTTCAGCAGTCACTTTTGGGTGCGTTTTCACACAATGGCTTTGTATGCTGTTATCACAAACAACCCAGTGTGGGACTGGGCAGACGTGAAAAATTAGAGAGCACCTTTTTCCTTCAAGATAAGTGAATTTGGCCTGTGTCCGTAACCACTACATGCAGTTTCCAGGTGCTGGATGCTCACCGTCCTTAGCGAGCAAAATACCTTTTCATAATTCATTCCCACCCAAAGAGAAAATCCCACAACAAAAACATGATCTCAGTAGCAAGACACACTTCCTTGGAAGCCACCTCAGCAGATGAGACATGGGGTGTTTGCAGATACGTATCTTCAGCTCTCAGAGGTGCAGAGTCTGCAGGTCAGCAAGGTATGAGCCCAGAAGCAAGCGCTTGCTCCTCTTGCTTCTCCTAGACGAGACTAAAATGCAGGAAATCCCATTCTTGTATTTTTTTTTCCAGCTTCAGATGAATAACCTTTATTTTTAAAGCAAGAAGAAGTGCCAGATGTATTTTCAGACATACCTGCCCTGCTGCCGCCATGCCTCACCCTCCTGCCACCTCCGCTCTGCTCACCAGCGTGCAGTAAGCACTCTGTTGACTTTGTCCGCCCTGCAGTGTTTTAAGCCTATGTATAATTGCTGAGAAACCCTCTCTATCTAAGAGTCAGAGGAGACTCTTTCTTTGTGTTTCCTTTTGCTCAGAAGGGGCTGAAGCAGCAATCTTGACTTAAAGGCTGACTCTGATTGGAAAATAAACAACTATAAAGTACAATAAATCCCATTGAAGAGTCCAGTCAAAACATCCCAATGAACAGCTAATGCTCTACTAACCAAATCCAGATGTCACTGCCTTGTCTGGCACTAATTGGTTGACTGGAGAGTAAGTAACTGGGTAACCTGAAGGAAATCTCTACTGCTTGCGCTTGGGATGAGTTGCTAAGGCAGAAAATGGTTTGGGTTTGTTGTGTTTCTTAATTTCCTAACTACAGAGGAGTCGCAGGCACCTGCGCTCATTAGGACCTCTGCTAACATCCTTCCTCTGGCAGGACACACTCCTATTTTAGGCACCTTAAAGCACCTCACAAAAAGTTTCTCAAGAGCATGAAACTGCCTTTGACATCTGATGTTCCTTCACTCCCAAACATTTCTGGGTTTATTTGTTTAACCAAAGGACATGCCCTAGCAGATTGCAGCTAAGTTCTTAGATAAAGGTAGTTGCAAATTCCAGCTGGAAGTGTTTGAAACACCAAATAAACCACCAAAGAAAGGAATTGCTTTCAAATGTAATTAAAAAAATAAGATCAGAAGGCTGGAGATGAGTTTGAGAATAGAAAGTTGATTTCTAAAAATAAGATTAGTCTGGAGCACCCTAATTCCTACAGCCTGGAAATTCCTGCCAGCACAACTCTGCTTTGGCAGAGGACACACAGAGTGGCTAACCAGGATTTTCCAGTGATTTTTTTAGGTATATTTGACAGCATCACATTATATATTCATATTTCAGAAACAATTCTGCATAATACTGCAAAGTAACATGTGTGCCTGGAAGGATCATCTTTATTTTACGAGAATAATTCCTACTGCCATGAATCTGCACACATTTAAGTTGTTCAACTTCAAGTAAAGATATCTCATTGGCTTCAGTAGCTTCCGTGACATTAAGAACTGCTATTCATAATTTATTCTTGGGGGTCTAGTCATATCCCAAGCACATAGAAGGACATTCCGTAAAAGACCTTACTAGAAAGTTAGTTAATGAGATTCTGTTAAAAAAAAAAACTTACTGTACATATTCCTTACCATCTTACAGCTTGTATCCTGACCCTCAAGTGTCCAAGCCATTTTTTCAGTGGAGCAGTGTAGAGTATAACATCTGTCCGGACACATCCAGCCATATCTTTCACTCATGATCTGCAAGTGGATGACACAGGATTTGAAATACAGTAGACAGTTGTGCAAAGCATGAACAATGAAAATTATATCCAGCCTTTAATCCCAGGGATTCTGGGCTGAGCTCAGCCTCCGTGGATATACATATCCACTTCGCATTTAGTTCCACATACTCAAAAACTGGATGTTCCCCTAGAACAGTCACATGGGAGCAAAAGTGGGATTAAGTAGCTTTCTCTCCATATTTTGTTATTAGTATTACACATGTAACATGCAGTCACATAAGCAACTGTCCTGCACAATCATCAGTAAAGAAACTCATTTCTTCCAAGATACCAGGTTTCACATTTCATGTATCATCTTTATTTTGTTCTTGCCCTTGGGAGAGAAGGGATAGAAAAGAAGCGGGACATTATTCATGCACCATACATTTGGAATCAGAAAAATTTTGATACATCTTCCTCCTTCAAGTCTGACTGAAGGACTATTTCCTGCCAACAGGACTCAATGCAAAGCCAGCTCCTTCACCAAACTTCTCCTTCCTTGCTTTTAAAACTGCCAGAAGTTGACCTGGCCTTGGCGATGGTGATACAATGGAGGATTTCTCTCCTGTGGATGTTAGATATATATCAACATAAATAAAAATACCATCTTGCCGGTACAAAGTGGCACCTGTTAGCAACCTCACAAAAAGGCCAAGGACAAAGCAGGGTCCTCTAAGAACCATCTCCTCTACCTGTCTTTTAACGTCAGCTCCTGAAGGTCTTAGGCTGGTATCTCTCACCAGCAGGAATTAGCTTAAACACCAACAGGAATTTTTACAATGTGTAATGTGTTAAAGTACCAAATTAAGTAGACTGGTATTAAACATCTCACCCTAGAGGAAAGAATTAAACTTTCTATTCAATTTTATCTCAAATGTTCCTACAAAGAAATTGTGGGATATTAGGAAGAAAACACCTATAGGAGTTAAATTTCTGTTTCCATTGAGCTGAGTTAAATAGAAAAAATAGATAAATTCTGAAACAGTTTTTTTATAGCAGCACAGAGCATCAATGCTTACTGCCATTTAACACTAAATATCTCTCTTTATCGCTAACCACGTTAGAGCAGTTAAACATATCTTTAAAAACCAGCCTTCGACTTTGGCAGCAAAGTTGACTGTTAAAAGAAACTGTTAACATTCAGATGAGTGGCATGTGGAAGAAAACTGGCAAAGTAAACTCAAGGGTTAATGAAAGTAAATGAGATAATCCTCATTGATCCCCCATAATCCCCACGGTCTGAGTGCAACTGTCAATCACTGGGAGAGACTTTTTTCTAATCTATCCCTCTGTGAATAGGTCATTCCAAACTGAATATACTTTATATACAGATATATATTCAAACATACACACACATGCCGAACGTATAACAAAAATCTTAGCAGGGTGAATTCCAGAATGAAGGGGAAAATAAAGCATAGCTAAAAGTATGGTGTGTAAATTTAACAAATATGAAATTTCTTTTACTAGTTGAAATATGTTCAAGCTGTCTGTTCATACTAACTTGTTGCTTCCCATGTAAGCTGGTAGCAAGTAATGAATTTGTTAAATGACTCCTCTGTAAAGGAAGAAAGACTGTTCTCATAAAATTAAAACTCACTGTTTAACAGATTGACCTCAGCAAAAAATGGTCTGGAGCTTAAAAGAAATTATTTCAGTCCTTTTCAGAGAACTACTGACATACGAAATGCATTAAATCAAATGATGGCATATCTGAGGCTTATAGGACCCCAGCATGGTGTGCTCTCTTCCGAGAACTACACTGGACTCACAGGTGGCATGAGACATCAGTCTCTTTCTTCAGCTCTTGTTTCACTTTGGTCCTCAGCTACCTGAGCAGTGCTGTGATCTCCCTGCACCGGCACAACTGGGGAGGGATGCACACGGATAGGCACTGTCCGTGCACTTCCATGGGTGGGGAAGGACCTGGCTCAGGAGGCAGCATCATCCAGGGAGGTGAACACATCTGGATTACAAGGGCATCAGCTCTATAGTCCAGACTTTATCACAAAAGTTCAGCTCTAAACTCATGCTTGATTTTGTGAGAAGTTCGTCCAAGACACCCAGTGCATAGAGACACTGTTATTTACAACATTTATAAGTACCTGCTTATTCTGAGAAATTTCCACCTAATACTTTGCTTCTGGAACTCTTGATATCATAGACATGGCACTTAGGAACAGGGTTAGTGGTGGACTTGGCAGTGTTAGCTTTACAGATGGGCTTGAGGATCTTAAGAGTCTTTTCCAACCTAAATGATTCTATGTTCCTGTATTACAGCAATCACTTGCAGAGAAAGTCCATAGGATTTAAGAGAAAGACAATCTTTCTACAGAGCACTCAGACCCACCTGTAATAACGTTATGGTATGCTGCAGCGGAAAAGGAAATTGTCTGTCAAAGGTTTGGGGTAGAAATGCTTCGCACCGCCCAAAGATACCTCTTGATAACCCAGTGCAACAGCTATTTTCCTCCTGTAAACATTCAGAGCAAACTTTGCTGCCTAAGCCACCACTTCTAACCTGAGGCTGAGTTGGAACTAAATGCCCCACTCTCAGGTTTAAAGAAAAACCAGCTTGGTAGACATTTGGCCTGCAGCCAGGATTAAAGTGTTAACTCCTTGTCTGTCAACCTGTCACTTAAACATTTACCAAACTACTGACCACTTCTATTAAAAGACCATTAAACCAGGATTAAGCTTTTCCAGGGTTAAGCTGATGTAAAAATGCAAGGAATGTCACACCAAGGGCAGCTCATTTTATTTGTATTGTAAAGAGGCAGAAGATGGAGGATAAAATGTTACATGTTTATTAAATATGGGGATATACCCCTGCTTGACTTTTTCCCTTCTTTCAGCTTCCTAAAGCCAGATCCCATTACTCAGAGTTCTGATAGCTGCAGAGCATCGCACAGTGAACACGGAAACCTCCAACTGCCTTAAAACCAGCACTGGCTGCTTTATAACAGCTCAGGACCGCTCTGCCGGGGTTGGGGATGAAATACAGAGTCCAGCCATAGTGCGGGGGGAAGACTGTGGGTATAAACCCAACACTTGGTTAATGTGTCATGTCATAAGCAGAGACCAACTGTTAAAAAAGGGCAGTCTCATCAAAAGCAAGAGCCTATTTTGAACAGTCTGTGAATTTATTTTGTAGCAGTGTTTGCAGCCAAAGACAGGAAGTGTGTGCACAGGCAGGGCATGGATGCTGCTGCTCCTTTCAGATTGCTTTGATAGCTCAAGTGATCCAAGTCCTATATGAAAAGGCACAAAGCTCTACAAATCTTCATTTCATCAACTAGGAGAGAGTATTACTTGTGAAAATGGTAAAAGGGGGATAAAAATGACTCGTAAATGCAGCATACTGTCTCATTTTTATCTCTTTCAGTTCCCAGTAATTCAGTATCACCTGATGTATCACCTAAGAACAAAATCCTGGAAGACACCACCAGAGACAGTCTGTACTTACAGTCAATATGGGCTGTCCACCCTTTCTGTCTCTGACGTCTGGGTTCACATGATGCTGTTCAACACTGTTGTAGGCGCTGGGTTACTCCATCCAGGTCAACACACACATACCCGCACACACACATACATGTAATACCAGAAAGCAACTTTTGGATTGTGTAAATCTAGTGGGTCTATAGATGATGCTTTCTTGAGAAATATGTATACTCCTAAGAGGTACCCACAGACAACATTAGAGCTAAATAACCAGGTCTATAGATAACTACAAACTCAAAACCTTAACAAGGAGAATTTGGAAGGTGACACCAATGCTAGTTATCCTTGCTGATTACTGTGAACAATGTGTCTTCCTTTTGACTTAACACTATTTAATGCTCTGATTTTCATACAGTTCTAGATGTAAAAGAAATAAAGAAGTCTACCAAGGGGTATGAAGCACCTCAGTGGAAGTTCCTCCAGCTTAGTTTACCAGGTGCTGTGATGGCCTGATCCACTTTGGGTGTTTGTATCTGCCACCTAATTAGTTCTGAACAAAAGCACGCTGGCTGTCTGAACATCACTGCAAAGACATGGCTCACAGAACTGTTGCTATCTACATTTGTTAGCTTCTATTCTGCAGATTTTCAAAACATAAGCCATTAAGCAATTCTGCTTACAGAAAGGCCACAGAATTGGCTATTCCCAGACAGGGAGGTGTATACATTTAATGAGATTCCTCCCCTTCCCCTTAGCCCTCCCCGCTTCTCTAGCCTGTTATCTATATTAAATATAATTTTGCTTTCAGGAAGTATCTATGACACTTCCATCTGAAGCAAGGCTTCCAGTATTTACAGATATCAAAGAACTGGTCTTAATTTCATCTGATACTTTAAAAAGCCTTTTATTCTAAAATAAATTATTGAAATGTGGTATTGGTAAAATGGGTTGCTCCAGTAATGGATTTACTGTGACGGTGCAATCAATTTCAGAGGTTGAATTTCAGGATAGAAACTATTCATCACTTTCCATGTCAATGCAAGGTTTACCTTCACGCTGCGGTCACCCACTGTAGCTTATGGATACCAAGGGCAGAGGAGGATCTACCAGAGGAAAACTCTTTCTGACACTTTTTTTCCATTGTTGCTGAGGTCAGATCCTCAGAAGTTTGCACAGTTACAGCAGCTCCACAGCATCACGGTGCCATCCTGGGAGACACAGAGGGACTCATCCTTATGCAATAGCAGGCATGCTTAAATGTCCCATTTACCCTCTCTGCCACCATCCAAATGCAGGCTTTCTTCTATGTTTTCCCACTTCTCTGTCTTATTTCAGGATCAGCAGAGCTTTTCAGGAGTAGAGACTGGAATGGTTTTACTAAGAATGATGGGGAGAGACCTTGGAGTGGTACAACTTCTTCCCATCCTGTAACATAAAGCACCCAGCGCATGAATGATGCTCATGTGGGAAGGAGAAGAGGAGCTGTGACATTAACTGTCCCTCCTTCCCCCTGCACTGACCCTCCCTTTCTGTAAATTCACGCCTGAGGTGTTTCACGAGCTGGAGATGCTGATAACTGCAGGTACACCTGTCCTGCCATGGCTACACACATATCTCCTGGGTCTCTGCAGGAAAGGGGGAGGCTGAGAACAGGAGCAGTTTAGTCCTGGAGGCCAACAATGCCAGGATTTTATGCCATTTATTTTTGCTCCATAGAGGCTCATGTGCCTCTGTTAGCATATATACATATTCACAGTCTCATTAGTCCCTCTTTCTCCTTGCTCCCTGCCTGGTAGAACCCCTTCGGTCCTGCCAGGACCACAATCCACAGAGGCTCCAT
Source organism: Numenius arquata (assembly GCF_964106895.1). Classification (NCBI taxonomy): domain Eukaryota; kingdom Metazoa; phylum Chordata; class Aves; order Charadriiformes; family Scolopacidae; genus Numenius; species Numenius arquata. The sequence continues at coordinate 10,428,315 of NC_133587.1, read as the reverse complement.
GGAACACCACAAAGCACAGCTCGTCTGCAGCATCCTGAACTAACAGTGGCAGGAACAAACAGCAAATCTAAGCCTTGTAACATGAAAAACATGAAAGCCATTTTTCCATCCTCATCTCTAATGAATCTTGTTCTTCACTCCTAGAAAGCAAAGTCAACTCCATAAATCAAGAAGTCTGTGGATTTGGGGTTTTACATTAACACCTTCATTCATGCTTTGCTGTGACCTCTTGGATTGGGGTGAATTATTCTACTGTGCTGGGAAATGGCAGCTCTGGAGCCAAATTTAGCACCTAGAAAATTTCCCTTGGCTCTTAGGTGCCATAATTTTAAACCTGACTCCCTGCTTAAAGACAAAGTCATGTCTACATTTGATTTCAGGTGTTACACACAATAATTTAAGAAGTTAAATGGGGATCTGGCAAGTCTCTGACTACGGAGGGGGTTGGAAAATATTATTTGGAGCCAGAAATTCAGCTTTTTTGGCTATGGTCTGTACTCTGTCTACCAACGTCAGCTCTGCATTTAGTCTTCCACTGATTTTTCTCAAGTACTTCCAATGGTGAAGTTTTGCTCAGCTGGAGAATCACCATCAATACATACAGCTGGATTGCAATACCTAATGAAGGGTGAAAAACTGGGCTTGTGGTAGTTATTCATAATATCTCTTAGGACAGTTAAAAGCAACTGAAAGGTTTCTGGAGTTTTGAACTTTCTTGTCACTCCATTCCACTGCTTACGGTCCTTCTTTTGCTCTGTGGGGGTTGGGTTTTTTGGGGGTTTTTTTGTTGATTTTTTTTTTTTCTTCACATAAAATATGGCTTATCTGGAAATTTATTTTAAAAAATTAAAACTCTGAGGAAACTCACAAAAAGCATCTTGCAATGATTAAGATGCAGCAAGCCACAGCAAGAAAGCTACTGATGATGTCACCATGATGCCTGCAAAGGAAGGGTACAGTCTCCCAGAGATAGCTAACTCCAACTTTTGTCACAGCAAGTGGATGCTTAAGGTTCCTCTTAATGCTGCGTTTAAATGCACAAATCCTTCCACATCCAATGTGGAGTTTATACTTTACTTACTGTCAGACCTGCCCACACCCTCAGCAAGCCTATAAGAAAGGTAACTTGGGTTTCATCTCCTTAGTCTCTTTTCAGACCTTTTGATTTTGCTCACGGACAAGATTAGGCTGCTCTATCTGTGCCACCAACTCAATATTTTCCACCTGTGGTAACCACACTTGAAACACTATAATAAATGAGCTCTTGGAGTGCTTCACCTTCTGCAATCCAGTGCTGACCAAAGTAGATCTACATATCTCGGTGGTCACAAACACTAGTGATCTAGATCTACTTAGGGACTGCTTTTGGGGTAGGAGGTACTGGAAGGGTTCAGGAAGAAGAGGCAATACTGAACGAGGAATGAAACTATATCATAAATCGGACTTCCAATCAGAATTTCTAAACTTTGAATGCTGTGATTTCAAAACAGCACTCATTCCACTGATGAATGAAGAAAGAATTTCTTTATTAAAGATCCAGCACTCCTCACTGCTCAAATAAGGTGTAAGCACTCCAAGTACTCTAAAGAAAAAAAAAGATAAATATATTCCCAATTCTGACCATCATGCTATAAAGGACTATTCCTGCAATTCTTTTGTGTTTCCTAACTTATAAATATCAACGGACAGAAAATAAGTTAAACCCAGAGTACTCCTGAAGCCTTCTTAATCAACTGTAAAAGGGGAAAGAAAAAAAAAATACCCATAGATACAACCAGAATCAGCAACAACATGTAGAAATCGTAGTTAATGTCAGCTGGAATGCAGGATGCTAAGAAGTTATCAGTGCTCTGATATTAGATATACACGTATCTAAGCAGAATCAAGCACTCTCTAAGGAAGCACTAAGAGCCACGGATCTAAGCTGATTATCTGACTCTGGTATAGTGCCACAAACGCATTCTTTGTGGTCTCACACACCATGTACCTGGTTCATCGATAAAGAGATGAGTTCTCAGACCTTCCCTCAACGAGACAGCAGTGCCTCCTGCTGTACTCCAGGCTGCATTTATTCCCAGATGTCCAGTTCTGTCTGGTTTCAGTTACCCATGAAGCTATGGTTGGCATTTTGAGAAGAACTGAGGTGAGTAATGGAAGATGTGTCTAATTGGCCTCAGCAGCTCCGGAAACATCAGCCTGTCTCACAGAAATACACTGCACAATCCAGCATGGGACAACAGCGAGTTGTGCAGTGGGTGAGGCAGCCTGAAAAACCCAACAGAGATTCTGTTCATAAACCAGCCTTTAATCCATTTCTGAGTATGTTTGAGTATCACAGCACATCAGGGCTGATCTGTGGCACCCACAGGGTTTCAACCTCCTCGGACACGCTCCCCTCCCCTCGCTTTAACACATTTCAGTACTAATCTGCAGGAAGCCCTGCTGCAGCGCCGGGACCTTCTGCTGAACAGACTTTCACTTGTGCTGACCCATGACAAACTATCACAGTTGCGGAATGCTGACTGTATCATAGCCCACGTGAATGCCAAGTCTGCCTTAATCCAAAAACATCAGAAAAAGGAACTTGGGGTCAATCTTACTTAAGGAATGTGCCAAACTTCCTGGAGGTCACAGCGAGAGAACAAGCCCAATTTTTTACCTCTGAAATGGAGAGACAGAGAGGTTTTAAATCCTTTTGAGTCATCAGCCTGTAAAGCAGGTAGACTAGCAAAATAAAAGAGGGGCTTGTCTCTGCTCTGGGCCGTAACTGGGAGCCTTTCACTGGAGAGGGTTCTTCCTCCCCCTCGGGGTGGTTTTCTGCATATCAGGTAGAAAATCTCTTTGAAAAACAGCAAGTCAAATCTTTCAAAACAATCATTATGATAACAAAGGAGAATAATAATGTTAAAGACTACTCTGCCACGAGAACTTCCACCCAAAAAGTTTCTGAAGGCTTTGCAGAAACTATTTATCAAACCTCAGTGCAGTGCAGTTGGCTCCAGGGAAAAACATCAACAACAAGGACCTCCACAACTTGGTGTGGTTATTTCTCACTGCAGTCAGAAGAGCTTTGCTGGTGAGGCTGCTCGAGCCGGAGGATGAGGCTCTGGGCTGTTGTCAAAGCTCACTGACCAGCACGAGCCGCCCACCACCCTTCCCTCCCCAGCACTATGCCAATCCCAGTAACATGCCCCCAGTACTTACATCAGATGATAGTACTGCTGAGATGGATGTCTGTATGTCCCACCCTCACACCATTTGAATCAGTCTCGTTTGCCTGACTTCCAGGCTTTGGGGCTACGTAATGTCTGCAAAGCAGTTTGAGGCTTTTGACTCAAAAGAGGCCGTGGGTGCGAAGGACAGTCTTTCCATTCCCAGGCAAGTTTTAGACAACCAGTATTAGTGTTTCACAGCACATCTGGGAGGCTTCTACGTTTTATATTTGGAGAAACTGAGGCAGGAGGTTACATGGTTTCTAAAGATCACCAAACAAAACTGTGGGAATGCTGGGAACTAGGCATAGATAACTAGAGCTCTTCAAATGACCTGTTCCATTAGATAAATCTCTTTTCTACTGCTTTTCCTTTAAGGATTGAGAAATATCATAACACTCCTTCTAACAGAAGGCAGAGAAGGACATTTTTACCTGAAACAATTTTCATTGGGAAACAGGATTCCCAAATAACCTTCTTCATGCAAGCCCCGGTTCAGTGACAGGGTTAGAAGGGGTTAGTGGACCTGGAAGCTGTGACACCTCCCTTGCCAGGACCATCTGTGACCGCAGTGCTCCTGCCAGCCTGGCTCTGGAGGCTTGTGCCAAATCCAGCTCTGCAGTAATCCCCCATCATCAGCATGGCCAGGAAAAATGTAGTCTGCAAGCTGTGATGCCAACATCACTGCAGTGATGAGCCCTAGGAAGGAATGCCAGGATGAACATTAGCTCTTCTGTAACTAGAAGCCACAGAAGTGGTAGCTGAAGACCTAACCAAGCTGTGGTGCAAAGCCTTGCAAGGATGGCCTCAGCTGAGGACCAGGTCAAAAAAGCAAACAGGGACTTGTTTAGAGGCAAGAAGGTACCTGTGAACACTAGTAGAGTCACTCCAGACATACTCTGGGATAAATGAGAGAAAAAAAACTTGGTCTTGTGCATCTAGAGCCAAAAATAAATGTACGCAAACCCCAAGGAACATGGGGGAAGTATTTCTCCTCACCTCTTCCCCTCTTTACCCATTTCATACTTCTTTTCTTCCTCATCCCAGAGAAAAAGCCTGATCCATCAGTTGACAGGCAATCTACATATGATTTCAAGTTTTCCTGAAATTCTCCTCAGAAACACTTTTCCTTAGAAAATTATCTGCTCCCTCTGCAGACCAAAGAGAGCATCATCTTCTGAGCATCTATGCAAACTAAGCCAAACTTCTAAATCTTTGGCAGTTCAAAATTCACAGCATAAAATTAGGAGACTTCAGGAGTTCTTCATAGCTCTGTTACTGAATTCTTAGAACTGAGCAAGCAATGCATTTGGGCAGTCAAGCAAAAATCTTAATTTGCATTAAGACAGTTTCCTTCAGCTTCATTGATTGTCTTCTTTCCCAAATTGTCCTTGAAAGTAAGTAGAAGTAATCAGAAAATAAATCCTTCTGACACCAATAGGAACGTGAGCACGTGGCATCCTTTCTGAAATAAAATAATTGATGCTCTTTGTCAGCCAGAGGAAGGAAATTGTGACCACAGCATCTATCTACATTCTTATCAGATATTTTGTGCGCAACAGCAAGAAATGCCAAAGAGAAAGTTTTTATAAGGGAAGGGGAAGAGGCTTTTGTACTTCACACACTATGATCTGCCAAAGAATATTTGCAGAAAGGAAATTTTGAATTCATTCAGGGAGATCTTGAAAAGAAAATACAATGCTAAAGATTGAGCTTTCCAGAGACTAAGGAGACTGTTCCTGTGCCAACTACCCAGTACTAAACACAGCAAGTTCACACTGAACTACACCTGCAAGCAATGGAAGCCACGAGCACGCATCAGGCTGCTGCAAGATAGTTCAAGAGTATGACTCGGAATATGTTAATTGCAGTTAATTTTGTGATCTGCTTTATCTGTTCCACTGTCTTTTTGCTTAATTGTTTTTTTACTTGCTTATCTGTTGAAATCAAGCATCCCGGCTCCATTTCCTGGGTCACCAGTTAAAGGGATTAAGTAGGTTCCTTAATTTCAAACAGTGAGACAGGTCCAAGTATGATTGCAGAACTTCATTTATCCTGCCCAGCCAGTGATTACAGGTGATGGACTTTCTGGCTGCCACAAGTTTTCTAGAGCCTCCCTGTTTTAGCAGGTGAGCTTCCATGCTAATCTGAAAAGGCTTGGCCAGACAGCCAAGCACTCATACTTTCTATCATCTCTTGCATTTTTTTTAGTTGAAATAGGCAGGCTTTGGCTTTCTCTGCAGAAAAAGACTTAGGAAAAGTCTTTTCTTTCATGCACATTCACAGCTTTGTGCCAGGATCTAATGAGACTCTGAACCAAAGCTGACACAGTCAGTCTCAGACAGAATAATCTCTTCTCGCGGTGCACATAAGTGCTTTTTGGACTGGTTTCCTTTCTCTCGGGCAATTATAGGTGATTTTAAAGAGACGGATGTTGTCAGATTCCTACTTTGTCTGACAGGCTTTTTTTTTTTCCTTGGTGCACTCTTTTCTGAACAATAACAAAAAAGTTGGCATTTCTGGGGGATTTCCCAAATCTCTCAAACCACACTCACCACAGGGTTGCATTCCAGCACAAAATCCCAGCCATTTCCTGTTTTTCTGTCACAACGAGTAAACAAGCACCCCAAAAGACCAGCATTTATAGGGAGGAGCTGTGGGTAGTCTGCTGGCAAATTACTGCAGTTAAGTACAATTTTATATTTATGAAGAACTCTCCTCTCTTGATAAAAGACAAAGGTACTTTTCCTAATTACTATACACTTAAGAATGACGTCTAGCTGAGCATTTAATTACAATCTGATAGCCAGAAATATCCTTGGAGGAATAAATTTACCTGTTACAATCCCTATGAAGAGCCTGGCAATTAGAAGCAATTAAGATCCCCATTAGCTTTTCACAGCTCTCACCCAGCTGCTCACTTCAGCACCCTGACTATCTTAGTGGCCCTTCACTGGGCTCCCTCCAGTTTACTGGTATCTTAAACTGGGGAGCCCAGAACCAGTATTTCACTCGAGGAGGGATCACTCAGCTGTGGAGCAGGGTGGAATCACCATTTTCTCCAGTCTACAGGCTGCGCTTTTATTAGCACAGCCTGATGTGCCTTCATCACCTTTGTGTTTACCATTCCTTCCCTCTTCTTGTTTCCCTGTGAAGAGATGAACAGATTCCTTCAGTCAAAGATAACTTTCATGTGCTCTTTATTGTTGCATAAAAAAAAAAAAAATGAAACGAGGTGTTACTGGTTTTGCAATAACCTCACAGTTTTTGCAAAATTTCAGCCTTAGTTTAGCCTACTTTGCAGAATACTCTGGTTCTAGGAAAGCCTGAAGGAATTGAAATGAGGCCCAAAATTGTGGGCTTGAGCAAGTGTTAGACAGCTGCATGCATCTTTCCAAAGTAAAACAGATACTGAATGTAGCTGCTTGGAAATGAGGATTTTCTGCTTCTGCTATGCTTGTCATTTTGCAAGTTCTTGTTTTATTTATCAGTTTGGATGCACCTGACCTTGTCTGTTCCATCTTGAAAACCTCCTTGTGCAGAGTCAGCAGCTGGGCAACCGTCCCACTCACAGTCCTGAGCAAAGCAATCAAATAACCCAATAAGTTTGTAGTTATGTTTCTTTTGGACATTGTTTAAGCAAGAAGAGTGTGGAAAAGAACTTAGGGAGGTTCACCAACCTTCACCAGAACAGATGCAGAAGGAAATCCCCCTGGGCTCTCAGCTCGCTATTGCTGCCATCCCATGGCTCTCTCTGACGTGACCACCCTGTCTCCTTCCTCCCAGTTGCCCCTTTTTATGTCCTTACCTAACCAAGATGGAGCAATAAACTCATCAGGGTAAGCAACCACCCTTTAGGAAAAGAGAAGAAAAAAGTCACTCTTTGCACAATTTTTTTTTTTTGTGATGATGAAAATGTCAAATGGAAATATATCTCCTCTCCATCCATGGGAAGATGTCAAGCACTCAGTCTCTTTTCCCTGCCCCTGCTGTCCACTGTGTCTGTAAGGTGATTTTTGGGACCTCTCCCCTCTACACAGGCCAGACAACATGGGAACCCAAGAGAGCTGTGGCTGCACACCCTGGCCCTGCCTCAGAGAGCCCTCTCGCTGCTGCCAAATATTCACCAGAGGATCAGTGTCCCTTCAACCTGCATTCAGGGATCTAGATGGTATCTTCATTCTCTTTAATGGGGATCAAAAAAAAAAGCCCCTTGGATCCAAACACACCTGAGCTGCTGAGGAGTGTTGACCTGGCTTTTTCCTTCTGCTCTTGTTCTCCAGGCTGGTGACACCATCCACCTGTGAGCTACTCCACAAGTGGTCCTTGTCTTGTACACTGCCTTCCATATTTACTTGGACAGTGATGTTAAGAGGGACTTTACTTCCTCTGAAAGACAACGGGTAGGTGTCCTGGGCAGGTACAGAGGTCAGCCAAAGGCAGAGGCACTGGGACCCTCCGCCCTGCCAGGGTGGAGATCTGGCTCAGCTCAAGGCCTCTGGCTCGATCAAGATTGAAAACTGAGATTGGACGCCCTCTTGTGCCGTCCTGTCCCCTGGAGCAGGGTAGCTGGCAGGGCCTGGTGAGTGATGGACCAAGGTCACCCCAGTCCTGGCCCCACCAGAGCCCCCAGGAGCAAAGCTTGGCCTCAGCCACAGCTCCAGCCCTGCACTATCTCATTTCTGTCACCAAGGGACAGCATTGCCAGGGTCGGTTCTCAGCTGCCCTGCAGTAAGCGCCGTCTTTTACACCAGGGAAAAGTGTCTGCAAAATGCCTCTAAATGAGAACAACAAAAGCCCACATCTACTTTGCAACAGGTAAATGAAAATGTAAGCACTGAGGAAACTGAGGATCGGTCCTCTCGTGCACAATAAACAACTTCCCCACCCCAAGGATCATTTCTTGGCTCCTCTCTCTTTAAATCATCAGTGGAAAAACCAGAAGGACTCAGTCCCTTAAAGCTCTTTCCTTTTTTTTCCTGTCGTTTAATTAAATTATCCTATAATGAAATCTTTCCCTAATGAGTCAGTGTTTAATAATTTATTAGACACTGAAGCCCTGCTTGGAGTCTCATCAATTATGTATCACAGCACCAGGCACTTTCAATCTCTCTTTTTTCATTTCTCATTCACTTCATTAAAAGCCCCAGCCTTGCTGCTTCTGGGTTTCAATTCACTTGCCCAGACTTAGAGGTCAGTTCATTGATACCTGTTTTGCCCAGCGCTCACCAACAGATGTGTGTGTGTGCGTGTGTTAGATGGTCTAAAATTACAGGTGGCATCTGTGTACATGTCTGTGCACACGCGTACCAGAGCACGGTACCTGCCTTTCTGCCTGTAAGCAAGAATGTGCATTTATCACAGATTTATACAGCCTGTCATGTAGGTGTATGTATATATGTTTGTAGATTTATTAAATCTGTGTATATGTAGGTCTGCTTCCGTGTAGATGTGCACTTGCACATCTACATCTTTATGGTTATATTTGCTTATATGTCCATGCAGGTATATATCAATACTGGCTCTCCTGCCTGTGTCAGTGTGCCAGCACATTCTTCTAACTGCAGTGAACGAGTTTGTCTTATTCCATTCTCTTTTTCATTTTTGTTCTCCTTAAACAATAGCACACATAACCTGTAGGAATCAGTCGGGAAACACTATACATGAGCTGTAAAGATAATGAGTATGTACCTACTGAAGTGATCAGGAAGGGACTACCAAGCACACATTGCTGCAGTCCTGACTGCCACCCACAGAGGAATCTGGGGAAGGAGCTGACTTTTCACTGAGTGTTCCCGTCCCATTCGCCACCAGCCCTCTGCAGTCTGTACAGCACTAAGCCTTTAGATAGACCAGGCTCCCTTAGTTACTCCGAGGTAGTTCTGGAGTCAGTAACTCCACTGACTACTTATCCTGGGAGCATTTTTCTGTGAAGATTTGTGCAAAGTACACTGCTATTAAAAACTGAGTCTAGGGGAACAGTTTTCCTGAAGAATTGTTGACATTGGAAGAGTTATTCTAAAACTTCCTCCATTTGTTCCAGCTTGTTTCATTAATTCTGCTCAATTACCATAAAAACGTACTTAGTTTAGTCTCCATTTGGGAATGCAGAGTCAGGCTCAGTTGTTTCTAACTTGCGTGGTGTCCTCAGTCACCCCGGTGAGCTGGTGCTCAGGGGTAAGCTGGGGGGTCTGGAGCAGGTGAAGCCCCCAGCTCCACACGCAGCATCGGGAGCACGGCTCAGTGTGATGGCAGTGGCAGCGACAGAGCAGACCTGGTGTTGAACTGACGCTGTCCTGTAGAGGTACAGGGCGTTTTGGTTTCTTTTCCTGAGCAAAGCCATCCTTAATCCATACCCGAACCTGGGCACACTGAAGCACCACTGGTTTATCACAACATCTTCAGCTCTGTTCCAAGAAAGAAACAGACCCACAGCACATGCACTGGGTCACCACATGTTCCCAATGACCAGACTCCGCCTGACCAGGAGGAACCTAGGGCAGAGGTAATCCCTTCTCCTCTGAACAACCAGGACATCTTGGTCACCCATCCACTGCCTCTGTTAGATCAGGGCTGCTCCTGTCCCTGGCGACATGGGATGGGCATGGTGTTGGTCCACTCTGCCGCTCCCGCTTACCAATGTTTCCAAGGATTGGAAAATCACACTCACTCACATGTACATGCATTTGCATTTTGAATACTTAACTAGACAGCTGTGCATGGGAAAGATTTTTTTGATCAATTTATACCCCAAAGCACAAAATTTTATTTTCTTCCTAATTATCTTATCAAGCATTTCTAAAAGAGCTGTTAGCGGTAACAATCTCATCAGGCCTTTCAAAAAATCTACTGTGATTTTAGAAGGTCTTTCTTTACTTCAAATTGTTTCCTTCAAAGTGAACACTTTCCCACACCCACAGTAAGAGACTCCATAACAGACACCAGTAATACGCATTTTACTAATTAAATGATGATCTTTTAAAAAAAAAAAATAAAAAAGGATGCAACCTTCCCAAACAACCCTATATTGGTGTTACTGGAACCCTGTGTTGCTCATCAATAAATATTCTGTGTCAATAGGCCATTAACAATTAATCCCAGTGCTGGCAATCTGAGAACTTTACATCAACACTCTTGTTATTTTACACATTGCTTCTCATCTTATTAAGTGACTTGCACATATGGACAGGAGCACAGGCTCACAAATGAGCCCACGTCAATAACGCACAGGACACCAGCTCCGATAAGGAAGAGGGAGAATCGCAAGAAAATGAACATGTCTGGGGCTATCGTGAGTATTTATTTACACTGAGAAGAAAGAGAATCCACTCTTGAAGAGCTTATTGTATTACCTAAGCTGAACTTCCAACATATGTTCACTCTCAACCACATTCTGTCTTCGGGTTTTTTTATCCTTAAAGCAAATTTGGTGTTAGTGAGGGATGCCAGACTGACGAGCAGTGTAGACTGCTTGCTGCGCAGGCTGCTGCCCAAATGAGCTCCTCTCCGGGCTCAGCTCCCTGCTGCTACTGATGCAGACGGATGATTTCCAGGGTGAGAACTCAGCTCACTGCTCCAGCCCTATAGTACTATCAAAGAGTATCACCTCCAGGAATGCGTTCTCCAGAATAAGAGAGACAACAAGGAGAGAGTTTAGTAGTTTTGATTCTCACCCTTTTCTTCAACACCATCTCCAGCTAAGTTGCATTAAATGCAAAAAGCAGGAGCAACATTTTATTTTAATGGTGAAAAATGATGCACCAATAAACAGTGATTGTTCAGATTAATTCAATATGCTGAACATTGTTCCTCCCAACACATTCTCTCCGGGCACCTAATTTATGATCTCAAATCAAATCCTGACCTGTTGATTTTAACCTGATTCTTCTGTAAGTCACCCTAGAAATATTTAGATTCTCCAACTGGCTTTTTTCTTCCTTCCAAGTAACAGTTGTGCAAGTCCACAAAGCTACTCCAAGCAATTGCTCAACTGGACAAACTAAGAAATACAATAACCTGTATCCAGCTACTAGAGATGTCCCTGCAGTATTGCTCAGGCTGTTACGGAAGGTGACGGACAACGTTTTGAAAAGTCCTACTAGTGATATATATGGTGAGACTGAAGGGGAAAAAATACTCACTTCTTGTTTTAGCTCTAGCAAAAAAATATAAGTGAGAGGGTAAGCAAAGAAGAGAGATTTGCAGTATGTGTCAAGACCACGTCTGGCAACGTGGTAGCCAGACACACATGCGCACACACAGAATTGAATAATATTGAAGTGGCAATTGCTACACTGTGATTGCGTGGCTCTAATTCCTGGCATTTAGTTGGCCAGAATTCAGCAGGAATTGGTGCGTCTTCGGCAGAGAGAAATGATGACAGTGCAACAGCTGGGCTCTCTAGCAAACTGCGTAACGATATTTAGGTTTTATGGCTCCTTGGTTTGATTCCCAATAGCAACTATCTTATTATCCGTGGTCAAGACAGGTTAGCACCTGCTAAAAGCAATTTCTCATAAATTAGTTCATGTCAGCTCTTGAATGGCTGCTACTGAAGCCCAAGGTCTGTCCGTACCGTGCCGCAGAGGCTCTGCTTGGTGCAGATGGCCATCTCCCCACAGCTGTGCGCCGGCGCGGGAGCCCGGCAGAACAACCCGGGCAGTGTGAGAGCTCTGCCAGGTTGGGGGGGGACGTTTGCACAGGGACCCACACCTGTGCTGTGCAGATGGTAAATGTGCTCCTTCCCCTTGGGGGATTGCAGAGGAGGAGAGCACAGGGTCTCCGTTTGCATCTAACCCTGGGTATCCCAGAGGGCCTGGAGGGCTGCGGGAGACAGAGCCCACACCTTGGACCAGCCTCAGGGAACTACGTGTGTCCAGCACTGGGAAATGTGTCCTCTGCCAGGAGTCAGCAGGTTCATGGGTCAGACTTGACTGATGTGTAAAGTGGGGTTCACCCAGCCACGCTGGACTCTTGCTGAACATTGGCCATTATTTTTACCTATTTCCAACCCAACACTTCAAGGAAAACCCCGGTCTCTCTTTTACCAAGCACCTGAGGCCAAACTCAGCCCTAAGTCAATGCCACTGTGAAGATAAGGGTGGTCCTTGAGTTAAGAGCAAAATTTGAATCACTCAGATTTAAAAATGCAGGTCTGGCTCTAGTTCTCCCTGCCCTTTGGATGCTAGAGATTAACACGCGCTTCACACTCTCTGCATAGACCCACACATGTCTATTTGTGCCCACTCCATGCACAACTCCAGAGACAGCACCATATGACCAGACCCACAAGCAACAGCTTCTCAGGTTGAGCTGCCGGCATTGACCTTGGCGCGGACGAGCCGCTTGCGGGACACAGATGGAACATTTCCTCGACACAGACAGACCTTATATTACACAGAGTCCAGTAGGTCACTGTAAGTGCTTTGAATCAATGAGGCATCTCACGAGAGCCTGTGCCGGCCCCCGAACTGGGCTGAAACTTGATCGCGCAGCTCAATGTGTTACAACAATTTTTCAAGTGCATTGAAAACAAGGGGACTACGGGGCAAGCAGTTGTCTCTCCTGAGGAAATAGCCAGAAAAGGATGAGGTTTACACGAGGCGTGTTCAGGATCATCAAACCAGGGTTTGAGCAGACAGAAACAGAAAGTAACAGTCGTGAATAGGGGGAAGCAACAAAACCTGATGCCAGTCAGTTGACTGAGAGTGGTCAGAGCATGAGATCAGCGCGACACTTTTCACAGTTACGACAATTGCATCGATCTGTTGTTATAGAGCAGCGTTTCCTGCAGATGCCACAATTTTCACCTTGCCAACCAGGGATCCTTGTTTTCACATGTGCCACTGAGCTCCAGTCCTTCCCTTCACTTGCACAAGGTCCCATCCTGGGGTCTCCAGTCCCACCAGTGGCAGCTGCAGGAAGCCCGTGCAGCCTGCCCAAAGGAGGCACAAGGGCTACTGGGAAACACTACCTTTTCCCCCACCTCCATTATCACACCTATTTTTACTCATTTTACGACTCTAGACTTCCTTTTTTATTTCTGACAGTTTTGTCACTGCCTTTGTTTTCATTTCCAGAGGATAATTTTCTCTTCATTTTTTCCCCTGCATCTGTTCTTCCTACACAGTGTTTCTCATTTTTCTTTTCCACTCAGTCCCACCACCTGCTATGCTCTTGAAACCATACATTTCCCCAGCTCCTTCTTCCTCTTTATTTGTAGACAGCTTCTATTTTTAACACAGCAATTTCTTTAGTGTTGGACAATGTACAAAACACTGCCCAGAGATTTAGGTTTCCAGCTAGAGGGAGGCTGAGCAGACCTTTTACTCTTACTCGGGGGCAGCGATAAGGTGACACACTTTTCAAGCAGGACATGGATGACTCGCTAAGCAGTCTCAAATTCATGTTAGCTAATAACCAAATGGGATGGGCACACTTTCATCCACCAAAGTATTGATGACTCTCAACAAAAACATTAAATGTCATATTTTACCTGGGAAAAAGGTGACCATGGGAGCAGACCCCGATCCCATAACAGTGGTGGGGGTACGCATGGGTGCAGAGCCCCAGGCAGCCATCACTTCTAGAAAACGGTATTTTCAACACATCCAATTTCTCAACAATCAAACCCCAGCAAGAGCAAATACTAGCAACCACACAGCACGGATGCTCAGGAGTTAAATAGTCACAGGGTTAGATGCACCGATCCTGATCCTGCAGGACAGCACTTGCCATCGGACAGACTCAGGTGCCAGAATAACAAAAAGTATCCTGGAAAGTTGGAAAAAGGTATGAGAGACAATGCAGGAAAGTCATGGGCAGCAAGAGCACGAAGACCTCCGTTTACTGTACCAGACAGGGTTAAAAAAAAAAAAAAAGAAAAAAACCTTCCAGAGTCAACTTCATCTGTCATAGGCAAGCTGATTACAATCAATAGACACTTAATGGTCTCTCAGAGTCCCATCTGGGCAATTAGCAATAGCATTAAGCAAGCGAAGATGTATTGTAAGTCTGTTTCTTCAGTGGAAGTGACAGAAAAGAGAAATAAGAAACCAAATTACATTTTTAGATCCAAATTCTTTGCTCATTAATACTGCATGAAACCTACTGCCGCGGTAAAAATGGAACAAATGTCACTGTTTTTCTATTCTTTCTGCAATTTTCTAGCTGATTTTTTTTGTTTTAAATTTAAAAAATTCAATCTCAGTTTCAAACTGTAATGAAACCTATTGAAGTCAGGAGGTAAATATAAGTGCCAGTGAAGGAAAGAGTGGCCTTTGGGGTATTTCTTTTACCACCAAATAAATCAAAAATAATAATTTTGAATGCCCCAGATTTCATTAAAATCAAAGAGCAGCATTCACATTTTCACTTTCTCAACCTTAAAATGCAGCAGGTATCATCCCAGGCTTTCTGAGGATAGAAAATGGAACTAAAAATAATTGAAAAAAAAGGGAAATTTTCTGTACATCTTTTATTTTGTTCATGGCAAAAACTGAAGAATAATGTATTAATCAGGCAAAAGTACTTAGTGCACTGTCAGTTTTATTAAATATGACACTGCTGCATTATGAATGACAAAATTATATATCTACAAGTCATATAACTAAATTACTGTCTCCACTGTGATCTCAGGACACTTTTCTTGAGAAATGGAGTGGATCCAGTATCTTGCATAATTTAAGTTGATTTTTTTTTGTCCTAAATTTTTCTCCTGCAATTCAGCTGACCCACTATTGTGCAAATTTTGACCTGTGATTTCATAGAAAATAAAGATTAAGGTTGTTTCTGGATTGGGATAATATTTTCTATTATAGGTTGTGCTCTTTTAGTGTCTACCAATCCAGATCTTCCAAAAAATACAGAGAAAGTGAATTATGAGTATGTGAAGTTCCTGTGTGAGATGTGCTTAATAACTACTGCACAAGCAAAACAGGAATCTGTGCACACTGCTGACACAAATGGGGTGCACACAAATTGGGTGCACTCTTGCATTAAATGTAATTACCTGTTTTGTATGCCATCAGTGAACTTACACAGACGAGACAAATTATCATACAGAAGTCAAGTCTATAATATAAAAAATTCAATTTTGAAAGCTTTTTTATCAGCTCAAGACTTCAGAGAGTCTGTCAGAGAGTACAGTGTTAGGCTCCATAAATTTTGGCAAGTTATTAGCACCTTTCTATATCCAAGCGGAGCTACTAGGATCAAATTTGCAGCAGATGCTTTTAACTTAATCCATGGAATTTTGCAGACAAAACAGACAAATTGCACAAACATATGTCAATTTGCCAATGGAAAGCCATATCCTGTCTATACACAAGTTATGTTGAGCAATTAAAAAGAACTGGTGAAATATGCATTCCTTATGCATTTGCTTGGTGTCATATCTATCAATTGAAGATGATAATCTCAAAACAATAGAGCAAGAAAACACAGCAGCTCTGAGCATGCTAAACCTCTATTATGGTAACTTACTGCATCGCTTACCAGTGTAACAGAAACTCCTCTGAGCTCAGTGTTGCCCCTCTAAGAATCAAATTACATTTTAAATCTGCAGTGCTACTATTTTTCTTATCTTTGATCTACTGTATAAAGCAATTTTAAATCTGTCCTGAGTGGAACTGTTTTCAACAAACTTTTTAACTATTGCACTGGTGGTGAGCGCTGAAGGCCAGGAGCAGCAACTCGCTTGTAAATACTCATTAAATCCCTTTATCTGAAATAGTTGTGAGATAGAGACTGTGTTTCTTTGCAAAATCTTATCTAAGAAAGCGTTCTTTACAATGGCTTTATTAAATACTGTAGAAGACTGACAGTTCTCCAGACTGACAGCCATAACAACAACTGAGCCACAACCAGACGCCAAGAGTCAGGCCATGGTACCAATTATATTTGGCAGGATAGGTTGCTGAAATGCTTCTAGTCATTGAATTCCTTCTTTAAAACCCCTTCCTTTCCTTTGCCGTAATGAGTTTTGCAAACATATATAAAAGATGGCACTGAGACAGCTTGTAACATATTGACCGGGTTAACCAGGTCTGCCTAGAAGGGTTTTAGGTATGAAAGTGATACTGAAAGCAATCCCGACCGCTGGCTGCTCGCTCCTAATTGATTTACATAAATGTTTATGTGACTCTGATTTGATAAACATTACATGCAACGTTAAAGGATTCGCAGGACAGATTTTTACAGCTTTCCATTTGGTCTCCATTTATCAGCAGAGACAGAGACCAGACAGAAAAGGACCAGGAGGAGAGGCAGAGAAGGACCAGGAGGTTTAGTGTCAGAGGTACTAAACATCAGATTCAGATTGTCATTTCTGATGGGCTGTTATTAAAGGTTTCTGGGCTCCCCAGTACAACAGAGACATGGACATGCTGGACCAAGTCCAGCAAAGGGCAAGAAAGATGGTTAAGGGACTGGAACATCCGACACATGAAGAAAGGCTGAAGACTGGGCCTGTTCAGACTGGAGAAGAGAAGACTCCTGGAGGACCTTAGTAATGTGTACAAATACCTGACGGGAGGCAGATGAGAAGATGGATTAGTGATATCCAATGACAAGACAAGAGGCAATGGGCACAAAATCAAATGAAAAATTCCATTAAAACATATGAAAAAACTTTTTTTTTTTTTATGGTGAGGGTGGTCAGGCACTGGACCAGGTTGCCCAGAGAGGTTGTAAAGATACTCAAAACCCGACTGGACATGGCCTTGAGCAACCTGCTCTGGCTGACCCTGCTTTGAGCAGTGGGGTGGCCTAGGTGATCTCCAGAGATCCTTTCCACCCTCAGCTCTTTGGTGATTCTGCTGCACAGATGGGGTCTGAGTAGCAATAAACAGCCACCTCATCTTGACTTACACCACCCAAAAGGTTGGATCTGTAACAAGATACCGAAGGCAAAAGTGATTTTTGTTACATTCTTGGTTCTGTAGATCGATCTGGTGGCACACAAAATAAGCTGATAATTTATCATTTATTACTGTCAAACACAGTCGCAGAGAATTATTGTTTTTTTTCTCAGCATGGTGTGGATGTCTGTATGCTAATGACAATATCCTACACCTGGGTATAATTGTCATTATTAATACTGATGTAAAT
Organism: Numenius arquata; assembly: GCF_964106895.1. Taxonomy (NCBI): domain Eukaryota; kingdom Metazoa; phylum Chordata; class Aves; order Charadriiformes; family Scolopacidae; genus Numenius; species Numenius arquata. The sequence continues at coordinate 10,410,994 of NC_133587.1, read as the reverse complement.
GAAATGTTAATTCTTGCTAGTAGATTAAACTATGAAATGCTTTAAGAGCAGAATTGCTACAATAAAAGCAATTGGGTTGTTTCTTTGTAATTTGATGGCCACAAAAGTGCAGAAACATATCTTATGGCTTTACAAATCTGTGATAATTTCCTTCAACTTTTACTTTTATTGCCTTGTCATTAAATTCACATTGGGTTCTTAAAACAAAAATGTTTAAAACAGATGTGGCTGTTAAAGTTACAATATGAATTTTACAACCCTAATTTTATGACACTGAAAGAAATTTCAGCCACCAAAGTCAGAGACAAGAATGGAGGCAAAAGACAGCTCTAAGAGTGACAGATTTCCATAGTTACCAGAAACTTAAGCTAACATAATACATACATTATAAACTAACTGTGTCAGCCAGTTTTCAGAAAGAAAATTATCCAAACCCCTGTGAATTATCAGGACTGAATAGCAAACAAACAGGAAAAAAAAAAAAAAAGTGAGGTAAAGCTTTAATGTCTTAGTTCCACTTCTGTCCTTTATCACTTTCCTCTATGGATCTAGTTTATGGGATACTGCACAGTGATCCACACAGTGTCTTTCAAGCAATCCTAAGGCAAAGATTCATTCTAACAAAAATCTTAATTTTCATGATATTTTGTAGAGGAAATTCAATTTCCATTTAATCTGACTGTAAAAAACCTGATATCTGATTTCACCAGAAGTTCCACTTTGGGTAGGCAGACAAACAGAAATGTAGATATGGTCTCTTTATGTCTTAAAATAATTCATAACAAGTGGAGGAATGACCTCTCGCAGTATATTACCCCACACAATACATTTTCTGATCTTTCATGTGAATGGCTCCATGCTAAGTTCTCATGTCCTGGATTTCAGTTTGCGTGCCACAACCCTTCACCAATATGTGCATGTTTCCTTCACTCCCTTTCAGCAAGAAGCATCTTCTCATGTTGAATATTCTTTTCAGGTCAGGTTCAGCAGGATTACTTCATGATTATCCCAAGCGTGAAAGGTAAAAAATTGACTTCAGCCTTACTTCTTGTTTTCTCTTGTTCTCAACATTTATTGCCTTTCCAGTTCCATAGATGTCTAAAGTTTTGATCCACTTAGCAACTGTATTTCAGTCTTTTCCAAGGCAGTTAATGTCAATGGTCGTTTCCTAAATTTGAAGTCTACATATTTCAGATATGGACTGGCTGACTCTCTTTACAATAAAACATCCATAATTTGGTAAAAACCTGCCCCTTTTTCATTGTTTATTCAGACTGGCACATCTCAGCTTTGTAATCAATTTAAGCAGTTTCAGTGAGTGTTTAAATTTTATGGTCAGGGAAAGTGGAAATTCCAGACCAAAATAATCTTCAGTGAGACTGTATCATCTCTCTGTGTGTTGCGAGAGCACACTGTGAAGTTTTCCTGTTGGGTTTCAGTGGGATGTGGGATTTAAATAAAGAGTGGTATCACCTAATTAACCCATACAATCAAGTTGCTACAAAGATTTTATTTTTTTATTTAGGTACTCTCAATTTTTAATTGGCTCAATGTTGTTCTTTAGCTTGGTCTCTCCCAGAAGAGCACCTGATCAGTACCCCTGTCTGCAGAAGCATTCCTGAACTGGACTGCTCTGTGTTTCTCCTCTCTAACTCTCCTGCACGCAAGCTCCTGTGGACTTTCTCCTGTCCCCCAACTCCTTGTTCTTGCCTATATTTTGCTAAGGACTGGGCAGAGGTTTTCCAGCCTTGTGCTAGTCCTTGATTTACTGCTTTTCCTCCCATGCACTTCACAGTAACTTCCTCATCCTTGTTATTCCCATCATATCAAGCACGTTCTAGAAAATGCAGCTCTGTCAGTCAGCCACATTATGACGTACACTTTTGGCTTCAGCAGTGAAAAAAACCTTTTCCTCTTCTCTTCCAGTCTTCCCAAGCTCCAGCTCCTCTTCACCAGCAGCCGCATTACCTCACGATTTCGGCAGCCCTCCCTCTGATCTCCCCCTTCCCTCGTGACTGATCTCAGCGCTGGCCAGGTAACTTTCCATATTAGCAGCTAATCTCTCTGCTCCCATATGGCTGGGGTCAGTCATCATTTCCATGACTTATTTCTTTCAATATCCGTAAAAAGTGAGGAAGTCCTTGGCATCAAGTAGCTTTAAATGATGTCAGGGGTCAACTGTGTCTTTGTTCCAGCACCGCAAATGTTCCCCCGTTGCCTGTGCTCACCTCCGAATGCTGCCCTGTGGCAAGCAAGGGGGTAACACAGGTGTCCTTCCTTCTCATGTAATTTACTGCAGACATTATTATATCCGTAGCAGTTCAGTTAAAAATATTACAGTCCCTTTTCTATCGGCCAAGTTTTAGGTGCCTGAGAAATGTCTAAGTTAAGAGGGTAAGTCTGGGGCTTGCAGGGAAATCTGATAAAATACTGCCTCCGTTTCCAGCATACAATGTCAGCAAGTCTCAAATCTCTCTCAAAATCTGTATCATCTATGCGAAGTCACAAAGGCAAAAGAGGAGAAAATAGATATATAAAATGATCTTTAAAAAAAAAAACAGTAATCTCAGTTGCCAGAAAGCAGAAGCTCCATTGCTTAAGGGACATATGTAGCTCAGTTTGACAACTATCAGCCCATTTTGCTCAGGTCTATTAAACTTCATCTATTTTAAAATTATTTTCTTATAATTCCTCTCCCACTGCTGTGTAAGATCTACAAGTAATGATGCTCTCACAAGTAAAGCATATATATCTGCCAGCATCTCAGCTTCTCTGTCATCTAGACATGTTCAGAGTAGGATTGAATATCTCTTTGATTAATGCTAATGCTTGATTAGCGTGCTAATGCTCTCATGAATGGTAGTAAGCCATCACAAAAGAGAAAGCATTATATGAAACATTTAGACACTGGCAGGGGAAGATGATATAATGGACCTCTTAACATTTTAATTTTTTACAATTTATGTGCAACTTGCATGCTACTGTATAGTGCTAACATTATTCGAAAAGTCAGAAATCTCTCTGATATTAAGAGACTCATGTACATATATAAAGTCATATACTGAAATACTTAAATAGCCTCCAGACATTTATACGTCTAGCTATTTCATGTAGCTTCAGAAAATGTACTTCTTTGCTGAAAGTATAACCATTAGTTCCCATTCACAAATAGTTTGGACGTGATATAATAGCGACACTGCTTCAGACCAGGCAGCCCCCAGATTTCACAGATGTGCTGTGTAACTGGCTGCCACCCAAGCGGCGATCTGCTCCAGTCAGAGCAGTGCGAAGAGATTTCACCCAGAAAGCCAGACCAGCTCCTCCCTAGGACTGCAAAAAGCAGAGCACGAGCTGTGTTTGTCAGCACTGACCTGCATGTTTTCATCAGCAACAAAAATAGATGGGGCATCATCCACAAGTAATACCAGCTGGGGGGTCCTCCGAGACAGCACTATGTTTCCTTTTGTGCTTAGGGAAAAAGGAATATACAAAAGAATGACAAGAATAAATTCCACCTGATGTTTCAGGACACATTCAAGAGCTAATTAAGGCTCTGCTGGTCACAAGGAGGCAAAACAGAAGGAGGAGCAGAGGGTCTGTGTAAGGTTTTCATCACATTAGGCAGCTCAAAGTGTTGCTATTCAGATCCTGACATCCTGACCCACCTGGGTGATGTCTCTGAAGCCTAGAAATACTGTAAAAATAACAATCATCTCACACACATTTCACCGAGAAGCTCTTGCTTCCTCCCTTCATTTTAGTAAGGGCTTAACATTTGGTGTTGTGGGAATCAGTACGGTGCCTGGATTGTTTGCAGTCCTTAGTGTGACTGCACCTTTGCCTGTGTCTGACTAATTCATGCAGTTCATAAAGCTAGTCTGTAAATACTCATTCTGAATCTCGTGGAAGCTGAGCAGATATCTTCTCTACTTAGTTGTAAAAGGGGGCTAGTAATATGATTGACTGCTGCAGCATTGATGCAAAGGTGAAGTAATTGATTTTGAGAAGCATTCAGATATGATGGTGATGCCACCATGGAAATGTACACAAGCAGATTAACTTTCATATTCCAGCAGCATTTGAATAATGTGCAGTACAAAACACCTGGGACCGCATATTGAAAGGGAATATAAAAATCCTGAATAGCCAGTGAGCATCCAGTGGATGAAGCAGTACAGGATAATGCAATTATGATTTAACTGAATCAAGCGTAAGGGGTGGGGGGGAGAGGACAGGGGAAAGGTTGCATTAAAGTTACAGCATTAATTCTTGACTATCCTAGTTTTTGAGTGCTTGAATTAACAATTTCAACACATTTTGTGAAATGTAATATAAACAAGTTTTGTGCATACTGTAACGAATTCAACGGAAGCGCATGTAGGTATTACTAGAGAGCATATAGTATTTCTGACACATTTCTCTATACATGTGTGACACACTCTCACACATAAAAACTGGGGAACAGTTTTGCAAGGTCCTGGGAAATGAAATATCAGAGCTTTAAATGGAGTTTTCCCAGATCTTCTCCAATATGGAGTTAACATTCCCAATGCACAGTCAAAACTGTGTCTGCACAAAGACTGTCAAACTGTGCCTTGGGACGTGGCCCTCCAAACAGTCCCCACAAGCTCTTGAAATGGCCCTGCATTTTGCTATGGTCATGCAAAAATGAAGTCACAATTGCAGAAATTTCATTCTCACTCATTCTTCCTGCTCCATATATCCATGAAGACAGCCATTGACACCCGTACAGCACCTTTCACACGAGCAGCTCAGCAGGTAATGAAGATGGTGACCAAAGTTATCATTTGCTGCTGCATAAGTGGCAGCACTGGCAAATAATGTTCTTGTAATTCGTTCCCAGCTCTAGTAGAAAAAGCATCTCCCTGATACAATGCCATCTTCTCCCCATCATGGTCTCCCTTCTCCTGCCATCCCACAGCAGAGCTGGGGACACCATGGGGACTGTAGTGTGCTTTCATATATGGAGCAGCTCAGCCTGGGCCAGGGCTGAGGCACTTTGATGGAGAAGAGGAATTTTTTACTTAATTTTCACTTACTGTGGTATGTGCAAATGAGAACCCATCAGTGCTGCCATGGAGGTAAAAGTACAGTTTGGCTCTGAAGAGCATCTTTGTAAAAAGACCTTCGTGGAATATTTACTCCTTCTCACTTTGAAATCCATGTAGAAATATATGTATATTATAGGTAAATATTGTTTAATGAGAATTAAATTACCAAGATCAAAGTCTGTTTTGTGTGTGTGAGTTCTTTCAGCCCTATCCCTTCATCATGTGTTATTCTGTAGGTCATATTAGAATCTCAGCAATATTCATGGTACCCCACTGCCTTAATGAGTTTAAACACGTGAATTTAGTGAACTTGGATTTGTATAATTGAATCCTCAATTTGCTGATTCTTCATTGTTTTGGTTCTTTCAGGCTAACAGAAGTAAAAAACAGTAAAAACTTATTTTTGGCTCTAGAGGCACTGGATCTGACTGAATACAGAAAAACAGCAGATCAACAGAAACGGTTCCATTATTACATGGTCATTTTGAATGTTGAACTTCACTTTAAGCCAAAGAACACGCTAAAGAAAATAAAGCTTGAATATATTGTTCCCACATTTGCAAACCACTGACATAAGAATATTTTTGAGCATCCTAAGTATTCACCATTTTTGGCTATAACTTTATCTCAGTCACCATCTCCAATGCCAAGTTTATTTTTAAAGAGCAGCCTAGTTCCTGCTCCTTCAGGTTTATGCAGACAGCTGTTTTGTTTTGCTCTTCCTATGCTATGAAAAATCTGTCATTCAGTATTTAATTCTAGCACCTAACTGGCTCTCTTGAGACAACAGAGGACCCTCCAACAAATATAGACCCATCAAGATCCCCAAGTAGGATAAAAAACCCCAAAGTGAAGGCTAAAGCAAAACAGCAGGTCAGGAAGCTCAAAGGCTTGTAGCATTGATTTCTTTGGCACAAAAACCACCGGGTTAGTCCAGTCCGTACCCTGATTTAAATGGAATTATCCTGAGGTAAAAATAAAGGAATGCAGCGGTGAATCAGGCTCATTGTCTAGATTTAGTACAAAGCTGAGATGAAGGCACTGGGCTGTGTGTGATGCAAGGTGTAAATGAACAACACGCGTGAGCATGGCTTGATCTGTTCCTTATGGCGCTCACTAAACAGTATGTCAGGTATTTTTCTGCACAGCTCCTTGGGCCACGCAAGACTCATCTGTTTTATAATAAAAAGATTTGGCTGCTACATCAAGATCTTAAAAAACAATTGGAGCCAAATGATACAATAAGACTCCACCATTTCTCTGTCAAAATTGGGAAGAAGCCACTTTTAATTGGGGAGTGTTTAAGGCTGCAAGCTCCTGTTTGTCAATATGTACTCAGGAGCAATTTGCTGTCCTTGTTTCTAATCCTTTCATGTGGCTGCCCAACAACTGCATTTGATTTTTTCACCGCTTGTGAAGGTTTAAGGGCTGCTCCTGCTACTGTTCCTTCCCTCCTCCAAAGCAATAGCCATTCCCTTGCCTGAATAACCTGCAGAATGCAGGGGTTTGGATGGCCAGTTGCACAGACTGCAAAGTTTCAGGTGGGGAGAGGCAGTGGGGAGAAACCAGGCTGGGGAAGAGTGGAAGATCAGTAACACATCAAGCCCTTAACATGGCTTTCAGAAAATATTGCTCTACTGTGCTTTATATCCCTCAGGAAAATTGATGGCAGGTGACTTGGCCTGACTTCAAGCTGTTTTAAACACTGCATTATGTTCATCAGGTATCAGTACAAGCAAGGGGCTCATCAGATCTACTGGGTGTCCTGAAACAGGACAGTTGCGTGCTCATGGTAACAAGACTTGTCAATTAGACTTGCATTTTTGTGAATTGCCATGCACATTGAGCATTTTTTAAGCAGGACCCATAAGACAGACAGAGTCAACCAGAGAGGCACCCACTGGAATATGCAGAGCTTTTGCCCAAGTGCTGCAGTGTTTGAAGTTCTCATTAAAGCAGCAGCCCTAATGGTATGTTACTAGATAACGAAATACGACTTCATATGAAATATATGAAGTATATTGAAAATCACAGTTATGGGGACAATCTAAACCCTTAAAAGCTCAAATAGCACATCATGATTGTTTTAAGCACCAACTGACCTTTTCTTACACAGATGAGGGAACCTCCCTGTGATGCCGGAGCTGTGGGATTAGCGGCACTGTCAGATTCGCAGGGACGATGACCTGGGTGTACACGAGACTCCCAGAGAGGCAAGTGACACTTCTTGAAGCAGCTTCCTGCCTTTACAGGATATGTCTTCTCTTCATATCTTGCTATAATCTGACTGAATTTTAAACAGAAACTTAGCTGAAAAGGGGCTTCTCACTGTGTTTCACAATACCTGGCACTGGCTGCTCCAACAGTGAGCACAACCGCCCTAAGAAAAACACTAGTTCAGCCATAATTTCCTGTCTTTCTGTTTCTGCTTTTCGGGGTTATGCATACCATTACCTAGAGCTTAGCAGTGTTGTGAAAGACACTAACCAAGTGTAATGACTTGGGGAATTCAGCTCACTTTAGAGTTTCCAGAAATTTTTCTCCCCCAAGAAGTTTTTCCAGCTATTTTATAGGCACCAGAAGGAAAAACAGTTTGCCCAGAGAGCAGCAGCGTGAGCTATCTTTGGATTCGTGCTGTCAAATGCAGAAGGCATTTGCTGGGCAACTCTTGACATGTGCGTGCCACAAGATTTAATCAAGGAAACTCAAGTTCATGTCCTATTTTGCAGGAGGTATATTCCCCAAAAGAGCTGGGCACACCTCCAGAGAAAATTCATCACTGCTGGGGAGCAAAACTGAGAGGGCAAATGCTTTAAGATTGGAAACCCCCCAACACTGCTCCTGCGTTGTCTGGTGACCACTGGCCTGCAGAGCTGGGACCACAGCTTGTGCTGGGGCAATTGCAAACTGTGGGGCGCTGGTGCTGCTTTCAGCATCGTGTGCAAGGCAGCAGCCCATGCGAAGCCCTTCGGTGGGTCTTCTAAAAACTCAATAAGGTCCCTCACAGTTGTCAAAAGTTGTAATAAGCATTCTTAAATTTTTTGTTCTTCTGTTAGACAGATAACTGTGATTAGGAAATGTCTATTTAATTAGGAGACTAATTTGGGAAGCCCATTCTGTTCCCTAAATGACACTAGGGTTATACCAGCCCAACTAGAAAAACTATCAACAACCAAGGCAGAGAAGAAGAGACAGATGATGTTATCTTCACTCACCTAAACTAGTGCTTCCGTAAAAATAACCCCATGGAAGCTGACAGCTATTGAAAGTGAAAAAGATCAACATTAAAATAATATTCAAATAGCATGAGAATCCCTCTTTTTGTAATAACACAAATGAAGTCAAGTGTGATGATGATTAACACCAATCGGAGCAAGGTACACTTCTTTTTAAAGGGAAAACATCTGCTCTGTTTTGTTTTTTCCTGAACACTGTGAAAAGAGCTGGTTTTGCCTCAGGAGGTAGAAAAAGTTTCACTCCTCTAGTAATGCCTTCATTTTTCTTCTGACCCCTTGGATCATTTAATTGGGCTCCTTTTAAAGCCAGTATGTAGGTAAACTGCACGCATAATTAGCCAGCTGGGTCCCCTGCCAAGAGTGTGTCATTTAGTATCTGTGAGTGCCAGCAGGGTCAGGCATGACACATGGCACAGTTCTGAAAAGCAAACAATCTTAAGGTCTTGTCCATAAAACATGGAACACGTTCAGGGCTTTATCAGGCTCTTTCAGCAGTTTCTCATGCATGACCAGAGGTGTGGATTTTATGTGCAACTCATAAAGAAAACTCTCTAATTTGCACGCCACAAGCACTAGCAGGTGATGGCTCAGGGTAGCAGAGGAGGTGAAAAAACTTTGGCAAAGACATTAAACTGCGTCTGCATGTAAAGAATATCCTTTTCCATTTAGTGCAGGCATCCGCTGCCATGTGATGGCTTAAGGAGCTAAGCAGCAAGTTTGAAACATGGTTGGGAATCACTGCTTCATATCCCAGCAGGACTAGCTCAGTGTCTTTGGGAGGTGAAGTTTTAGGAATCTACTTGCAAGCACATTTTAATTTGCATGAAATGCTCTGGCAGGGTGCACCCTTCGCTTTCAGTGCCAAGGCCGTGCATTCCACAGCCACCAGAGAGTTAATGGTGCCCTGGCCGTGTGGTCACTGGCACAAAATCCTGGGTGGATTTTGCAGAAGGGTGTGTATAAACGAACTCCAGGCATCTCTGCAGCCACTTGAAAAGCACTTGTAGTAACAGAGCTGCATTACGCTGTGTTTCTGCCTTTGCTGGAAGTTATCAGTCACGACAGGGTCTGCAGCAAGGAGACACGCTGAGATTTATCCGGAACTGATGAACAGAGAGACTGTTTCCTGACCACAATAGAGTAATTTAATGCATCATTATTATACCATTGCTTCCATCAAGTCACTCTTACCCAAAATATCTGCCTTGCCTTCACTTAATTTCCTTCCAAAATCCAGATGAGACTCATACATGTGATTAAGCATTACCTGCCTGCACGCAGTGAGGGCCCATCAGACATCCTCTGCTTCGAGAGGCTCCTATTTCCATCAGTCACCTTTGATCTTCCCCTGGGTCAGCTGTGACTCTGCCACCGGAGAGTTATCCACTCATTTGAGGGTATGATGCCAAGTCTGTTGCTGTTAAAAAAAGCTTATTTTGATGAGGAGGACTTTCACACTTTATGTGGAAAACAGAGTGCAGAAAGCATTCATAAAATTAAGAAGTTTTGTGACATTCACACCCCAGTTGTGACAGACCCAAAGCCAAGACCAAGACATAGATCCCTGGAGTTCTGTACTCATCAAGCACTCGCATTGTGCCTCCTCGCTGCCTCACAACCAACACACACCGGCCACCTATGCATTTTCAAAGAGCCACAGGCAAAGGGTGAGCAGGGAATGTTTAAAGGATGTCAGTATCCCAAGATGCCCACACCACCTCTTACCACAGACATTTCTTTATTATGGACACTTCATAGACCACTTCTTTTATTTGTTGAGGCATGGGCAAACTTGCAGCTTCAAAGAGATGTGCCAGGTCTGCAAAATCAAGAACTGTTACTTCATATTACTTTGAATCTCTCAGAGTCTCCTTTCTAAGCTTTTCTCCACAAGCAGAAAAGCCAGTAGCTCGCCTGTGTGCTTGCTTATGTAAGGTACATGGAAATGCTGACAAATTCATCCATTCCAGAAGCTGGAGATTTAAGAAAAACACCCGGTACTGTGAGACTCTCAATGGTCATAAGACTTTGATGTTTTGAATGATGGAGTTTCCACCACTTCCACTGGAGACTACTCCATAACAGGTCCCTGTATACTCATGTTGCTGTTACTCAGCAGTTTTGTATTTTCACTACAAAACCACTCCTTTCATATCATTCTTGACATCCCATACAGAGGAAAGCCAAGGTATGGAGGTTTCTCAATTCTCCATAACACTTAGGGGTATGAGATTAATACATTTATGTGGTCCACTTAAGGTTATCACATGATTGTCTTCAGGAAATGAAAGGGGCCAGAGCTTTTACACATTTTTAAGCATATACCAGTAATAATTATTTTAAAAACCTCTCTCCGATCTTCCTGTTTAACAAAGAAGATATTGTTTGGAAGATAGAAAATAAATTAATTTTCTACTATGACCTCATTAAAATTGGATTTAAGTTCCAACCCAAAAGAATTTTAGAACAACATTAAATCTCCATCTATTGAAGCTGGTCTATTTATTAATTTCCCTGCCAGAAAGCATATTTTGACTGGCCTGCAAGCTGAGCAGACAGTCTCTCCCCAGAAGCTCACACATGAAGGCCATTTCCTTATTCATTTCTTCTCAGAAAGAGGGTGTTTCCAACCATATCATTTTTAATCAAAGCACTCTTGACTCAGACACAATTGTTCACGTTGACGGACAGATGGGGATTTGATCCTGACCCAAGAACACAAAAAAGCAGAAAGGGCAGTGCCTCTCTTATCTGCAACGAATGAACAAGATTAGCCATAACCTGTTTTCTTCTCACCATACAACAAATCCAGTGTGTGCTCTCAGTACAGCCATAGATTCTCATCTTGTAATTTTTAATACAAGACATATACAGCCTGAGGGAACAAATTACTCTTCTGTATTCAACATGCTTCAGTGCCTTCAGAGGACTGTGCTTGAGAAACACAGTTACTTTGCTTGGCAGGAAAAGCCTTTGAAAACAAAGGAGAGGACTCTGTGATGAAAGTGAAGTTCATCCCAAAACCAACAAAAGAAAGCAGTTTGGGAAGTTGGACATGCTTTGGTGGAAAATTGTCAAGACATGAGTTTACTTTCTAAGTGGCACTGTGCATCAAATTGTGTTTCTGTGCAATCCCAAAGCATGACTGTCTTTAAAACAAAAAAAACCAAAAAACCAAACAACAACAAAAAAAAAACCCAACAAAAACAAACAAACAAACCAACCAACCCAAAAGCACAGTTTGAAATCAGCCAGACTGTATCCTGCGTATGAGCTTTCCCATTGGGAACCTGGAGCTGAGAAGAGAGAACAGGGGAGCCCTGCTCTTCCCTCTTCCCCCTTCTGTCCATCTGCTGTTAAAATCTCAGCTCCTCAGGCACTATTTTCTCATGTGAAAATGAAGGAAAATGGGGTCTCAAGTGCTACTGAAATAAAAATACCAATGAGAGATGAAAAACGTGTGGGTGTCTATAAATAAGACAGAGTGGGCTCGCTGTCTGATACCCTTCTGCAGCTGTGCCAACCGCGTGTGCACTAAATCATAACAGTGTAGGCCTGCTCACTCAAAATAGTGACATTAATTTAAGAATTACGAGTTTTAAAGTTACGACGTTTCAGAGATCTTATGTGTTTCATTCAGCGTGAGTGGGTTTTGAGCCTATGAGAGCAATGAAAATTAGAAACTTACTCTATCACGAAAAATAAAAAAGAAAGAAAAGAGATTTTTGTGTAATTGCCTGTCTTCAGAAACAAAACCTCACAAACAGTAAATTTATTTTTACTGAACTAGGAAACAGGGGTCTTTTTTATATTGAATATTTGACAAATCACATCAAATGCTCCATTTGAATTTCCTTTTCCCCATGCTTTGCTACATGAAAATTTCTATAGGACTGCAAATGTCAAATAGAGAAAATGTTTTTATTTCTCTGGCTGAAGTACTTCACACTAACCGACCTATAGGACTTCTTTGCTTTGTATAAGTATCCTTCATAAGAAACTTTTTCAAGAAAAATCCAATTACAAAGACTGCCACTTTTCTGTTTTCGAGAAATTTTTTCATATATGATATAATTCCATTTCCATTTTAGAAGGTCCAACTGAAAATATCAAAATATTGCTGCTTTATACTGCATCCATTCAGAACATCATTTCAGGTTTTGGCAACTGAACATTTTTGTTTTCCACCTCTGCTGGCAGGGCAGGAGGGTTTCCAATTTCTTAACTTTCTCCCTCTCTACAAAAAACAATATGTCTTGTAAGGAGCATGAAAAGAGAAAGAAAAATGTAAAGGATTGATATTGTTTTGCCTAGGGAATGTAAATGGCATTTGTTTACCCCCTTTCTCTCTTGAAAAGATTTAATTAGAATGCCATTTTCAGATACAGATGCTTCTTTTTTTTATATATAGAATTGATATTTTCCTATGCATTTAAGTGCAACATTCAAGTCCAAATTATGGTCTTATTTCCTCTTAAAAATGTAACCTAGTTCTGTATGCCTTCCTAAACAGTTACTCAGGTTTGGGAACAATGCAGGCTGTATTTTCCAGTTTACAAGTAATAAAGTGTAACTTCCAGGAAGGAAACCCGGGATAAAGTTTCCTGTCATCTTTCCATACAGTGGCTGGTATATTCATTTGCAGTACTAAGTATGCAAAAATATACACAGACATTAATGTAATTTTAGTTTACATACGATTGCATGGGTAACAATGATACTTTTGTTTGTTAGTTTGTGGGCACACATCTCAAGTGCAATGTTTTTCAGTCTTTTCTGAAAATCTTCATTCACATACAGACAAATTCTATTGAGTATCTTCCTTATTAACAATTGTCATAACAGGAAAGAAAAACATATGCAAAATTTACATACACAGTGCTTATTAACACAGCCTCAGAAAAAAAAAAATCACAAAAATAGTATATGTGCTCCCTGTAGTGAATTTGATTTTGTCTGGTCTGTAACTGAATTCCCCTGATACTCCAGTTTTATGACAGTGTGATGTAGTGGTAAATCAGGGCCATACTGATGATCTAAATCAGAATAACCAGCATGTTTTTCATTTCAGAAGCAAAAAAAAAAAAAAAAGTTTGCAACAGAAAGTTTGCCAGTTTCAGCACTTCCTGGCCGCCAAGAACATTTACTGAAAATCAATGGTCTGTCCAAAACCTAATGTGAGCAGGAATCATAGTGCAGCTGTTCAGAATCTATACGGCTTCCTAGGCAAAGTTTCTAAGCCCTTTCAGTCCTTTAGAATAATAAAAATGATTAATGGTCTTGAACACTGTGAACCAAGTGTTTTGAAGTGTAACCTGCTACTTGTAATGCACTCAATATTTCTGATCTGTATTGTACTGGCATATGGGGCCTCTGGAAGTTAATGTTAAAACGGGCAACATTTGAAATGAATGAAGAGAGGCTCATGAAGTCTGACGGCAAAATTGTTTTCTCCCAAACCAAGACATTATTTTCCATCAGTTCATAAAGACAAAAAAGAAGTGACTGTAAATATATATAAACATATATCATTTTCTATAAACATATATTCTAAGAGAGCAATGCGGATACCAAACATTTTATCAGCAAAATGATCCATCACATCCAGCGCAAGAGTTTGCTGTAAATGGACCTCAAATTGTTTGGAAGAAACATAAAAGTGTTGGGTCTTCTCAGAGACTGCGTGCAGCAGAAGGAGGTTCAAAATTTCATCGAACAACGTCTTCCACCCAGGCCTTCCCATATCCCTGCCCCTTTTGGGTGCAGCCCCAGCCATAAGCACAACTCTTGGAGCCAGTTTGATCTATGCCAAGAGTTGGTAGATTCACATAAATATAAAATCCAGTGAGGCACAGTAAAATGCTGGTGACCGGCAGGTACCAGACACCTGCAGTGTACAGTCGCACGGGTCACCGAGGGGCATTTCTCTGGTTTGCACCAAGCCCATATCCAGCTGCCTCACACCTGATCCCCAGGTCTGCTCACACCAGGGCTGCAGTTGCACAACCATCTTCTTCCAAAAAACTGGACTCAGGCCTAAGATGTCACTCGACCCCCAACCGACATTAACCCCAACTTGTTTGGTCACACCCTGTACCAAACTCAAGCAAACAAACTGATAAATTTGGACCTTACCTATTTCCAGCCATTGTCAGGGCCCTGAATGTACCAAGAGGCCTTAATTGCCCCGACCAGCTCCACCTGGGACCCCCACCCACAGCCCCTGACCACCACCCAGGAACTCTATTTAAGCTCAGCCCCAGGGTACCCAGTACCTAGGCTGGAGACATGAATGCTTCCAGCCCTGACTCCTGGGTGGACTGTGGCTCTGTGCTGTGGGTAGCTCATCTCTGGTCTTCTCCTGGTTTTGTATGTGACTAGGCTCCCTGGATGGACCCTGGACCTGAATCATTGTTCCCTGTACATGGGGCTCTTAACGGGCCCCACTGCCAGGATCCACCACTGCTTGTGCCAGTCACACTTGGTTCCCAGGTCACCTTCCCTTAGGGATCTATTGGCATTCGCTTCTCCCTGAAAAACATAAACCTTAAGTTAAAAGTTGTTGGGGGATGAAAAAACAGCAACAAACTACAATGGAACAGAAGAAAGCTTGACTGCTGGAAGGGATCTCCACTGCTGCTTCAGCATCCCCGCTGCCTGTAATTCCCCATCTGCTTGTTGGGTGCAATGGAAGCTCAGAAAAGCATTATAAGGAACACTTAGTTAACGTTTATAGAGAGGTAATGTGTTAAGTTCTCTTACGAAACTTTTTACCCTAAATTTACAGGCCTTATATGCAATATTATTTTGGGGACAGCATATTGTATTCATTAGAAATTTCAAATGGTATAAACAAGGCAGCAGAAGTACTCAAATTGCTGCAAGCCAGATGGAGATCTTATCATACTACCTCCCACAATTTAGAATAACTTATTCTTGAAAACCCCAAGTTATTCTGCTTACAGCATAGCAGATGAGTGAATCTCCTGGGTCGATGCTGGACTGTGCCACGTAGAGCAGATATTTGCCTGTCCCTTCTCTCTGCTAAGGACGGACACGAAGCGCAGCCTCCTGCCTGAGCACTCGCTGCACTAGTGCACAGTAGTGGAAGGTGCATGTAGGCTTAAACAAAAACAAAGTAAAAATTACATCATGAGAAGTCACATTTTTGCAGCATAAGGGAACATTTTAGTCTAATTATCTTCTTGAGCACAGAAAGAAAATGAAACATTTTACCAGAGTCAGTTTTTAAAAGAATTATCCTAGGTAAATTGATCTGCAGAGAGTTGCTCCCAAAACTATAAATCATATTGATTTACTTGCTTTACACTTCTAAAGGGTGACCAATGAGTTATCGGAAGGGTACACGGAGCCCTCAGTCTCACAGATTGAGGATGTGGCTTATTCCTGCCTGAAATACAGACTAGCAAGATGCAAATGATCTCTCTCTTGTAATAAACAGAAAGAGAATTACTGTGTTTCTTGACAAAAAATCAGAATAGACTATTTGTGATTTCTTAGCACTACCTGAATAGATCCGAGTTTCTTAAATTTCACTGTATTTGCATGGCAATTAGGGAAGAGCATTTATTCTTTTAACTTGGGGTGGATCTTTACAGCTTGTAATCACATGCATTCATCAAATGTAGTGTAAGTTGCACTCTGGAAGTGTACAAGGAGCATATAACATATATGCTTAGATAACATTCAGCATATAACATTCTGCCTGTTCATTAGCTTGTAAAACAAATTTAAAAGTACTGTGAATGCTAACAGTGGGAAAATAGTAAAATGCTCCTCTGTATCTATTGTATTCGCATTTTGATTTCAAATCGTCAACGACCATGTTTAGGAGCATTTTTTTAAATATTATGTTAAATTTTCTAATTAAAGTTTTGAGGCAGCCAGATTGACTCATCTGAACAGAGTAATTAGTTTGGCAGAATTGACTCATGTTCATTCTACCTGACAGCATTCCCTTTTGTGGGAATGTAACTCTTACTGTGAAAATGTTGTACTAAGCAAACCTTAGTTCCGCTCGTAAATCAGTTTGATGAAAGGTTTGAAAGCCTGTTTCTATGGTGTAGTTAAATTACATTGAAAGTACAACTGAATTTGTCTCTAGTTTTTCCATCAAGTTTAATGTGACTTAAAGAAAAGTTTGCTGAAGACAGAGTACGGTTTCAAAAGCCAGATGAGATTTCTTGAACAAAAGTAGATAGAATTTAGGTAAACATTCTCCAAATTTAAAGTAGCACACTGAAGCATTTGTCTTTGATTATCAGTTTTAATGTACATAATAATGACACTATTCCCATGGTGACAGGCACGTTCAAAAAAGTTCCAGAGTGCTTGCATTCCGATTCCTAAAATCAAACTCCTCCTTGCAGTCAAAATCCGATGTAAAGTTGGAAGAAGGATGGCTTTTGATCCATGTGTGAATAAACTTTCCAAATACTTGTCAATTCTACAAAATAAATTAAATGGAAGATTTCTGGAAGACTAGTCAGCCACCCTGTACCAGTGGTGCTGCTGAGCTGCTGTCGCATCAACAGCTGAGGGATTTTGATGCTCTTGCATGCAAAACTAACCACTGCCTAATTTGGAGCCCACCCAAAATTCAGCTTTTTTTTGGCTTACTATAGTATCAACTACCTGGAGGCAGATGCAACGTTATATGAGTCAGAAGTGACTTCAGTGATGTCCTTGAATTACATTTTGCCTTGTGCATGCTGCTCTAGTCATAAAGAAACAGAGCCAAAAGTTGTAATTTATGAGTGGGTTTGCCAGTCTATGGAATTCGTAAGTCTTCCCTGCGGAGGAAGCTGAGATCTACAAAATATTTCACCTGAAGAGTACAAAAAGAAAAAAAAAAATCTAACAGCCCATGAGAAAACAACTGCACAAATACCTTCCATTTTCCTACATAGCTACATGAGTGGACCATGTGTCTTCCTTTCGGACCACAAGTACATCCTATTTTCAAAGGGAATGTTCTTTTATGAAAAATTAATATAAGTTTTCATAATTTGACTTATAATGCGCATATTGATTAGAATTGAAAACTGGCCATTTTCCAGCTCTGCTCTAGTGTAAAAAAAAAACCCACAACCATGCACCTCGTCTCCAAATGGATCTGTGTCCAAATTCCTCCTACTGATTTTTTATGACTGGTAATTGAAATAACATATCAAACCTTAACTTTAAAATATTGTTCTAGCTCTGTCTCGAGTCAGGTTTTCAAATCTCTCCTGCAGCCCATCATTCCTTCCCCCAGCAGAGCCACGGCCGTTTCCCATACACAGGTTAGGGTTCAGAGCTGCGTGTGCTGAAGTGAGTCAGCGGGAAGTGTGTATTCGCACATATTGCTCCAGCCCAAGCAAAGACGGCAGCACGACACAAGAATTTTGCTCTCCCGTTATGTTATTAAAAGAGCTCTGAAGAAAAACTCATGGAGAAAAAACCCCCAAATTGTCACAAAACTTATTTTCCATTTTAATCGCTTTCCAAATAAATTAATCGTTAAGCAGTTGTGCTCACAGGTGAAATTGGTTCTATTCCTATTGTTAGAGATGGCTGGTTGCAGTAAAGAATGGCAGCATCCCACCCTGCAACAAAACATACATTTTTTCTCAATGGATGTATTATTTGAGAAATTTCATTGTTGTCATAGTACAAATCATTTTTCTGTTAAAGCATGAGGAAACAGGAAGGATGGAGTAGAAGGATCTTTTGTTTCTACAGGAGAAATTCCAAGCAAAATAGTGGAAGGGTTTTAAAAAAAAAAAAGTAAAATAATTCTGGGTTTTTTATTTTTTTTCATTTTGAGCCAGTAGTGGAAATTGATTAATGAAGCCCGTCTGTAGCTGGTACAAAGGGCCAAATCTTCAGTTAATATAAAATAGCAAGCTTCTACTTTTAAAAACCAGAAAGAGGAAGGGGACATAAAACTGAAAAACAAACAGGCATATTTGATCATTTAGTGGTGAAAAGATCAGGCGCTCCTCAGTTGCAGGGTTTTATTTTTGTGCATTGTGTCAACGATTGGAAACCATATGTTTTAAGACCAGCTTCAATAGTATCAGTAGCTACAGTCCTCCTCTCAGATTACTTTTTACTGCCTGCCTAATTTTGAGCTTTAATAGCTAACATGCACTTTGTTTATCAGTTACAAATGTTTTGAATTTTGATGAAGAGGGCTAAACAACACACATTGGTTTATCATCAGGAATAAAGACCCAACTAACAATTTGTTTAATATCGGGGCCTGAGACTTTGCAAACAAGCATTTCTTAGAAATAAGAAGAATAATGTTAAAATGGATGGCTCTGGTTCTGAAAGCTGAACATGAGATGGTAGCATTGGGATCCTGACACAGCTCTTGTCATCCCTGGAAGAATCCATCCTGCAAGGTGCTGAGCCTTTTGGCATCAAAACTGCAACCAAGTACAGCACCGTTAAGTCCCCTCAGATGGCACTCCTGTTAAATAGCCGGTCCCCTATTAACTGCTTTCTTGAACTGAGGTCGGTCTGGCGGGATTAAAATTAAATGTATGTTTAAGGTCTTTCCAGAATCAGACCCTTCGTACCTTGCAGGATTGAGCATATACATGAAATAGCTCTTTTTTAAGTAATTCTGGTTAGCCGTACAACAAAGAAACTCAAAATAGTCTCTAGCTTGTGTTATTTATCCTCTAATTACTTGAGGACAGAGTACCTCTCCTCTGTTTTTAAAGCACTGCATAAATTAATGATTTTCTAACAATAACAGCAGCAGCAATTCTGGGCATTTACCAGAGAGGAAGCAACCATTAGCCTTGAGAATGAAATTTCACTGCAGTCCACAAAATAATGTGTTAGGAAATATTATGGTTGCCAACTTTCGCAATTTTGTTGAAAGTCTTCTAAAATGTGAGGGTTGGGGTGTTTTGGTTGTGTGTTTTTTTTCACAAAGCCTGAGCTCTGGCATCATGTGAAAACATGAAAATGTGAGATTCTCCGTTTTAATTTTAGAAGACAAGTAAGTTACTCAGCATTGTGGTTGCAAAGAGAAATTGAAAACATGAACCCAAGGGCCAGAGAACAATTAGTAAGAGCCCAAAATGCCTTGCTTTTAAAATCTTACACATTGTAAAACAATTTCATGACACTCAGGGTCTGACTCAGGGTGTTTCTATGCTTGGGGTTAACCATATTCAGTACCCCAATAAATCCTCTATACCCTTTTTGAGGCTTTCTCACCTTGGTTTTTACCAGAGGGTGGGATCAGCTATTGTCAGAGAGGATGCTAAAGTTAAATATTGGCTTATTTCTTGTTTTTAAAAATGAAACTACTTGTTTGTATTGATGTAGCTCTGTTCATTTTGATGATGAAGTGGACAGCAGAAAATGGAAATATTTCCTCAAGGGAAACACATTTTCCACAGTAACTAAACTTTGTGATCCATCTCCTTGCCTCCTCAGAGGAGAGGCTGAGCTGTGGGATCTCCCACACTACGAGATAAGCTCTCTGGATCCCAGTATGGGATGGCTGCTCGGGTCCCACAGGGTGCCCAAGGAGGACCATTAGCTCCTCAGTCTGCCCAGAACACTGCCACCCAGCAATCCGGAGCATTTCCATTTGGTGAATACATAAGCTCTCTGCACAGATTCCTTTATTCTTTATGGTACATGGGAATAAGCAGAAGGTAACAAGTCAGGCAAACCCCCTTCTAAACATGCCTTGGTCTTTGACAGAAAAAAAAAAATCCACCACTCTAGGAAACCCCTGGCATAATATGACAGACGATGACCCAGGTTGAAGAAATGGAGACTTTTCTTGAGCCAACTACTAGGACTTGCTCCTACTCTCTCTTGCCTTGCAGCCTGGTACCCCATGCAGCTGCATGACCTGTGCACCCCAACCCCTACGGGGCAGAAACCATTTTGTTCCCTTGCCTTTCTAAATTGCTTTTAAGATCTACACATATTTTGCTGGATGCTAACAATGATGAAAATACTTAAAATTCCCAATTGAAAAATATCCTTTATCTTCCTCCTTGCACCCTTTTCCCACCATGCCCTTATCTACTTTTCTAAATATTGCACACAATGTTTTCGGTAAATAAAAAGGATATTAGAGTAGACAAATAATGTTTACCCACCAGCTCAAGAAAGGTGTTTCTGGCACCAATTCACAAGTTACAAAAATTACTTATACTGAAAGGGACAAGGAGTGTCTTTTTGTGTGCAGGGTGCTGTACAAACAATGAGGTCCTGGTCTCTGACTGCCTTTCTGTGGCATTACCACAAACAATACTAATTCTTAAATACCTGCCTGGCTTTAAGCACTTAAGTAAATAGTTGTATTGATTGTTGTAGGACTATTCACATGCATAAAACTAAGCATATATTCAAATATGTTGTGAAATCAAGGGTCGAGTGAATTTTGCATGCAAGGCATTTTTAGACGATTAGTGTATATGAGCTTACTTGTTAAGACCAGCTTCAAAAGGAGCTAATGTGGCAATCGTTTTTTTGGGCAGGGCAGGGGGGGAAGGAAAAGATATTTTTTTAAAGAATGGATCTAAAGAGACTCCTCACCAGAATCACGATTGCAGGGAAGAAAGGCAGTAAGGAACTCCCCCAAACCGGCGATCTCTCCGAATTTAACGTGAGAGCCGTGTAAACTCAGACCTGCAGATAATCCAGGGGGAAATCAGGGGGTTAGTGCCGAGAACTGATGGGGAATTACAACTGAAAGAGCTTTGGTTTTTCTAGGCCGGCGGGAGGTAGCTCATGCTAGGAAGCCTGCCAGCTCCGAGCTGATGCTGGGAGCTTTGTCTCCTTTGGATTGTAGGAACACACTTTGCAGTCGAACTGATCTGAGAGATTTTGATAGTAAAACCAGCTGTCTCGTTGCAATGATGTTTTTGTTCCATTGTCAAAATTTTGAGTCAATTCCATGAGTGGGCTGCAGCTTGTTCAAACCCTGAACTCAACACCCTTTGTGCTTCTTTGGCTTTTCCACTGCGGTTCATGGGATATCTCCTTCCTGAGGAAAGGGCTAGGTGTAATAAAAGCCGTCGGGGTGAGGACTTGCAGGTCCCCTCCGATGCTTCCCCAGTGCTGGAGAGGCAGAACTGGAGAGCTGCAGCCTGCCTCAGGCTGGTGAGAAGGGGGGAATAACGAAGAAGAGTGGGGTGTGGAAACCTAACGTCCCAATGCCGCTGTGGCCAGGCTGCATCCCCAGCAAGCAGGTACGCCTGTGGGAAGGGGCAGCTATGTGGTCCCTGTGCCGAGTGTGGGGACAGGCTGGCATGGGCAGGGTGAAGCTGTGCGCGTGGTGCACAAGGGGATGCAAGGAGAGGGTTTGTGCGGCAGGAGGCCCCAGCCCCATCTCCCCAACATGAGCCTTCCGAAGGTGTCTGTTGCCCCTCTCTTGGATGTGCAGATGACACACCTGACAGAGGTGTCATTGGGCAAGAGCAAAGTCCCCCTCAAGGTGCACGTGGCAGAGACTGCCTTTGATTTTGTCCTGACACGGGAGATGGGGAAGCACCTCTGTATGGCCACAGATCCACTCTGGTTCCCTTGAGGAAATCAGAGCTAGAAGCAAGATCACTCGGGGAGCTTTCACCCTGTGGGGAGCCAGGAGCTGTGTGATGCTCTGTGTTCGTTAGCACGGAGGGATGGCCTGTGCCAGTGAAGCTGTCTCTGCAGGTCTGCAGGACCTACGGCTCAGTGGCACAGTGTGCGTAAGAAAAACAGGCATCCACAAAAAGCTCTTCTTTTTAAATTGATATTTTCCCTAGAGATCAGTAACGCAAGGACTGTGGTGAGAACGATGACTTTCATGGAAGTAGAGCCTGCAGATATCACGGTATTGAAGTGTCCATGCTTTAAATCATGACTCTCTTTTAAAAACTTGCAGCCAAAAGTACATTGACAGCACCGACAAAGATAAAACTATAGCTACGAAAGCAAAAAACCCAAACGCGTTAGGAGAGTACCTGCTATCGGTGAAAATACCGACTGGCTTTTGTCAGAAGGCGCGGAGGCAGCGGCGGGGACAGGTCTCCCTCCGGCCAGAGCGGCGGCGGTGGGTGGTAGGGGACAGGTTAGTGACAATAGCAGAGGGGCTGCCAGGGCGTCCCCGCGCTCCGGCCGGGCCCGGCGGGGTGCGGGACCCGCGGGAAGCTCCTCCTCCGCCCCGACCCCACAGCCCCGCGGGCGCTGGGACACGGCCGAGGGCGCAGGCTGCGACACGCCGCGGCCCCACGCGTGCGGTAGGTGGTGTGCGGGACGGCCACCCGGGACGGCGGGCAGCCCGGCGGCCCCGGTGACGGGCTGCCGCGGGGGGCGGAGGGGCCGGGGGTTCCTGCCCGGCTACCGGGGAAGCAACAGGTCAGACGAACCGGTTAAAAATCCCCGCGCCGTCCCTCCTGCTCCCGCGTGTGCGGGCGGGACGGCTCCGCACCGCTCCGCGCTCCTCCGCAGCCCGCGGGCTCCGGCGGGAGGCGCGGCGGGGAGGAGGGGTGGGCGCGCCCCGGGCTCAGCGCGGGGTGCGGAGCCACCGCCCCGCTCCGCTCCCTTCCGCGGGCATGCGCGCCTGCCTCGCACATGCTCACTGCGCCCGCAGCGGGCGCGCACACTCCGCAGCGCTGCGGCTCCGCGCTGCGCCTCTGGTGAGTACGAACAGAAGGGGAGGGACGCGGCCGCGGAGCGGCTTCTCCCCGTACCCGCGGAGGGGGCCGTCGGTGGCGGGCTTCCGAGCGGGGCTTTGCCTGCCGCGGCTACTAGCCGAAGTGTGAATCCGCGGAAAACGGGGCGGGGGGCGCGGGGCAGGGCGCTACCGCGGAGCGAGGCGCTGGCCCCGAAAGCCGTCGGGGGCGCGCGGTGAGCCGCCCTCCGCGGGCGCGGAGCGGCACCTTCTGTGGCGTGAAGCGCGGCAGCGCGTTGGGGTCCCGCCTGCGGAGTGCGAGCAAGAATGAGGAGAGGTAGTCGTTAGTCGATGCGCAGCGTTTGGTTTTACCTTAAAACCGGCTTCGTTTTGTAATTACTTTAAAAACTAAAGCGTGCGTTTAAATAACATGAGTTAATGCTCTTTTTCGCTGTTGCTTATACGAGGAAAGCTTGTACTGTGATTTATTCAGTTTAAGTAAACTTTTTTTAGTGTTAAATTATGCTTGAGCCCAGTGAATGGCCTCTAAATGAAATTATTCATGGTATACAACTACTGTTTTTCAGGCATTTCAAGTAATGGTATATTCTGTTGTATAAAATTGTAATTGTTAAAATACATATGGTTAACCAATAAACTATTTATTGGTCTGCATTATTAAAAGAAATTTTGTTCAGTGTAATATCGAATTCACACATCCCTTGGCGCTGTTAAAGGCAATGGCAGGAATGGTTTATTGTTTAATCTTTCTTGTGGACTTTACTGATTTACTGAGAATTGCTTATCTCTGCAGTGCCATCCATGGAAGGGTTTTCCCCCCGCAATATGTTGGGAAAGCACGTCTAAATTCTTTTGCCTGTCTACATCTATGTGTATTAGGGCGGTCTTTTCCACAAATGATGGCATATATTTAAATTAGTTGTTCTGTGTCTAAACTAGTGTTTCTTAGATCATTTCATACATTTAGTGTTGCATTGTTTTGTGTTACTTTTTGCTACATACAGGATAAAGTCTTTCTCCTTACCCTTTTTGACATGAACAAATCATTTCTGTTCTTAAACAAAGCTGAATTTTTATTTCTGCTTTGAAATTCAAGGCATCATGTGGCCTCAAATGTTACTTATACAAGTAGGAAAGACTTGCAGTACAAATGCCTTGAAAATAATCAGTGCTTGCAGCTTTGGAAGCATTCCAGAAACTTTTTAAGCGTGATTTTAAAATTCTCTTTAAATGGCACAGCAGCTGATAACTCGATTTAATTATTCTAACTTATATCTCTTAGTTAAAAAAAAAATAAAATCTTAATCTGTGATGCAAAATTAAATTGTGACATTGAGTCAAATTGTCCACGCAATTTTCGTGCGTCTTCTACTCCCCCACCAACAGGTCAAAACGTTTGGCTAAATAACAAGTGGTGTACTCTTCTGGTTTTAGGCTCATCGATTTGTTTTGCTTTGTTTAGTCCGCTCCCCCCAGCTCATTTTCTTTTAAAATACTGCATAGAGACTTGATTCCCATGACTTGCTAATCTTATCACCATTATTTGGTTGAAATGTTTGAAATGGGTTCCTGTTTCAAATATCTCACAACCTTGGCAGTCTTAAATTTCATTAGAAAAGCTTCATTAGGGAGGAATAAAAATGTTGTTGATAATTCCCCCTCCAACAATAAGTCCCATATTCAACTTCACAATGTGTGCGGATACGCCTTGATTGTACAAAGGAATTAAACTCACGTATTCATATGAAGAACTTGATCTTAGAATATTACTTGAAGAATCTTGTGTTTGGTGTTGTGCTTAGCTGGCTGATATGCCAAATTTTTCTGAAAATGTAATAATTTAAGTACTAATCCTGCAAAAATTAGTTGCATGTTTAACTTCAAGCCTGTAAGGCATCGTGCTGAAGTTGGTGTGGCTGTATTTGTATGTCAGTGTGTATATGTGCATGCTACTGACAAAGAAAACAATTAAAGAAGTTAGTAATTTTCTGCTGTCTTCCCAACTGTTATTTATGATGTGTAGTAGTAAAACAGCTATTCTGAAATCAGCTATAATTCTCTTCAGTAAGATTTGTTTCTTCTGTGCCAAATTTTGCGGTAACCAGATGGTTTTAAGGTGTCTTCAACTGCAGAACAAGCAAGAACAGTGCTGAAGACTAATTATTCCTTGCAGTAAATTCCTTCTGCAATAAATTCACAGGTTGTTAGACTTAATCTGTGGAAATGATTGTTAAGATTACTTGCGCAGTGAAAAATGCTTTTAAAATTTTGTGAAAGCTAGCAGAAGTTCTTAGAATGCTAAGAAAATATTTTTAAATTAATTTTCCCTGGCTGGTGTAACTTTTATTAGGGACGAACTGTAAATGAAGTTGTGAATCCAAATCCTTTTCATAAACAACAGAATGCTGCAGTTTTATTATGAAGATTTTAAATATATCCTGTAAGTGAGGGGGTCATTTGGTAGATCAAGTAGGGAAATCTAGTACTGCCATTTCCAATGTCTAGTTCCCGTGTGCATGTGTATTATTCACAGCAGTAGCAATATGAACTTGGTTAGTACATGGTGTAGTCTCCTGGACTAACAATCAGGTTCTTTTCATTAAACTTCACATTGTACTACACAGGACAGAAAAATAGTTACACAAAGAAGGAACAAAAAATATGTTCAGAGTAACGAACAATGGCATATACAAAAGTAAAGCCATTCAGATTTTAGCTTCATCCCCCTTTTCAGTGGCTTAATTTAGTAAAAAGTACAAGTTTGGGTTTTTTTGAGGATATATGAACTGGGAAAAAAAAGGTATGACTACTCAAACCTCTTGGCATAATATTCACTTTGATAGGAACAGGTAGAACTCGGCAAATCTTTCCCTTCCTTTTCTACTGAAAAGCCAGAAAGACCATCCCGGCTGGGACTGTTTGTTAAGAGATCTCATCAGAAAACCATTGTTCATGGCAGTCTAATTCTTAAAACAATACTTCATCTTTATTTGCAGATCTTAACTCAAGTAATGATGTTTAACAAACAACTTGTTTTAATCAGGTGAGGATAAGCCCCTCAATTAGGATGCAAATAATTGCTCATCTGGGTTTGGTCATTTGGGGCCTGGAGGTGTTGCCATTTTGCAGGTAGATTTGGTGCTACCAGAGTATTGAAGCAGGAGGGAGGAGGAAGCGGGAACACGGATTTAGGACTCTGCAGTCATCTTGCAAAATAGTTTTTGATCGCTGCATACAAAACCCGATCCAGTGCCCTTTTCCAGCAAGCTGCTCAGTTGCTCTTGATTTACAGCTGCAAGAGGTGTGAGAGGAAAATTGGATCCAAAATAGTGGTCACTGCATAGATGGTTCCAGTGAGTGTGTCACGGAGCGAATATTTAATTAAAAATAGTCAAACCTCTTTTCACTCAGTCTTTCTACTTGGACTTATAATTATATGTCTTTTATTTATGTATTATCATATATTTTTTTCAAAGGTGTGTAAAATGGGAGGAGAAAGGTTACATGGGCATAATCCTTCCCATTTAAAATTATTTGTCTGCAGCTGCTTAAGTCCTCGCTTTAGGAGTCACATATAAACATGTTTATTTAACATCAGCGTTATCTGTTAGATTGTACATGGTTCATTAACATGGAGAGAATACTTTTTGTTTAATAGTGTGTGGGAGCTGCCAGAGGTCAGAAGAGGTTGTTTGCCTGAAGTCGAGATGGCATCTTGGCTTTGCTCTCATTCTGTTTGTCACCTCTGCTGTGTCCGGGAAATACTTCGTTAGTGCCGTGCTAAGGTATTTTCCCTTGTGTTTACGTACAGAGGCTCTGTGGAAAGCCAGAAGCCTGCTGCAGGGCTGCGGTAAGCTTTATGGGGAATTTTAAAAAAAGTTTGTTGTAATTTGTGAAGGATTGTTTTAGTTGGGGTTTGATTAGAAAAAGTGGCTTGGAAAGGGAGAAGCAGCAGGGGAGAGGGGAGCCCGGGACGTTGCTGTGGTGCCCACAAAGTACGTGGCTGTAAACTGTGGTATTTTACAGGATCGGGGAGACAGGGGTCCGATGGCTTGGGAAGTTCGGAGCATTTTGTGTGCCAGTGAATAATGTTTTGTTGGTGTGCCTGGGTCACAGTCGGACTCAGACCAGCTGTGCCTAGTGGTGATGCTGAGCAGAGACTCGAGAGGTGTCACCTCCGTCTGCCAGGGACAGGGCAGGAACGGGCCCTCGCGGGGTGCTGTCAGCTCTTTCTCCTGGTGACTAGAAATCTGCTTGGATATATGAAACCGTATCAGGGACAGTGGAAATACCTTGTATAGGAGTAACCACAGCCTCAAGTTTGAAAAGGTTACTTAAAATGTTCTAATGTGATTTATGTATACAAGCTAACGGCTATGCGCTGCCCACAGTATCGAGGGAGAGATGTGTGTACACACACCTACACACAACTTCATTTTTTTTATTTGAGCTTCTTGAAAATGTTTCTCAATGTTTGTGACAAGTTGCTGAATTTCTCCGGCCAGATTTGAATGGCTGGGGTTGTTTGGGCTTTTTTTGTGTTGAAGGAAGAAGACAATTTAAATTTCTGTTAGAAAAAAAAAAATAGAAAATTGACTTTTTATGATTTTTTATCGAGCAAGATAATAACCAAAAGGCATTCAATAAAATGAGCATTATTGTAGAGATCAAAGTGGCTGTGGAAGATGCAATGTGAATGAAGCATACCACAAATGTGCAGTTTTTTAAAAGCATAACAGTAAAAATAGAAGGGATTTTAAAAAAAAAAAAAAACAACAACAAAAAAACCCAAAAAACCCCCCCAAAAAACCCCAAAACAACAAAAAACCAAACCTGAACTTCTGTGTTGATTTTAAGTTGTAACTGAAGTACACTGAAGGCCTGGATATTGTTTTAAAAAAGCCAGCAAAACAGCTATTTCTAAAAAAAAAATAGTAGGTTCCCTCCGAAAGGGGGAGAGAGAAAAGAAAAATAAGTGTTATGTTGGGGGGGAATGTCTGGTGTAGGGTTTTTTTTCTTTGAATTATTTTCAACAAGTACTTACTCTGTTCTGTATTTTTAAGAAATTATGTGGACAGCAATTTTGTTTCTTTACCAAGGCAGTGAAAACACCAAGAATCCTTTCTATAATTTGGAAAGAATGTCAAAAGAATGAAGTAGTTAAACCTAAGTGTATTAGATCATACGCCTTAAATGCATAAATAAGCATAACTGCAATCACAGAAACCAATGTTAAAACCACCAGGAAAACTCACCCACAAACCCTAATGACTTAAAGGGAATGACCTCAGCCATTGTGAAATTTGTGCCTATTTGTTGACTGACATTTTTTTGTAGAAGCAGAGTGCGTGTTTTGTTGGGGTGTGGGATTTTTGTTGTTTGAAAGACTGCTGGGGGTTTTTTGTTGTTGCTGCCAGGTTTGGATACAAAGAGTGAAAATGGGATTGAGGCTGGGAGAGCCTGGATGTGATTTGGGCCTTAGCAATTTGAAAAGCAGGTGAAGGGGTTGTTATTGATGGACAGAGACTGGTAGAAATTGACTGAAGTTTGTTTTTCAGATGTTAGAAACTTCCTTGATGATAGCCCATTTCTAACTTATTCCCAGCTGGTTTCCTCTTAAGGAAATGAAGGTTTAAAGTATTTGGTTACAAACCTGAGATTTCTTCACGTCCGTGTCTTTGCATGAGTGCTGCATGAAATGCCGGTGTCATTCATCTCCCCTCTGCTTTTTGGAGAGGAAATCGATGCACGGTAGAACCTCAACTTGCCTTTGCTGCAACACCACTTAATAATTCAGGGAAATGGAAGTCTTGAATTATTTCAACAATAATAGACATCTTTGGGAATGATTTTAAACAAACCAGTGCTACAGACTGCAAGCCTGGTCAGAGCCGAGACAAGGTTTATCTCTGCTGCACGTTCCTGGTTGTGGGCTCCTACTTTTCTGGGCTGCAGTAATTAAAGAAGGTCCAGATTTAATTGCCTCCTCTTAGATGCGCAGGAAGGTTTAAGAAAATGGGTAATTTCATGCTATTTGGTGCCTGACTCTAGGTGTTCAGTCTTGTGGTGCAGAAATTCTCATTTGCCATACCTGCTTTTGAGAAGGAAAATAGCCCAGCTAAATAAATAAAAATCCTAAATAAAAGGAATGATATAATATTAGCCAGCCCAGATAGTAACTAGTTAACCTACAGAGAGTTGACGCCTCTCTCTATGCTGGAAAAAGCAGACTTCACAGAGAAGCTCAACCAGAGTAGGACAGCCTGGTACTTCCAAACAAAGACAAGGGGACGTGGGGAAAATTTCTTAAACTCAGCAGATGCCTTAAAAACTGGAAATGCCTCTAGGATTACTCAGGCACCCACAAGAAACAGTGAGGGGAAAGTGGGGCAGGCATCTGAAATTTTTTTGTTTTTCAAATCGGTTGAGTAAGCAAAGCGATCTGGGGGCCCCAGTTATTTACAACTTAGTCTGCGCACCACGCAGAGAGCCTCATCAGCTGTCTTAAAGGCAAGTTTTGCGTCTATTGCAAATTGTGTCTTTTGACACATTTGATTCAGCTTTTTGCCGTGTAATTGTCCTACGGCTACTTTGAAATAACTTTGATCAGTTTGGAATATAGATCTGTATCGCCAGTTTTGATTCCCCTTGCGACCGCTCTTCTGTGCTAAATTACCATCTCCAGAGTTTAATTGTAACTATCTGACAATTCTTTGATTGTAAGTCAAGTCAAAATTTATTTACAGAAAACTTTACTTTTAGTAAATGTTGACAATGTGTACTTCAGTTTTGTTAACTATGCAAATTTATTATTTTTTTCCAATTTCAGTGGTTGAAACAACTCAAAATCTTGTTTAGAATTGAGCAATACTTTTTATTTGAAAAAGAGAGATTGTTTTTCCACCCTTTAACAAACTAAAAAGCACCATTTTTTATGAAACATGACAGCTTTATAAGTAAAGTATTTGAATGTTATATTGGCTGTGTCAAATTTTCCCTTTTTTTAATAGGCTAACTTTATTTTTTGAATTTATAAAAGCATGTTTTTGCTAGCTTATACTTGGTAAGTGCTGCGTTGATACTCCACTGAGATACAGACTCAGGAGTAAGTCACCTTTAATGCTTGTAGCAAAACAGCTAAATTTTCTCCTTCCTTGTGTTTAACTGTGGGTAAATATATTAGATCCAGTCCTGCTGCCACTGCAGTTCCCAATCCTTTCACTCCAATATGGGTTGGCCCCTTATTGAGAGGGAACATTTTTTAATCTTCTGTACTTGTTGCACAAGTGCATTTAAACAAAATAAAATAAAAAATCACATTGTAGCCGCTGTCAGTGCAAGTCTAATTGACTTCTTCAGTGCCTGAGTCTTGCAAAACAGGAGTGGGAATCGCTGTCTTTCTGTGCTACCCACGCTCATAGGTCTTATTTGCAACTTGGCAAAGACTTTCAGCAGCAGTTAGCAAAAGCTAAGGAACCCAAATTGGGGGGGAAGCCAGTACAGGTCCCTGCGAAGGAGGTTCTGCAGCCCCTGCAGTAATAGTGGATATAAGCTCCTGCACCAAAAGACCTTTGCAGTGATGTGACTTAGCGCTTGGTGTAACATCTCTGCTGACCTAACACTCTTTAGTGTGTTGGTGCAGTCACATGTGTAGCAGGAAAATAAGGCAGGCACCAATTATCTTTTTGTTGTTGAAATAAAAGATCCTCATTTTGTTTTGCCTTGATAGCCTGTTGTGTAAATACCTACTTTAGAAGAATCTTGGTTTTAATAAAATACAGTTCTGTCTGAATAAGAGGCAAGCTTAGGTCTCTGACCTAAAATACGTAATCGTTCAGCAATGCTGTAAATGTGTGTAAGCCTGTACAAGGCAATGTAAGATATCTTCTATGTGAAAACTTTGACAGACCTTTGCTGTCTCTCCTTAAAATGACTTTGCCCTCTTCGATGTTTCTGCACCTGAAAATGTTAAGTCGTGGTTTGAAAGAAGGCATATTCTGCCTGTTAACGTATGTTTTAATTTTGTTTGTTTGGCAACCATCCTTCCTGTTCACTGCAGCAGATGAATATAATTTGGGGAAGAGGAATGGATGGGGAGGGGGCCTAAGGAAGCAAACTGACTCTTCAGTTAAATATTTGAAATCCAGCAGAACTTCTGGGCTAGATTAGTTTTGAAACACCACTTATGCCCCTCTGCAAAGCAGGGTGTGTGTGCGTGGAGACAAATGCTTGATTTTCAATTGAAAGTAATAAAGGATGCTGCTGCTAAAAGTCAGATGCATTGATGTTGGAGCCTGGCACTTTCCTTCTTAAAGCCCAGTGCTTTTTCTCGCCCCGGTTTTCCCTGCCACAAATCAGGATTATTCAATCACTTCAGCGGTTTAACCATATCTGTGGTGGAGGGGATGGTTGCTTTACGATGCACAGAAGCATTGTGCCCTGGTTTAGGACAGGAAGTGGAGAATGAATATTGTTTTGAACTTGAACTTCGTGAGCAGACAGAAAGTGATTATCAGAGCTGGAACTCCCCTGGGAGGAGCGGGGGAGTGATGCACTGTGCTTCTAAGAAGCACTGTGGGATCTTAAATATCTAGTTGCGTTTAACGCTTTGGTTTTACATTTCTGCCTTTTAATTGATCTTTTGCTCCTCAATTTTTCCTTGGCAAATAGATGAGGAAACAATTGCTTGTAGACTTCATGTACTGTATTTGTTGATAGACGTTCTCCTGCCTTCCCTTTGCTGGTGGGGGCAGACTCTTAAGTTTCTGTCTTGGTCCTTTACTTTCAGTTGTAAAATGAACTCTTTCACTGCCTGGGTTACTTACTGGGCCTGTTATACATGGAAAATAGACTTAATTGATGATAGAGAGCACGTAATTGTATCTGAAGCCATTTAATTAGAAGCTGTGAGTAAGCCACTTGTGTAATATTTAGTACTAATTATGAACCATAGAAGTTTATCTCTCTTATAAAATAGAAAACCCCACTAAATGACAGGGCCTGCATAGTTGTGAAGTTAACATTATGAGTATCATTTTTTAGTAACATATTACTATTAAAATATTACTGACCACTGTCTAGAAAAAAAAAAGGCAAAACTCTGCTTTCACTGAATATTTATGCTGTATTTCAATGGCCTGTGACTTTGGCAAACTACCTCTGTTTTTTGTGTTTGGTTGGGTTTTTTTGCTCTACTTTGGCTGCTACTTTACAAGTTCTTCAACAAAGAATAATCAGTGCAAGACTTCACCTTTTCTTACAGACTGTGTGGTATCTTCTGCAGATTTTTAAAATACCATTCCCTATTAAATTAGATAATTAAACAAAGAAGGGAAAAGACTTTTTGTGAAATTTTTGAAGGTGATGCTTCTACCTATGGTAAGTATGTGGTTTTTGGTTCTCAAGAGTAATTCATTGTTTTAAAAAGAACATTTAAAATGTAAAAGCAAAATTACATGAGTTCTTTATGATAATGTCTCCCCGGTAAAGTTCACAGGACTATTTTAATCTTACATTAATGCAGTTATGGGATTCTTTTATTTGTCGTGAAGTTTTAAAGGTAGTAAAATTAAGTCATTTAAAAATAAAATAGTGTGATGATTTATTGTAGCAGAGTAGACAAAATTCCTCTAGAGATTTTAATATCTTCCACCTGGTATAGAAATGAAAAGAAAATATTCTTTAGCTGGTGACTAATTTGTCACTAATACCCAGGGGTTCCTTCATTACAAAGCAAAGATGTCAGTTTTAAGAGAAACGTACAGTGAAAAAACTGAGTGCAACTTCCTGTTGCAGACACTTACAAAAAGGAGAAAAATAAAGGTCTGGAAAGCAGCCTCAGCGCTGTGAAGGAAGGCTCTAAAGCTATCAATCGGGGCAAAATGGTTGAGGAAGGATTTTACCTGCAGGCTTCAGTGGAATTCATTAGGACATGTTCGAGGAGGAAAGTCACTTGATATGACTCTGGAGGAGGAGCTCTGACATGCAGTAATACCCAGGCAGACGCTCAGTTCTCCTCCAAACTGCACGTACTGCATACTGGCAATTGTTTGAGGAGGAACTGTATTGTTAACAATAAAGTCACACTCTGCTTACTGATGACTCTTATACTTTATCACAATGCAAGTGAGTTGTGTTCAAGACTTATAGTTTGAATGAAAAAGCCACTAGAGAATATCTGCAGCTACTGACAGCTCGAACCTGACAGCGAAGATGACGGTGTCTCTGCCGCACCAGTGTCTCAACAAGGCATTTTTCCCAGCGGAGAACTATTCCAGTGTCCAGACACTTGCGTAGTGTCATCACTTTGCCTTTTGCTGCAGTAACAAAACTTTGATTCCGCTCTTGTCCTTCCAGTGCTGCTGTTTCACAACAGCTCAGTATCAGGAGGGGGAGCATGAGCCGTTGCAGTATCAGGAGAGAGTGGAATGAGGATTTCAGTCTCCCTCCCTTAAGAAACCAATTCTGCACTTGTGTCATATGTGAGCGGGCACAGTAAAATGTGAATATTGGGTAGAAGACATCTGCTTATGATGAGCTTTAGGAATGGGAAGTAGGCAGTTGGCAATGGCCTGCAGCAGCGGCAGTGAGGCCTTTCTGGTTTACTCTTTCCCTACTTCTTACTACAGCCCAAAAAGTCGCCCAGGAAGCACCTTAGCAGTAGATGTCTGAGATAGAAGTAATGATTCAGTGTTAGGACTGCAGCGATGTTAGAGGTTTGGGAAGAAGTAGCGAGTAACTGCACCAAACAACGCACATGTTAGAAACAACATGTGCCACAACTTTGTGGTAAAAGTGTTTATGTAGCGGGGGGAAGCCCTGGCGTGTCCTGCAGGCTCCAGGCCGTGTTAGCACAGTTCTCTCTCGCTGGAAAGTAAGATTTAATCTCAGCTATTCTACAGCTAGTTGGAGAAAAGGAAGATTCTACATTCTGTCAAAAGCGTATTATTGGAAAGGAAATTTGTTGGTTTTGCTATGTTTTCTTCAGTTTTAGTGTGTTCGTCAGTGAGAACGCTGAGGTGAATGAGAAATGTTTTTGTATGTGTGGTGGGTTGACCTTGGCCATTGGCCAGACGCCCACCCATCTCCCCTCTCACTCCCGTCCTCAACAGGTCAGGGGAGAAAATAAGATGAAAAAGCTTATGGGTCAAGGTAAAGACAGGGAAATCGCTTACCAGCCACCATCACAGGCAAAACAGACTAGACTTGGGGAAAATTAATTTATTGCCAATTAAAATAGCGTTGGATGGTGAGAAAGGGAATAACTAAACACCTCTGCCCACCCCCTTTGCAGGCTCAACTCCTTTCCTTTATTCCCAATTCCTCCATTGCCCCAGGGCAGCTTAGGGGGTGAGGAACAGGGGATTCCAGTCAGTATATAACATTTCCTTTCTACCACTCCTTCCTCCTCCTCACAGTTCTCCCCTGTCCTGCTGTGGGTGCTCTGTGGGCCACAGTTCCTGTCAAGAGAACCGGCTCCAGGTTCTCTTGACCTCTCCAGGTCTCTCCAGGGGCATCTGCTCTGGCACCTGGAGCCCTTCCTTCCTGCCTTTTTCTCAGGCCTTGGTGCAGGCCTGGCAGGGCTGTTTCTCCCATGTTTTTCCTTTCCCTGTGCTGAATTTTGCCCTTCCTTAAACACATTTTCACAGAGGTGCCACCAGCTTCTCCAGTGGGGTCAGCGGGGTCCTGCTGTGGGTCCCTCACGAAGCCGGCTGGAACCGGTACAGGGCAGCCCCTCGCCTCTCTTCACAGAGGCCCCTGCAGCCCCCCTGCCAGCGCCTGGGCACGGACACCCCATACAGTATGACAAAATCAGCACTTTATTAATTCATATCGGACTGTGATCTGGAGCAATTGCACATCCCGTCCTGTGGAAACCTCTGCTGGTTTTAGAGCATCTTACAACAATGGAAGGAAAGGGAAGGGTGACACAGAAGGTCAGCTTTGCTTATCCTGCATCCCACCTGAGGTAAGAGACAAGCCTGATAATAAGGAGTGGCCCCTTGATGCTGAAAGCTTAAATTAGATCCACCTTTTCAAAAGTCTCCAAGCTGATGCGAAAAGGCTATTTGGGCATCTTGTGGGCACAAGTGATCCTGCATGAAAAATTGGACTTGTGCTTTACTGGTGTTTAAAGACTGATTTTTTTCAAAAATAATTAATTGCATTTGTATAGTAACATGCTGGCTGTTGAAATGTGTTGTCTCTTAATGACTACCTGAACCATGGATGTTGGGGTTTCATGTTTAGGATCTTGTATTTACTAGATCTGTTTTCTTGAGAGCTTTTTGTAATTTGCTTGTAATTTTGTTACCACTCTGAAGATGGGAAAGGCTACTGTAGGGTACCAGTCTTCCTCCCTCTTTCTCCAGA